>NC_045484.1:8792957-9109140 GCF_009650955.1 Corvus moneduloides | reverse complement strand
TCGCTGAATCTCTCCAGTCATCACAAAGGAAGGGCTGTGGGATGGCAAGTGAGTGACCTGATCCCTTCAAGAGGCAGCTAAGAGTCATCAAATAAAAGAAGTGATATGGAAATTCTTACAGTTAGCAATGGAAATTGCACATGCAAAAAGTGCCTCAATTTGTTATAAGAGTGAATAAACAATAATGCCACTTTTAAAAAAGAAATACTTGCCATATTACAGATCTCTCAGGCACAAGAAGAATCTGGAAAACTCTGTGTCCTGCTCCTAATACATATCTATATTAATGTGTGTGTATAACAGATGAAGGGAGAAACACAAGATCTAATTTTAGTGATTTGAGCAGGGAGATCACTTGGATTGTGTTCACAGCTCTCTCACTGCAAGCAAGGTATTCACCTTGCCCTTCTCAGCTCAGCATTCTCACCTATAAAGCTGTCATGTGCCTCCTTGCAAGCTCTGAGGCCCAATCTGCTTATTTGTTGTAAAGCATGCAAAACACCTCACAAGGAAAAAGCTGAAATTATTTTCATGGGAGGAAATTTTCTCTGCACATTTGCAAGGAAGAGAAAGAATCTAAAAGAAATCTGTTCCTCCACATTTGTGTGACTCTTCTGGCTTTGGGCACGACCACACCTTTAAGGATAAATTTAAAGTCTGCAAATGTCTTTGAGAGAGTCTAAACTGATGTCTAAACTCAAACTCAATGTACAATTTTAAGTGCAGGGAGGACAAATGAGTTTTATAAGGTGAAATGCTGGACTGACCTTGAACATGAAAGCAGAGCCCTTGGTATTAGCACAGAAAAATGTTAGATTCCAAGGCTTCACTTGAGAAGCAGAACTAATTAGAGAAGATTAACAGAAATGAAGCATGTAATAGCTGGAATAGGGCATGACTGCAGTTTGAAAGGCTGAACCACTGGACCTCTCATCGAGGTCAAGATCTTAAAAACACTAGACCTTTTTTTTAAAGGCAAGTGACAAATTTTACAGATGTCCCTGTGGCAGCTGAACAATCATTATAGAATTCAAGCTCTCCTCTGTACATAGGAGTTTCCTCTGTGTTAAGACTGTTTTCATCCTTGATGTCTGGGTACATTTCTGAGCATGGGGTCTTTTTCAGGGGCATATCCAAATTCCTACTACTTTGCAGGGGGTCCTGAAGAGACAGTAACTAAGTCAGCACTATAGTGGTAACACCGTGGAGACTTTTTCTTTGGTTTTTCAATGAATCTAGTAACTGAATTTTGTTTTGTTTTTTCCAAAAGGAGTCTGAAATATACATTGCAGTCTCTTTCCTCATACTTTCCACTTCACAGTTTTTCCTGTCACTAACCAGCTTCCAATGAACTCTAAAGACCTTTTATTACTGAATGGTAAAAAATGTGTCAGATTTGGTGGGACAGCATTTCTGATACACTCCCTGGAGTGACTGCTTTGCCAGCATTGTAGTAATGGGCTCAGCTGAAATCCAAGTGATTCACATGGAACAGAAAGGGGTGGAAGGGACTATTGGTGATCATCTAGTCCAAGCCACTGTGTCAACTAGAGCAGAAAGCTCAGCACCCATTGTCTATGATGTGACTACTTCTCGGAACTTTCTGAAATGATTTAGTACAAGTTTCTCATTTTTGGAAAGCCACGTTTACTGTAAGCATGTGTAACCACATGCCTGTGGTTAATGGAAGTGGTGGCACTCATCAGGGATTGCAGAAAAGAAGCAGTCACCCATGAAGACTCAAAATTCTTCAGGCTGATTCAGAGCCCTGACATAAAAGATGCGCAGGTTTAAAAGGCAGGAAAATCCATCTCTCAGCTCTCTGGGTGTTTGTAGTTATGCTAATAAAAGTCAGGAAAGGGTTCCCCTGTCTGTAGAAATGTTGACACAGTATATCTGAAACTGAAGCACAATTAAATAGCGTTGGCAGGTTGTTGCATGAGTGCCCTCTAGAACATGTTTCTGTGTTCACCCAAAGAAGAAATGGTGCAATTCAAGATGCAAACACATTTCTGATGCTGCTTATCTGTTGCACAAAAATCTCAGTAAGTGTAATAACAGTCTCCCTTTCCTTCTAGTAGTATTGAAGAATGCAGTCCCCTCAGCGTTTAGTTTAAGAGCTGGATTGTAACAAGCAGAGTAATTGTTGCCAGCCAAAGTATCAATCTCAAAATCTCAAATATTTCAAAGGACATCATTCTCCATCTCCTTGAAAAGAAACTATTCTTGATTACAGCCCCTAACTTCCTGGTTTCATAAGGAAAGCCATGCTGGTCCTTGCTGGACATAACACAGCATCTTCACTGAAATGCAAAGTGTCATTCCCTGGCTTCTTCTCACTGGCATTGGGCATTTAACTTAGGAAGTTAAACCAGAAAAAAAAACCTGAAATCAACTCTGCCCAAGGTTCCTTGTGGAATAGCAAAAGTACATACAACATATGTCTGTGTGACTGCAGCAAAACTATTGCCAGCTTGGAGGCGTTGGCTGGGGATACAGGAGGGCCACTGTAAGGTATTTTTTTTGGTCCCCGGGCAGTGAGAACACTTAGAGACATCTCTGGGAACACAAAGTGCCTGCATGAATCTGTGGGCAAGTCCCCAAACAAAATGAAGTGTGGAGTGTTTATGGCTTTAAGGCTGTAATAGGAGTGCTGTAAAAATACATCTGATTTTGTTCTGTTGGGTGCAGAGAACTAAATTTCTCCCTTTTACTCCTTTCTATCACTTGTCAGATCATTAGGTCAGTCTGTTATTGGAAAGATTTTTATATCCAGATCCTTCAAACGTGTTCAGTGCCAATCCTTCCTTCTCCTGTTTAATTCCATTAAAGTTTTGCTCCAAACACCTCTCAGTTTTGTCACTTCACTACTGTGGAAAATGGTGGAAGTTCCAAGTTGCCCGCTTGTTTTTTGGGAAACACAATGTTCTTTGCAAACAGCCTTTTGAATGTGAAAATGGCAATTGATTTTAGTAACTTTAATCTTCTTGCACTTTTCCACGAGCTCCAAAATGGGAAGATGTTAGACTAAATTGAATCAGACATTTAAGACATACTCGAGAGAAAACAGAACAGATAGTTCTTGTTATATCAAACAGAGGGCATTTTTACATGGACTGAGGCTTGCAAAATGTTCAGTACCATTAGTATTGCAAATTGAATTACAAATGTCATCTGTATTTAATGAGAGAGAAGGGATGGGTTTAGCTAGAAAGGCTGAATTGGTGAGTCCTACAAAATGATGGCCAGATTTTTGCCTTTTGCAGTTGCGTTGCAGAGGCACCTATTTGCATTCTGCTCCAAGTAAGTATACAGATAAGGATCAAAAAGACTTGGATTATCATTCCACAAACACATTTTTCATATTTTCCTACATTTTATGGTGGGAATCAGTGGAGGCTGGCTTTCAGAGTTCTTTTAAGATTGAACAGGGAAAAGAAGAGCTTACAAGAGCCTTGCACGTTTTCATCCCATTTAATAGCTCTGATGTGATCTCTGATACATCAGTGTCATTCCCTGGCTTCTTCTCACTGGCATTGCACGTTTCTTTTGTTATGCAGCCACTGTTTGCTTATTTTACAAGATTGGTGCCTTCTCTTTCTGTATCTTATTTATGAGGTTATCAAAGGAAACTAAGGGGTAGTAGTGTTTTTGCCTTTCTTATAGCCAGCACACCCTTCCTGCAGCAGAGGTGGCTGATGCCCGAGGATCAGCACGGTGATGTGTATTAGTTCACACACACTCTCAGGGGCTCTCTTTCCAGCTGTTGGGAGGGTGGTGAGTTACACTGCAGACTCTTCACTGCAGATACCAGAGCCTGATCTCTTCTTTGAGCTGTGTGGACACTCACTCTGTTCAGACTCATGGATGGTTTGCCATACCAGGAGCAGTATCACAGCTGCTTTTGAAGTACCTACAAATTGTCATGAAGCTTAGCTAAACACGTCTGAAGCTACTGCTGTACACAGATGTCTCTTCAAGGCCACATTATTACAGTGAGAGTTATGGGTTCCCTGCTGTGGGTAATCTGTCAGTGCAGGTTACTTAAATTGCAGTTGCTTGGATCCTTGCAGACTGATGACTGTCTATCTTTCTGAGGCCTTGCTTTGGCTTCCTGTCAAATTATGTTGTTTTCAAAGTCCTCTAGCTCACATTCAAGGAAAGAAAGAAATGTGTCACAGTCAAGTTCAGAGCTAGGGCCCTCCTTGTGGAAGAAAGAGCTAATGAAGTGTTCTGTATCATCCCTGCTGGAAACCCCACCAAGGGAGACTGGAACTGTCAAGAGAAGAGTGTGGCCAGTGTATGCTGCCTCTCATGCTGCCCATAGCCTCCCTGGCAGCCTGGATGTGAATTAGAGCATCTCTGGCCTTTATTTCAGAGGGCAGTCAGACTTTGGTAGCACCACAGTATAGGAACATAGTTGTACCTCTCAAAAACCTCAGCAAAGGAACTGTCACACCATTGTGTCCATGGCTGAGCTCTAAGGGAGAGGTACAAAGTTTTGTTTGTTTACCCACAGCCTTGATCTCAGTCACTGTGATTGAGGGCACTTTGAAGGAATGTGTCCTGTCTGCAAACCCCCTGACTAATGCAGTTAAAGATGCTTTGTCTGTCTCATTATTCAAGGAAAGGTTTAAGGGGCTAGGCTGCCAGTATGCTCAGCCTTGGGTAGGCAAGCAAGAGCAGTAAAAAGAAGCAAGGAGTTTCTTCTCTTTCCCCCCAGCATCCACCCAGGCCACAATTATTCAGGCACAGCATTTCCCAGCACAGAAGGACGCACCAGGAGAGTGCCCTGATCCTCGGCTGCTGGAGCGGGGACACTGTGTGTAACGGGTTAGCAGCCCATGCCCCTTTTCTACCCACAGAAATATTTAGCCCTTGAAATACTCTGATTTCTGTCCCCGCTGATAAGATTCCAGGCAGGCAGAAGCTGCCCTAACCCTGAAGTTGCAGCAGCCTTGCTTTGTTGATGCCTGGAGAGGGACGTTTTGCTGGGCCTGGAGGAGCCCTGCAGAGCTGCAGTGGCAGCTGCGTGGTGCCCGCCGAGAGGCCCTGTCAGCTGCAGTCTTTGTCAAAAGATGGAAGCAGCTTCCTGTTGACCCATTTTATGGCTGAGTAAGATATAATCAATACAAAGCAAACATAAGAATCTCATTGTTAAAGGGTTTATCTGGGCTGTTGGGGTTTTTTTGCTGCTTGCTGGTGTGAGAGGGCTTTCATACAATGTGGCACTGGGAATGGCTGAGGAAACAGAGAAGTACAGTGAGAGCTGACAAAACATGTCAGTCCCTAAACCCAACAAATTAATCTGTAATACCAATCTAGAAAATAATATGTATCACTTATCTCCTTGCTGCCTACTGTCTGTGACTCCAGATGAGTCAATTAGTTTGAAAAGCTTCCCTTAGAGAACGTAAATATCAGGACCTTTTGTCTGTTTTTTGGCCATCACAAAGAGCAAAGGGAATACTCAAGGTTGCCTAGAGATTGAGGCCTTGTCTAAAATATTTTCTTAATGCTGGGATGTGAATTATAAAAACAAACCCAAAAGTAGAAGTATCCCTGGGAAGTCTTTGGCTGCAAACCCCTGTAGGCAGGATCAAAGGCACTTAGGTTGCTATTTCTTTAACTTATTTATTAGAGAGAGTTAAGCAACATGGACTAAGACATATTTATTTATTGCTTTGTAGCTGGCTGGAGATATATATATACACATATATATTTAAACCTTGATATTTCACAAATAAGTGGTTTTTTCTCCATTAAAATAAAATGTTAAACTTCTCTTAGATGAAGCAGAATAAGCAGAATGAAGACTCCTACTCCAATGTTAATTTGTTGCACTGTATCCAGAATGGCCAGTTAGAACAGTTTCCTAGGAATCTACTGCTATTTGTTATTGTGCAGAACGTTCCAGTCTTGCATTTCCTTTTTATATGAAGTGAGAAGCTGGCAGGTTCAGCAGGCAATCCATGTTTTTCATTCTTTTTCAGGTTTCTGACCATGAAAATTTTGATATTGATAATCCATTTATTAATTATATTTTCTTGCATCATACTGCCGACATATCAAGTATACTCAAAATGCAAGTGAAAATATAAGTGATTTCACTCCAAAAGCCAGAAGTCAAACTACATAATCTCTAGCATGGGGGTACTATCTGTCCTCGTTGTAACGAGTACCTTCAGTTCTTACTTTAAGTCTAGGGTACCAAAAAATAAGAGTAGGTTCTTGATGTCTCAAAGAATGAGAGTAAATTACTTTCTCATTGAAATTTAGGCAACAACTCTGTTGTTGCAGCAACACAGGGGGCTGGGTTCAGGGCTGCCCTTGTTTTGCACAGCAGGTAATCCCCAGTTGGGCAGAAGGGAAGGGAGCCATCTCCTTACCCTGCCCAAGAGCTGTGCCTGAGCTGCCCTGGAGCCTCAGTGCCACCACAACCTTTGGGGCAAGTCCCCACCTGTGCCTCTCTGGGGCTCTGTCCCCTGTGATCTTCAGAGATCACCCCTAAGGTGGTGCCGACTGCCTGCTGTCTGTGTAACTCCAGCTGTGAGACAGCAGTCTAGACAATCTCTGGCAGATATTTATCTAACCCATTCATTAAAAAGTTCTGATATAGAGTCTTAATTACCCTTCAGTTGAGATAGTTCACACAAATCTTCCCTGATGTATGTGGAATCTATTATTTTCCACAGCCTGCTCTTCTAGAGGTCACAGGGAGCAACTGATCTCATCGCCATCCTTGATTGCCATTCTCCTTTGTGGAGGTAAGGCTGTAATCATGTCTTCCCTCAGGCTTCTGTTCCTGTGACCCTTTCTCCGAGGGCACATCTTTCTAAATGTCTTTCTATTTTTGCTGTGCCTTTCCAGCATTTTCCTAATTGCCTCTCTCTTGCTCACAGCAGCACTCAAAACTGGATACAGCCAGTACTGAATAGTGGTCTGATTGCTCTCCTGTGTCTTACATGTCATTTTACTGTCAATGCATAACAGCAAAATATTTGCCTTTCCCTGTAACTTTTCAGTGGGGAAGTACACAACTTGGCCATCAAAATTTGAGCATTCTCTAAACAGCACCGGGTTGGCTTTTTTCTGAGCTTCCTCGAGCAGAGAGGAAAAGGTATAGAGATTTGCACAAGGAAAAGGCTCCCTGGGTGCTTTAGGTTTACCAAAGTAACACAGGGAGAACAAAAAACTGTGGATAAATTGATGGATGGATGGATGGATGGATGGATGGATAGATAGATAGATAGATATGCAAACTTTGTGTGAGGACACCTTTGAAAGGTTTATGTATATATTGAAACATTAGGTTTATATCCTCTGCTTGTACGAAACGCTTTAACTTTCCAGCATCAGTTTCTCTGGTACATTATCACGGATACAGGATAACATAACAGGATAACAGGGTTTCAAGATCTGTGTGAGGTCTGTGCTGCTGGTTAAGCATGAATGATAGAACACCCTTTTGCACAACCTCCTTTCTTGCCCATCAGACTCTTTCCTAATACATCATTAGTCACAAACAACACCTGCTTGCAGAGACTGATCAGTATCTTTGCTACAGAATTCCCTTTTTGTCCCATGACTGTGAACACATCATTAAGTGTTTGTGCTGTATTGCCAAAATCACTGTCATTTGAGGGCTAAATTTTTTGAAGATGCTGATTTCTTGCACTGTAATTTCTGAATGACTGAACAGGATGTGGGGAAATGTTTAACCTCCAGAGGTTCTCCGTGGTGACAGTTCCCAAGTTACAGAGCACACAGCAGAGAGGCAGTCTGTAACCTGACATCCTTACTCTGCTCTTGGAATGGTAGGTGTAGCACCCTAAGGATGACTTGTAAGAACTTGAACTGAGAGACTCAAATACAGTTATGGTTGGGGTGTTCTTAATGTCACTTTTACACATTTATCTTGGAGAAGTTATTGCCTTTTTTAAAAGTTACAGGGCTACTAGTTTTCATTCTTAAGATTTCATTTCATTCCAGAGATAGAGATGTTATCCATAATAAAATATATAAATGAAAAGGAAAAACCAAACCAACCCAGCACCATTACAAGTGGGTCTAGAAGCTGTTGCTTTTAGCTTAGGGAAGATGATGGCAGACATCTGAAGGATGTTTCATTTTTGCTGTGCTCCAGATGCAACGTGTGACAGCCAGGAGGGAGGCAGGGCTGCAGGGCTGCTGGTGCCTGTGCTCAGAGGCTGCTGAATGCAGCTCTGACAGGCTCAGCTCCACGGAGGGCTAATGAGGAGCTGCCGAGTGGGCTGTGAACTCATCAAACCACGCTAACAAGACTTTGCTGGAAAGCTCCTTACATCATCCGAGTGTGCAGGAGGGATGAACAGTGTGAGCAAAACCACAAATCTCTTTATAAGCAGAGCTTTATTCCTAACACAGTAATTAAGCAGTAATTAGAAGTTTCGTGAGTAATGGGAATAGTTGTGGGAAATTAAGAGTTCTTGTCCATGGGGAAAAATTGCATAGTGCCAGCATCTCAGAGGGGTGGAAAAAGGCTGCAAGTAAAGCTCAGATATTTTGCTCACATTAGCAGCAATCCCATATGAATTTCCATTCTTAATTTATGAATATTTGAACAACTTATGAAGCATTTATTTTGAAGTAAATAATAATTTTTTTCAACTCTGCTGAAAGGTCACTAAAATGGAAAAAAATAGAATCACAGAATTGTTTGGGTTGGAAAGGACCTTAAAGATCATCTAGTTTGAACCCCCTGCTGTGGGCAGGGAGAACTTCCACTAGACCAGGCCTTGAACACTTTCAGAGATGGGGCACCCACAACTTATCTGGGCAATAGTTTTGAGCTTAAAATATTATTTTCTGAATTCTTGCGAAAAGAAAGGCAATTCTGCAGTAGTGATAGATAATCCATTGTAAAACTTGTTAAAAAAAAAAGAAAATATCAGTACTTGGATGTTGAATTAAAAGATTCTGAACTTGACTTCAGACAGAATCACTTCCAAAACTGATATGGCATATGTAAATATACCTGTATTTATCATAATTTCTTGTCCTCTATTTCATAAGCAACTCTCTGCCCACAGTGTCATGTTTGTAATTCCTGTTAGACAATAGTACAGCAGCATTGAGTTATCAGTGTTGTGCTGGATTTGGGACATGCTTCCTGTCAACTCTTGTACCTAATGATTCATGGTCCCTCCTCACACAGAGCTGGGCATCTCTGGATGTCCCCAGATTAATTTTCTGTGAGTAGCTCATTTGGTATGATTTGTAGAAACAAATTATATTCACAAAATGCCATATAACCCAGCTTGTATTGAATGCTTGCATACAGTGTTCATGGCTTCAAAATACTTTTAATTTTCCAAATTCTCGAGAATAAATAGTTATAAGGAACATCCTGACTTTAAGCAGGACCTAAGATGAGAATCCTTTGAGAAGACAAGTCCAGTAAATTGATTCTAAAAACATAATGTCTGATACAACTTTTATAAATATCATCAATCAGCTCTGTTCCATTTTATCCTTAGCTTTTCTATCTTGGTCTTTCTCAGCTTTAATTTTTAAGTAGGAAAGTAATTGCAGTCAATTCTTCTGCTTCTATTTCTGTCTTATCTGTTCACAGTTATGTTTTTATTAACAGAAACTGTTAGCAGTTTCAAACGATGTACAAACTTTCTAAAGAGAAAATACCTATTGAGATCATTAAATACACAGCACTGATAGAGAGATGGTCCTGAGCCTGATTCTGGCTCCCAATGCAGCTGCTCCATCCTGGTATATCAGTTTGTATCACATCATTTTGCAACAGCCACAGTTCTACCTGAGAAAGAGAATCCTCCAAGACTGAAAAGCCCCTTGCTTGAGACTGGCCATATGGCCATAACCCAGAGAAAACCTGTGCCACATCTGAGGTGTCATCCCAGTTAACAGGGCTAAGGAAAAGGCATAAAATGATATTCAATTACTTTTCTCGCCTTTGGCATCCTGCACTGAGCAAAGCTCACCCAAGGTGAAAGCCAAATTTTGTATTTATCTTTTTTCTTTAAACTGATTCTTGGGGGCTTTTTTTCTTGTTTACTTTCTAGCAATGTTTTTTTTTTTTTGTGGATGATGTTTTTAATGTGACCTTCTTAATTTATAAGAACTTAACTTTTAATTCCCTTTCCCAAAGCTTTTATATTTTGTTCAGATTTGCCTGCCTCATGTATAAATGAAATTTTCTTAACACTACTCCTATTACTTTCTTTTACTTAGATAGCAGACTCTGTCTTAGGGACTTTCTGGTAGTTAGTCCTACAGGATGTAGACTTTGAAATTTGCTTTGTAGAAGTTAAAGGTCCAGTCTCTTTTTTTTTTTCCTTTTTTAGGATATGTCCTTGTTCCGGTTTGGCAAAATTTAGAAATATACAGTCCTGTTGTGAGTTAATTTAGAGAAAGCACTTTGGCTTCCCTGATTCACATCAGCACGTCCCCAAAAAGAAAATTACTAGCATAAAATGATGTTTCTGTGACATTCTGTATTTGTCTTATATCTTCAAGTGTGGGATTTTTTTTTTTTTTCCAGTGCTGGTTGATCCAACTGCATCTGTTTGCTTTTTAGTCTTTAATTTATGTTGGGCTGTAAACTGTCCAAGTAACAATTTGAGTGATGCAGCAACAGAAGGTGACCCAGATTACACAACACTGTACGCTAATGCCAAGTCTTCTTGTTTAATGGCAGCTGCTCAAAGCTTTGTGTTATTGCTATTCACATGCAACAGACACAAATCAAACAGCCTCCTCAGGCACACATCCCGCAGATCTTCATTTTAAACATGTTCAAGAGCTGCTGCTTTTCATACACACACAGCAGCCTCACCAGCTGAGGCCATTTAAGCCTCCTTGGCTTGTATTTACTCTCAGCCATCTGACACAATTATCAAGGAAACCCATTGTGACTTCCACTATTTTGCACACTTCTGTTTATGTGGAAGTTTGCCGAGAACACTTTTTCTCTATAAAAGTAGTTGGACTTTCATGGTCCCTCATAATGGACATATTTACAACACCAAACACATCACAGTTGTTTAATAACAGCTTTCTCTAGAAGTTATAATTAAAAAAGTATATATAATAAAGCAATGCTACTAAAAAATGTAACATGAACAGTTTAAGCAGAGGATAAATTAGTCTAGATTTCAATCAGAAAGGTTTAGATTTACTGAATGAGTGGTATCAAAAAGCAGACTTTAAAGTATAGGTACAGTTTTAGCAGAATAATTTATTGCTGTGCCTTGAATATGTGAAGCAACAAAATGCTTTCATTCCTTATTAAAAAAAAAAAAAAGTTGAAGCACAGAGATCAGGAAAGCTATCAAGCAACGAGTTCATACAACTTAGTTTCGTGGACCAAATCTTTTTGGCATCTCCATCAAATTTTTAAAGCCTTCTGACAACACAAGCTTTCTCCTAGAAGTGCATGTCTAACCATCTCCCCAGAGGACATGTCAGAACAATAAGAAAAAGTGCAAATCTTACTTTTTAAATGGATGAGCAGCAAAAAACTGAGGTAGAAGATGAGTAGAGAGTTAATTCTTGAATGAGCCATATTCATCTTGATAGGACATCGTCTGCCGAGTTGCCTGTTGTCCAAAGGGCTGGTGCTGATCCTCACTGCTTTCTCCTCGTGTCTGAAGCTCAGGGCACACCCGGGGCACCCAGCCCCCTACGAGCCATCTCTGCCCGTGCCCCTCCTCAGCCTGCTCCCTGCAAACCTGCAGACTTTGATTCAAAAGGCAGTTGTGCTTGTTAAGGTTTTACTTCGGCAGGTCCGAGTGATTTTTCAAACCCGGTGCAGATTTGTCTGGGAGCTGGACTGGAGTCTTTCCCCTTTGTTGCTGGGGACGGCGCGGGGAATGGTGCGCCCTGCCGTGCCTGGCTGTCCCCGCACCGCAGCCGCCCGGCCCGGCGCGCTCATTGTGTGCCGCCGAGCCCCGGCGCACGGCGCTCCTCCTCACCCGCAGCGCGAGCACTTGACGTTTCCTCGCACAGTCAGCTCACGAACACTTCTGCTTTCTGAGTTTTTTCTGCTATCTTACACCAATAGCACATGAAGTGAAAAGGCGAAACATCCCCATTCTCAATCTTTCTAGATAGTAGTTAGATATTAGCCTGTTCTCTTCCTCAGTATTATTTTTGTTTTGTAGTTATTGTTTACACTGGATTCACTAAAAGGCACACTCCTGGCAGCTGGCGCAGGACCTCTGAGCTTCATCAGGTTGTGTTATAATCTTGCACTGCTCATGGAGGAGCCGGTCACTTGCAGGACCAGGAGGTGTCATAGCAGGATCGATAAGCGAAGGGGATGGCGGCAGGGGCTGGACTCCCATTTGTTTATAGCCAGGGCTGGTATTAAACAGCCGTGGCTGGTGCAGGTGCCATCAGCCTGCCCGTACTCGGGGAGCCTTCCCCAGCTGCCACGGCGGCTCCTCACCCCGGCACGGCACAGGAATGTCCTGTTTGTGCCCAGCGTTGTCTCAGCGTGCCTCATCCACGGATCACAACTGTGTTCACAGATAAAATCCTTGTCCTGGTCTAGCAGAAGGGAAGGTGTGGGCAGGCAGCAGCAGCCCCAGGATTCATCCCATGATCCAGTACAAACTCTGGCCCTCTGGCACCTCACACACCCAGTTTGTGTGTCCACTGTGGGGAAGCTGTGCCACAGCAATGATTGCCACAGCGCCATTCTGGCTCTGAGGCCAAGACAGAGATGAGCTGCCTATTTGGCAGTGAATCTCCTCCTTCCATCACATTCACCTCTACCAATCCTCCTGGGCCTTGGCTCTTGGCACTTGCCCTTCTTGCCTCAGTGAGAATCCAGGCGTTCCCAAGCCCAGGAACAGCCTGAAAAATCTGCTTGGTCATTGCTACGTTATGTTACTGTCAAAGAGGTAACACTCAATACATTTGGTGTTGTGTTTGTGCTCCCCACTTCAGCAGAATGTTAATCCCCAGTTCAGGAAGCCTTTGATAATGAGTTTAACATTACACGTATGCTTAACTGAACAAAGTACAAGCTGAAAGTCAAGCATATGCTGAAGGCCTCAGATGAGTAGGGAGCAGACTGTTGATGCCAACATGAATCCACTAAAGCTGTTTATAATAGGTAGGTACTTTCACATCACTCATTAAGCTCAGTGAACTGATTAATTTTAAAATGTCTCCTGCAGCAAAGCTCCTCCTTCTCTCCCATCCCATTCATGTGTAGCTGCACTCACCCACTGCTGACCTTGTGGCACATCTTTCCAGACCCTCTCTTCCTTCTCCTGGCACCAGCAGCTCTACCATCTGCTTCCCAGGAAGCCTCCACTCTCACACTCCCCTGAGCCTCCCTACTCTGTTCACCAGCTCTGGTCTCTTTGATGGCAACCCAGGCTGAATTTCCTGGCCAAATGTCATGGTCTGTGAGCATTATGATGAACAGGGGTCCTAGTGGAAAGTACTTAGATAACTATCAAGTTAAATACAATTAAATGGCTAATTGTAGTTTTCAGCTCTTTCAATTTCTAATCCACTTTCTTTTATATGTACATTTATAGTTGTTTGGATGTTTTCCTCTCCTTGCCATCTGTCTACTTAGTTTCTGTTTGAACTTATCCAGTAAGAGATATAATCATTACAACGTGAGCATGAAAATACCACTCTGTCATTTGGGAATTCTTTTGCTGGACTTAATTATGCAGTTTAGCTCAGTGCTGATTGCCTGCTTCAAGTGCGTTATTATTTAAATTTGTCACTATATAACTTACTTAGAACAATAATATTTTCTGAATTCATATACTAATCAATTTAAAAAAGAAATCCTGTGAATATTCAGAAAGATAGACCCCAAATTTTAGCAAATACAAAGTTTTAAATTCTGAGGAATATATGGTAAGTACTGCAAGAAAAGTCACATCTACTAAATCTGGATATTTTTCTGAAAAATGCACAAGTACCTGTAAAATCTGTACTCTAAGCAAACTGAGCACTTCTCAGACATATGGATATGCCACCAATTTGAGAACTGAAATGTATTGTATTAACACATATACTGACACTGGAATTAAATACTCTGCCATGTAACTCTCTGGTAATTACAAAACATACAGCAAGTGCATGAACACATCCTAGGCCTTTTGAAAGTTATTAAAACATAATCACTTTCAGAATAGCCAAAAGAGCTGCTTTTTTTGAGCTGTTTGAAACTTAGCTCTGCATTTCCCAATGCCTTTTTTCAAATGTTTCTTCTTCTTCATGAGCTATTCATATCCCAGAATTTAATGGGGAATAAACTAACTTATCACTGCCCTAATTCCTTGAAGTTGCCTACAGGAGGAGGTTTGAATTTCTGCATGCGTATCATTTGTACGTGATGAAACATAACATCTAAATGTAATTTCCATGCTTTCTCAGTAGAGCTTAGCTTTGATGAGATTATTCTGTAGTCATAAAAGTCAGAGGCTATGCCATTTTCTCAGGGAAAAGGGGTTTGTGTTGTCATTTGCTTTCACTTAAGTGCTGCCTTCTCTGTTCTGGTTGCTTCCGTGCAATAATAACATAGTGGTGTGGTATCAGACTACACTAGTCAGTTTTATCTCTTCTAAAACATTTAATTGCAACTCTGTCCAACTAATTTCATTATCTAGCATCTTTTGCTTCCTGATATAAGCCGTTTTTTCAAGTTTCAGATGACAGCAGTACTAATTAATTGTGTATCTTCTGCCTCTCACTGCTAGGCATGTTTTCTGATTGTTCAATGTTGCTCCAATTTAAAGTGCAATTTTTATTGGTGCCATCCTGTGCCTTTTAGATCAAATATATTTACAGGTGATTTTCCTAAGTAATTGGTTCTTCTTTTCCAGTCTGTAAAATGTTTTGCTTGTTTTAATGTAAACTACAAAATGAACAGAAATTAGAATAGTTAAGTAATTCATGTAAAGTGTAAAAGATGCAAGTGGAAGATGCGAGTTTACAAAATGCCTGATGCTGACTAACCTGAAGCTTTTATTAAATCCCTTTGTTCACTGGCAAGTAAGGCACTGATAATAGTCAGGAACAGGTGGGTGATTTCATGGAAGAGTGGAAGAGTGACTGAGCTAAAGATAACATTTGCCCTAGCGAGGTTCTGGATACACAGAACTCAGCTGGACAGTGGCCCTTTGCGACCCGCTCAAACTAGATGTGCTTTCAGCAGGTGGCCCCTTCCCACCATATATTCCTGTGATTCTCTGAATATATCATTAGATTTCCTGCACAAGCTCCAGCCTATATTAGCTCAGTCCCAAATTTTGTTTACCGACTGCAGAAAGCCTCTATTTATAAAATAGTCCATTATTCCTAGGGTCTTTGATTTTCTTACTAGTATTCAACGGTGCTTCTTGTGTACATCTTCTCTTAAGTTGTTGCTGAATTTCATCAGAAATGAAACTGGGATTCTAAATTTCACTGGTGTTCCCAGTTCACCAATGAGAGAGCTTCATTTATGAAAAACTATGGAGCATTAAAGCGTGAAGTCACTCTGGTCTGACATCACGGTTTGGGCATTAAAATACATTCTGAAGTATTTATTGAAAACTCAGAATGATGGCGTTTCCTAGAATAATCGACCTGACCAAATCATCCAGATCATCTTCCTGTTTATGGTACTTTATGTACCTCTTCATTAAACAGCTCACAGATAGTTTTTTTTTTCGTTGGCTTGTTGCACTTTGGGTAATTATGAATGGACAAACCAAGGCAATGGATAAACCGATATGAATAAGGGATGGCTAAAAGGTTTTGTAGATAGAGAGTTGTATTGTAAGAGGAAGCTGTTCACCTCATTAACAAAACCACTATAGTTCTATTTGCATTTTAATTAGGCTCCTTGCAACAAGAACAACTCTTCCGATTGCATTGATTTCCTGCAACATTGGCAAAGTTACCCACCTACAAGAATTGGGCAAGAGAGAATGGGAACCTCCTTTGGCCCATACTTTTCCACAGACAAATATTTTATGACTATATTTAACTTCTTAGTCTATAAATGTTACTTATTTTGAGCTTTCTTTTCATTTTTATTAGGGTGTAAAAATATTTGGGGTTTTGAACTCTTGCTTGGCTCCTGTTATTTCTTTCTCTGCTGGAGTAAAGCGCCAGAGCACAAGCTTCCAGTTCTGTCCATTTTCAGAGTATTAATGGTTTTATGAAACTTAAAGGCTTTAGCTGGAAATGTAAAATTATTTTGCAAGACCTGCAAAGCATATTGCTTCCTTAAATGTAATACATTTTTTGAAATTATGACTACTTTTTTGATTCTCATGGTAGCTAACCACTTTCCTACTGAGTAATGAGGGATTTCTACCTGCCAACCTAAAATACAAATTTAACCAAAGATTGCAGGAGTGTCAAGCTGATTTGCTCAGATATATCTAATTTTGGATGTGATAGAAATGGTGGGAGCAGTAAAACCTGGTTTGGTTTTCATATGAAGTCTCTCCTGAGTATTTCACACTTAGGTAGGCAAAACAAAGTGCTGTGTAAGGCAGGACAGGATTCCCCTGGGACCTGCAGAAGTCAATAATGTGTGTGATTCACTTATCTTTGATGAACTTTTGTGAAGTAACATGTTTTTATCACATTGTGTGTGGCTGGGAAGCAGGGATCAGGGAAGCAGGGAAGCAAGAGGCATCACCAGGGAAGCAATTTCAATCAGATTAATGCTAGGTCAGGTTTTGTCAATGCAGATGAAAATTGGCAATTAGTATTCTGTACCTTGCTGCTAATGAACCATCTAATCAGGAAGCTTCTGTCTGTACCAATAAACTTCCTGGGAGTGTCAAGGTTATAGGAGTGCTTGAGAAAATGAGGCAAATGGTGTTTTTACAAAAGCTTATATTAAGATTATATAATTAATAATTATATAATTATAATATTAAAAGCTTACAAAAATTATATTAAGATCTAAATGGGTTGTACATCTATTTTTCCCTCTATGCTTTTCACTTCAGCAGACTAGACATGTTAACAGTCTTACAAATCCTCTTCTAATTCTCTTTTTAATTTTCTTCAGTGTGAGGTAACTCATACTACAAACCAGAAAGACCTAAACATGAAAGTATTGGAATTAAATTGAAAATCAAATCTGTTACAGAAGACATAGTTGTGTAGTTCAGCCACAGTTTCAAAGATATTTGGAAAAGATTTACACAGGTTTGTAGCATGATTTCACCTGATCAATACAAAGTGGAATTCAGACCCAACAATTCCAGAAGGCAACAGTGTAGAGGAGGAGAAAGAGGAAGACTCAGGAAGGCAGGATTAGTAACCAAAGATGCTTGATTTTACCACACACTTTGTTTACTTCTAGTAAACACTGTAATTGTCCTAGGGACAGGGCAGGATGATGATCACAGTCATATGGAGAGGCTGGGAAGGAGGAGATGCTTCTAAAACTGTTGTTTGAATTTTGGTCTTTGCAAATAGAGAAAGGTGGCAATGCACATGGTTTCACAGGCCAAGCACTGGGCTGAGGGACAGGAAACTCTTTCCCTGTTTTTGTTTCACTGTACTTACAGTGATAAATCATTTTAAGGTAGTGAAATTTGCAATGCAAAACACCATAATACTCAAAAAGTAACTTTTGTAACAGGCAAATACAGAAGTTTCTTAATTTTTCATGATCTCTAATATTCCTGATAATTTTTGTTTCCCTCTTCTGTATTCAGTCATTGTCTAATGAGTGTGACAAGGTTTTGAAAAGTATCTGACGATTTGGATCTCCTGGATTTGCAGGTTTTCAGTTAAAGGATGTGACTTCCAGAAAGTGCAAAGCAAAATTTCCCTGTAGGCATCTCTGAAGTGTTTCGGTGTGGATCCTGGCAAGCACTGAATTCCTCTTGGAAATGTTGGCCTCTGTGTTAAAGTATTAGATAACATTATGGGAACAATAAGCAGCGGTAGGTGCCCCAAAGGGATTTCAAGTTTCTGCTAAGATTGGGTAAGACAGCATTCATCTTAATGCCAATGCCTTTCTCAAAGGCTGCAGTTTTGTATTGAACTAAATCCTGAAAGTTTGTCAGTTTGAATTACATTGTTCACAAGGTAAAATGAAATATTCTGACTTCTGAACTTGTGCTGATTTGGATTATCTCACACCTAGTTCAACCACTGGTGGTGATGCTGACCTGGTGATGATGTATGTGATGTCATCATGTTCCCATACCAGTGAAAGGAAAACACCCCCTGGGTGGAGGTGGCACAGTTTGGCCTCTAAGCATCATGTTGGGTGTGAAAGGGGGAAGGAGGAGACATCCTACTGTAATTGACTTATATTCTTCAAGTATCCAGAAAGTCCCTCAAATCATCAGGTAGTTTGTTGCTGAACAGCATCCTAAATTTTGTGTGTGGGCAAGCTGAGATCTTTGCATATGTTGAACTTCATGCAGTGCTTTCCATTTTCCTGGATATCAAGTCTTTTTCATGTTTTTTCTTCTTTTTTTTTTATGGCATCTTTGTAGTAACTTCTTCCAATACACTGAAAGCCTGGGTGAAAGCCCTTGTTGCGCTCAGCTGCTGAGGGTCTGGTTCTTCACGCCCAGTTTTGACTTTAACACCAACATTCACCAAACATAGTTTTGTGGGACTAAGAATTCTAAATCTGAGAGTTTCTGGGGTACAAGAATTTCTAAGCCAGCAGTTCTAATGTAATTATAATTATCACAGAAACATGATTTTCTTGTCAGAAACTGCATCTTCAGTGCCTCAACTATAAGCAAGTTGTTTAAAAAAGACATATTCACAGTAAAACCCAAGAAATCCCCACAGCAGCATGTCCTGTATGTGTTGCAGCAGCTCCTCATGCTGGCAGGGTAAGATTTTCTCTTAGCTTTCAACTGCACTCAGAATTGAGGATGTTACCCACTGGTGTGACAGAGTGACGAGGAGCTTCACATCCCCATAGCACTTTTGAAAGACTTTTAGTCCCCAGCTAAACCTACGGGCATGAGTCACATGCCTGAAGAACAGCAAATGCTGAGCTCTTTCAAAAATGTAGCCCTGGAAGTTCCTAAATGAACCGTAGTCTAAAGACAGAGCTCATACAGCTCACTCTTCCAAAATAAGATTAATTGGAGTGAATGAAACAGTCTGTGGCAGCATCTGACTACTGAAGAATAGATAAACATGAGCCATGTTAACCTTGACCCCCCTTGACTCCTGCAGCAGCAAAGTCAGACTTCAGTATTAATTTGATGAAGTAGATTAATATAACATGTCCTTGTATAACAGTGTCTTTAAATAAGCTGGGAAACCAATAACCCACAAGAATGATACCAAATTCCATTCTGACATGGCAATCACAACTGTTCAAGAAATAGAATTCACTTTCTGAAGGCTGGACGTCCAGGATGGACTGTATTTGCTCTTCCCTCCCTAAGAAGCTATGGAAATAACGAGTCTAGTAGGCTGCACTATTTGTGCTCACTCAATGTGACTCTCTAACAGTTTGGCATTTCCTTAGGACCCTATTTTCTATGTGTCAGAAGCCACAGTGATTCTGAAAATAGGTTTTATACTTGTAGTTCAAGACAGGAAAGAAAAATTTTCTATCTGGCCAAATTGATGCAAATTTTACATGTTCTGCAGCAATAATAGGTGCATTTATCCACTCACATTTATCATGAGCAAAATTAAGTACAATTGTTTTGTACTCTATGCCACTTGAATGTGAGAGCTCTTTTCCAAATACTGAGCAGAAATTCAAAGTTAGACAAACCACCTTGTCTTTGAAGTGGAGCTGGTCAGAAATTTTTGAAGCATTTCAGAAGGAAGAGGGTAAGGTTTTGCACTTTATTTCTCTGTGTGTTGTGTGTGTGTGTGTAGTTGTGGGGTTTTTTTAAAGCATATATTACTTAAAAATTGCTGAAAAAAAAGTTTTGGCAATTTTAAAAGGTATAACCTTCTTGCTATTTTTTTTTCCTTTGAACAAGTTAAATAATTTTAAGGTGTTTTGAAAAGTTTGAAGCATAAATTATGATTCCTCCAACCAAACCTTTCAACTAATCCAAGCCACTTCTGATATCACATATTTTCAAGGTAATAAACAAATATTAAAGATTTCAATCTGTGGTTTAGTTCAGAAAAAGAAAAATAAGAAGAAGGTAATCTCACTCCCAGATTTACTTTGAAGTCTCTTCTCAATGTCTTGATTCAAATAACATGCACTAGTGGAAACAGAATTTAAAAAACACTCAGAAGAAAAGCAGTAACAGATCTTTAGCATGTAAAGGCACCCAAGTTCCTGTCAGCTGCAGAGCCCAACAGCATTAAAAGCACCCATGGTTGTTGTGGCTGAGGTTGGAAAACGGATGGGTGGCATAAAATTCAGCTACAAAAAAGGATGAACAAGCATAACTCCTCCAGAAGGAAAGCAAGTAGCCTTTTGAAGGGTTCAGTACTCTGTCAGTTTTGCCTAATAAAGGAAAATTAATTCACAAACTGGTTCTCCCCCTCAGCTGTTTTGGAAATGAATGCTTCTTTCCAAAGAACATTACTCTTGGGATAGCGACAAACTACACCAAAAGAGACATGTACAACCAATCATACTGTACTGAAATTCACTGAAAGGGGTTTAGCTCCAGTGACACCCCAGGCAGCATGTTGGTTTGGTTCATTTTTTCATTTGGGAAGGTCATTGTTACAAGGTGATTATTACAGGATTTCATAGGGTTATGCTTCCTTTGGAATGGCCACAAGAAGTTCTTCTCCTGCAACTGCATTTACACAGATATTTTACTAAGTTGTCATTGAATTGTTGTTAGGGTTTTTCTTTTGGTTAGTGTTATTCCTTAAAAATAACTTACCTGTAGCCATTTCTTGTACAAGCCTGTTGTACAAGCTGGCTGTTTATGTGCACTGGATTGCTAACAACGCAGAATTAATTCTGGATTTCCTTATTTTTTTGGTTAAAACACCTTTTCTGTGCTGTGTGCTGTGTGCTTGCTTTTTTGACTGGAGGCACGTTTGTCTTGCTCCAGGTTTTTAATAGTGGCCTCAAAGCCTAATTAATTTACTTGTAGTCTGCCTCTTGATATCAGAACCTAATTATACTTTCCTGGGAAAATGTTGTAATTACTATTCAAATGTAATTAAGAGAACAGATAATGAATGTCACCTAAAAGAAAACAGGGTCCTGAAATTCTCACACTATAGTGTTGCTCCAGAAACAGATATAATGCTTTCATTATGTACTGTTTGTTTCTAACAGTTACACAAGACTAGTAAGCTTCATAACTGCAGCCTTTTATCCAGACTGTGAGTAAATGGGCAATACATCATAGCGCATGTAAATTCAGGCAAATGAACAATGACAGTTAAATGCTCATCTAACGCTAGAGCATCCTTCAGTTTCTGCAGTTGTGTCTCTGGGGAAAAATGCGTTGTAGATTAGACATACTTTTGACTTTATAATTCAAAACAAACAGCATCAACAAATTACATGGATAGTGATCCAGGAGGGTGCAGAATAGCATTTTAATCTCTCCTACACCTTGAAGTGCCCTGCCTCTCTAGCAGAGAGATGGAGTTTAATTCCCTGACAACTGTAACCATGTCGAGGTTCATCACAAAGGGAAGGAGAAGAGCTCTGGGAAGCCTTGATAAACACTGACCTGATAGGCCTATCTGAGTGCTTCTAGCTGTCCTTATAATTACACAGCAGATATTATCTGAAGGCACAAAGGCTTAATAGCTGCTGGTAATTTGTCAGCTTCATGTGCTAACCTTCCAACAAATTACCATCATCAGCCTTCCATTTTTTTACCCCATTCAGAAACTTCTATGCATTATACTCTACTTCTGAAAAGCCTTCAATAGCAAACGTATTTTTTTTCTCGTAAATAAAAACTACTGATCACATTGTACACCCAGGTTTCTACAGGCACATGTAGTTGTATCTTAACCTGTGTACCAAATTCTGCTTTCTACTGGGCAATGTAAGAAGCTTTTAAACTTGGTAATTTAAATGAACTAGCTAGTTCAGTAGCTCTTCCTTGTGTCATTGCAAGCACTACATTCCTGAAGATCTTGGAGGACCACAGCTAGGTCCTAACCTGAACAGGAGTGGACCTTGACGTCTTAGTGGCTCATTTCTTCAGCTCCAGACAATCCATACAGTGAACTAGGCAGCCCCTCAGTATATCAGCCTAATACTATGTCAAACTTGCTCTTAAGTTTCAAAGAAGTGTAAGCTAAATACTTCCTATATCCTTGCAAGAGTACTAGATAAAAAACCTGGGATCTCAAGTTTTAAATCAGTGGAAAGCTGTCACCTTTCATGGCAAAACTCCTAACTTCATGTTCTCTATAAACTTGGATAGATAGAAGGATCTATTAATATTACATGCATAAAAAGATTAGCAGTTTTAATGTAAAATGCAACTACTTTTCTCGGGGATTAAAAATACATTAATGCTTATGGAAAGGATGGAGAGAGAGAGAGACAGACCAGAATGGCTCTTAGGTGTATTCTGTGGCTCCACACACAGCACCAGGTCTGACTGTAATAAAGCCCCAATTACCTAATCTAGGGGAGAATAGCTGGCATCTCCTTCTACCCAATGATTTAATTTGGCCTGTCAGCCAGGGATAATTGGTTTCTGGTTGACTGAAAAAAGTGACAGTGACATCAGCTCCCTGCTACCCTCCATGACTGAAATTATTGTTGTCTTGTACCAGGGCCCCAGCACTCAGGGTGCACCGGCAGATTCACAGGTCTCTCACCAGGCAGTGCAATGGAAATTCAGCAATGTAAGATACACAGAAACCTTTTCATGCTGTTTACTTTATACATTTTCATAATACATTTTTGAGAACTGAGATTATTTCTGTACAGGAAAGTCTCGTTACGCTTGTTTTACTTGCTAATTTGATAATGTTGCAGTTACAATGGTCTAAGGCAATAAGGCAAGATTTATTGGGAGAAGCAATACCTTTTACTAACCAGCTGATATGGCTGGAAAAATAAAGATGATTTTGGGCACATGAAGTCTTCTCAAGGTCATGTTCTCAGAGCTGGGACACTGTTTTTATTTCCAGTGGTGACATACACCAGCTGAACTAATAAAAGATATTTCATTTCTCCCCAGTTCTTGCTTTGTTTAAAGGACAATACCTTTGATGCTAGTGGTGTGTTATTGCAAAAGGTTTAATGTGCTCTGTTGAAAACATCACCCAAAACAACAGAAAATAAATCTGTTAAGTCCTTGTTTCTTCTTTACACAGCTTCAGGCAGGGGGTGCAGCTTTCATTTACAGTAATTTTGTAGCACTGCTTAAGACTTACATCAGTAGAGGGCAGACAGGTATTTCCTCCAGTGCTATTCTCTTTGGTTCAGCTTTCCTCTCACCCTCCTTTCCCCGAGCTGCCAGGCACTACTGGATGGGGTGGAGCAGGCATGGATGGCAGGACAATACTCAGGCAATTTCCCTCTCCCCAAGAATTTCTTCAGTTGCCATATTTTTCGAAGTGTGAAGGCAATGCAGTACACCTGTGAATCTACCTGTAGAGCTGGCCTAGTACTGAGTTCAGAATTAACAGACCTAGCATTTCTGCTCTACTGTGACAGCAGGGAGTGTCTTGTTCCTGGCCCCTGCTGATTTCACCTCAGGGCTGCACTGGATTAGCATGCCATGAGGAAATCTGTTCTGTGGAGTCTGTAACCATACACCTCTCTGCAACCTCCACACTGTATGAATCCCCTGGAAAAAGATGGCAGTGGCCAAGATCATTGTTATTCAACTCATGTCTGCTTACAGAACACTCCAGAGAACAAAACCCACACAGAGATGGTGTCCACCCTTCCCTGCACTAAACTTCCCAGATGGAATGAGGCAGGCTGATACAGCCAGAGTGGATCTGACCTCCTTCTCTTCACATTTCACTTGCTGCACTTCAGAGAGGAGATGAGGGGAGAAGCCTGATCAACATGATTCACATGTCAAACATCCATAATAGTACAGCCAGCCTCCAGCTGATTAGTGCCCTAGAGAGTCCTGAATTGAGAGACCGGGGTGGTCTTTTCATGGCCTGTGTGAAAGAATTTCTTGGCAATGGTTCTAGCAATGGACTTTATTCAGCACTGTTGGCTAGAAAACCTGTTGAGTCTCTAGGCAATCTTATAACCCTTTCACTTCACAGCCTAATTTAAAACATTTGTGTGTATGTGGTGATTGGCAATAAAATACAGAAAAATCTCAAACTAGAGGAAGTATAGGCTTTGTGGGTTCTTCCTTAGGTACCACCCATCACTGACACATCTGGGATACAAAGAGGAAGAATGACAGCATGGGTCATGTTTCAACAGTGTCATGCACCATGAACCCATGGCGAGAGAGACATTTACCTTAACAAAAATGTTGTGGCCAAAGTAAAGGCAGCTGTTTGGAAGAAGATGTGAATATATGTGCTACTAGATTTATAACTGGGTACTTACAGTGGTCAGCTCTTAAGGAATATATTGGGAATAACTGAAATAACTCAGCCAGGTATTAAAACTTGCATGCTATTTTTATGTAATTTTATTTCTGTTTAGTTGGCAGCTAACTGCTTAAGAGTTGATTCCCCATCTGCTTATTGTTTAAATAGTATTTGATTCAAGTATCTGTCATTTCTAGTTTCACTGTACCTCAGAAGGGAAGATTTTGAGCTGGAGAACAAGTATTTTAAGATGAAAGCACCTCCTCCAACACCAAACCTTCTTGCACAAAGCTACTTCTTAATTTCCAACAATTCAAAACTATTTATTTGATAAACATACTGTTTTCCTGGAGAAATCTAAGCAGCTGCATTTGCCAATGCTGTACAGTCTCAACATAGGTGAGCAAGTGCTTATCCTTTGATTGATGCTGTCTTTAATTAAAGTCAGCTTTTTAACCTATGTGGGATACTCTCTTAACTGGCAAGCAAATGTAGCATGAATAAGCATTGGTACAAAAGCGATTAATATAGTTAAATTTTGTCTGTACCGCTTGTACTTTGTACCAACTGCAGAAGACTTAATGCTGAAAGAACCATAATGACCCAAGATTTGAAGGACATTTTGTTTCCAGAGCATAATTATTGCAGCAATGCCAGGCATGGTAATGGATCACTTAGCACTGTATGATTTTTCTTTGAACTAAATCCTTCATGTATCATAAAACATGAAGAGAAAAAAAAGTGTTACCTAGGCTTGTGCTAAGTCAAAACGCCCGCTGAGCTTGTACAGTTTGGCAATTAGCTGTAGATGCTTTGTAGACTGCCAAGAAACCACATTGTACTCAGCACAGAGTAAGTAATATCAGCAACAACTGAGGAAAAAATCAGGTAGTTATCTTAGGAAAAAACCCCAGACCCCTCCCTAAGCCCCCAACAACACAGTAGAAACTATGCAAGACTCAGACCTGTCCCAGGCAGCACTTCCCTAGCTTGGTTATGCTTGCTGGCAAAATAGTTCTCATGAAGGCTGCATTTTCCTTATGTATTTCACTCCTGAAAACTGATGACACACTTGGTTTTATACTTTCTAAATGAGGGATTTGCTATGGAAACAGTAAGACTCAAGAAGCCAATTACCCACTAATGATGTTTTTATATGCTTGCTATTCAGATTAGAGTGAAATGTAAGGCTCAACTTAAAACTTAAAGCGCCTTGCTCTAGAACTTTTTTTCCATGCAAAAGCATAACAGATAAACATAGAAAAGAGAAACTTATTTTTATAGTTTACGTACAGTTTAACTATGACTCTACAGAAATAAAAGGTGGGCATGCACAAGGAACATCCTAAAAGAGCAGATGGCTCGGAGATAAGTAGATTTTTGTCTTCAGCGCAAGAAAACCATAGTAATCCTGATTCCTCTATTTTTATTGACACCATTGTTTCACTATAGAATAACTGAATAAAAGAAATGATGCTACTTAAAGTATTATTTGAAATAGTTTGCTATTGAATTATTTTGATTGTAATATACGATTAAAAATGAAAAAAACCAACAAAAACAAAACAAAAACCCCCCCAAACCTAAAGCCAAAGCTAAATAATTGTAGACTTCAAGGAAAATGCAGGGCGGTGAGTACAGGTAGTACAGCAACACTCAGGAGGTGACAAATACTTTAAGAACATTCAGTATTTATATTGCATTTTTATGGAAAAATGCAACCAACACCTTCGAGTCACACTTTGCTCAGTATCCATTTGCAGATCATAAATACAGAATGCATGTCGTGGAATAAAGTTTAATCCTGCATTAATCCTTCTTTAAGGCTGTCAGGAAAAACCAGCTCATTTTCGGTGTCACATTGTCAGTGGCAATTGGTTATCCTGGGAGAGATGGAGCTGGAAGGAGCAGAAGGCAGTGCCTTCGATACACTCAGGAGCTGCAGCCCGAGCAGCTCCCCCGAGCCGAAGGGCACCCCTGGGGCTGCTCCTTTTGCCACCCGGGAAGTGAGGAAACTGGGAATTTCACAGCGATTTACGTCAGCTGCTTCAGAACACTCAAGCAGGAAACAAACTCAAATTCGTGTTACTGAACAGGACAACGGGAAGCACGAAACCCGGGAATTTCCAAGTCCTTATGTGCCCTGCTTTGAAGCAGGAAACAGACTCAGTGGGGTATCATGGCGCAGAGCCAGTGGCAGCTCGGCCCTCCCGAGTCCCTGGCGCTGTTTGGGCGACCTCTCCCGCTTCTTGCTCGCTATTTTTACCCTCCGGGCGGCGTTCTGGGGCTGGGCCCTGCCAGGGCGCGGCCCCCTCCCGGCCCCGGTCCTGCCCGCGCAGCCGCCGCGCCCCGCCCCGGCCCGCTCGGAAGCGCCGCCGTGACCCCGCTGACGCGGGCGGCGGTCCCGGAAGCGGCGGGCGCGGGGCCGGACCGGGGGCAGCGGCGTTGGGCGGCCGAGCGGCCCCGGGGAGCGCCCGGCGCCGCGCAGGTACGAGGGACGGGGCTGCGCCGGGGGCAGCGCGGGGGAACGGGACGGGACGGGACGGGACAGGGGGGCGGGTGCGGCCATTTTAAGCACCGCGGGACGGCGGCGTCCTCGGTGCCCCCGCGCTCGGTGCCGCCGATCCCGCTCGGGCCGGCCCTGCCCCGCCCTGCTCTGGGCGGGGGACAAAGGCAGCGTCCCCGGGTCCCCGGGCCGGGAGAAGCGCGGCCGCCCGGCGGGGACAGGCGCGGCAGGGCCGGGCCAGGCGGCCCCGGCTGGCACCCGGGCGGGTCTGGCCCGGCCCGAGCAGCAGCTGGGGTGGCTTTGCCCTGGTGGGGTGAAACGGAAAGAGAACGAGCTTCGGTGTTATAATAATAACAACAGTGCACGTCTGCCTGGAGTGGTGCACAGGCTAAATGCGGCCGGGAGCCGAGCGAAGCCAGCCCAGCCGCCGCCTTAGAGCTAATAATAGGCAGTGTCTGCTCGCTGGCTCGCGGCAGGTTATGCCGTGGTCTGAAACGCGAATAGATTGTAATGATTTAATAAAAGCCGCAGTTCCGCAGATACATAAAACTAACAGTGACATATAGAAAACATTATTAAAAAGTGAAGTAATGTTTAAGTGCTAAGAGTAATTTTTATCATAATTCTTTTGCAGAGTATGAAATTACTGTTGCATATTTTCTTAAGGTCCGGAGCAGAACCAAGTCTTCACAGGAATTCTTTGCTAATCACCTATGAAGCTCCTGATCCTGAAGTTGCACTTTTGCAATGAAGAAAAGGAGACGGCTCGCTGCAAGTCTAAATGAAAAGGTTCATCTTGGCCATGAGAAAGATACTTCAGAACAGATTCTTGTAGTGGACTGTGCACAACAAATTGTCTCCAAGTCTGCAGAAATAGCTCCTGCAGATCAGCTCGGATCTTCCCAAGAACTTTCACCATCACCAGAACAAAGAAAGCTCCTAAGCTCATTGCAATATAACAAAAATCTACTTAAATATTTAAATGACGATAGACAGAAACACCCGTCGTTTTGTGATTTACTCATAATTGTAGAAGGAAAAGAATTTAGTGCTCACAAAGTTGTTGTGGCTGTTGGGAGTAGTTATTTTCATGCGTGTTTGAGTAAAAATCCAAGCACCGATGTCGTCACATTAGATCATGTAACTCATTCTGTCTTTCAACATTTGCTTGAGTTTCTTTACACTTCTGAGTTTTTTGTGTATAAAAATGAAATTCCATTAGTGCTGGAAGCGGCAAAATTTTTAGATATCATAGATGCAGTGAAGTTACTAAATAACGAAAGCGTTTCCAATGTACAGACTGATGTGGTAACTGATGCCCCTACACCAGTAGAAACACTCAGTGACCTGACAGGTAAACTATTAAATAGTCATCAGTGCACTTCTTGTGGTCGAAGTTTCTGTTACAAGAAGTCCTTAGAAAATCATTTGGCTAAAGCCCACCGCCCCCTTTCCCTGGAAAGGAAGCATGGGTTAAAAATGGTTGAGAAGGCCAGCTTTTCCACCAGACGCTCCACGAGAAGCCGTAAATGTCCAGCTAAATTCGATACCAGTGACAATGAAAGTGGTGATGCCTCTGACAGCAATTTGGAAAAAGTCAGTTCTGACAAGGAGACATCTGAGAGAAGTGAATTTGAAGACAGTGAAAGTGAGTGCAATGCAGATGAAGACGGGCAGGAAGAGGAAGTGTCCGGTGAAGATTCGGAATCTGAAGAACAGAGCGAAAAGGAACAGAATGATGCTGAAGAGGGTTCTGAGGCAGTTGACTCAATGGGGAATATTCCTGAAGGTTTAGCTCCAGTTATCATTCAAAGCAGTAGCAAAAAACTACTGCAGTGTCCCAAGTGTGACAAAAAGTTTGATCGAATAGGTAAGAGTGAGTTAGGTTGATCTTGTTCATGGTGGTGTTGTTTATGTAGGAAATAAACCAAGCTTTTTCTCTGTCCTGGAGGGTGAACATAAGAATTTCTGGATCATCTCACTGATGCAGTGTGCTGCTAATTTCTTGAAGTGTATTAAGTTATGTCTGTGGTGCTAAATAGTTTCAATAAATTATCTGAGCAAATTATTTTAAAAATCTGCAAATACTACGTTTATTTCTCTTTCACTGCTCTGGATTCTAGTTATTAGCGTGGTGTGTAAAAGCTCAGCTACTGTGCAGAAATAAGTGGCTTGTGAATTTTCGGGTTGGAATGGTACATTTTGGTTCTGCACACATTGGAAGCACTGTTCTCTTTGCACTTCTGTAACTTAGAATTCTAGTTCTCAAAAAATGCATGACAAGCATGCATTAAAACAAGTGATACATAAAGTATTTCTGTATAAGCTTGTATTACAATGGACTATTGACTTATATGTAAATTTATGAGCTACAGAAGCTCATAAATTTAACAGTACTATACAGCAGGATGCATGTATGTTCTACAGAGAAAAAGGTAAAATCTAGTACAGAGCAGAGAGGCTGCTATTGACTTGAGGTAGGTTTATCCACAGGGTAGGACAGAGTTCTGTCCTTAGAAAAAAATTGGCAAACAGAAGAGGAAATACAAGTGATGTGAAAGAAATGAGTGAGTAGCATTTTTGTTTATAGTAGTGTGTTGGGTCCCAAATACAGATAATGTGCAAGGGTCTATATGTTTCGTTCAGTGTTTTGCTATTTGAAAGTACCTTAAGATTACCAGTTTGTTGTGAGGCTGTTCCCCATTCTGCAAAGGTACTTCATGATCAGTGTAGTGAAAGAATAGTACTGTAACTTGCAGTATTTAAGAACAGACTATGCTGTAGGGTTGAACAAGAGTGACTTGTAACCCTTGCACAGATTTACAGGAAGATGGAAGTGTTTGGAGGGACCTTGGATCAAACACACAGGTGAGCGCTGGGCAGTTTTCAGTGCTGTAAGCCAGCAGGAATCTTTAGATGGATGTAGGGGTTACTTAGAGCTTGACTACATGTGAGCGACATTCTAGAACAAACCCCCAAACATGCCTGTTACAGTTCATGCTAACAGATTTCATTTTGTTGTCCAGGCAAATACGAGAGCCACACACGTGTCCACACGGGTGAGAAGCCTTTTGAATGTGATATTTGTCACCAGCGCTACTCAACCAAGTCCAACCTGACAGTCCACAGAAAGAAACACTCCAGTGACACTGACTTCCATAAGAAGGAACACAAATGTCCCTACTGCAATAAGCTGCATGCAAGCAAAAAGACCTTAGCAAAGCACGTCAAGAGGCAAGTATGAGCTTAATGTGTCTGGCATTTCTGAAGAAGCACTTTTTTCATTTCAGAAGTGAAGACAAACATATGTATAAATAGAGCATATTTTGCATTATTTTTAGAACTGTTTTTTTCAAATGAGTGCGTTTTCAAAGGGCATGGGGATTAGCAGTATCACCTAACCTGCTGTAAGAAATAGCAGTAGTGCTTCTATGGGGGTTGTGCCAGAAGTTTTTATTATAAATTTTAGAAACTTTCAGATGAGCTAGCACAGTCAGTCAGAACACATCAGTCTTAATAATTAGCTGTACTGCTTTTATGTGAAGGCAGAATAAAATACCTTCTTTAGTTTTAGATGTCAGTGTTTTACTGTTGATGATAACAGGTGTCTAAACCTGCAGATTCTTTTAGATAAATAATTTATGACAGGTCTAATTGTAAAGTATTATTTTCATACTGTTTTTTTCCTTCTTTCTTTGTAAATATCCATAAGTTGAAACTGCCCTCTCTCTTATCAACTGTTGTATGAGGTTCTACAGGAATCTATAGTCAACACTATTTTCCAGTTACTCGTGTCATTAGAATTGTTTCAGTATCAGTGTTCTGTTCTGCCAGTGTGGTGATCAAGTTCCATTACCTATAAAGCTTAGAAATAGATATTTAGTATTTGGATCATCTTCATCTTAGAAAGCTATGACTACTTTCAGCTTCTGTCTTTCACCTAGGTTTCATCCAGAGAATGTACAAGAATTTCTTTCTATCAAGAAGACAAAAAGTGAAGGTTGGAAGTGTGATGTAAGTAATCCTTCAGTACATATGTTTTTTTCATATAGAGTTCACCTTCTGTCAACTTTAGCGAAAATCTGGTGTGTGTTTGTGAAATCTCAGAAAGCATTGTAAGTGATGGTTACACATTTCCTCTATATGCTGATTTAAGGACTGAACTTTGTCTATATGTACAGCCTCTGGTCAGATAAACAATACCAATTTGAATTCTAAAATAGTTAGAGGCAATATTTTTTGATGTGATCAGTTATCACTGTTATTCAAATACATCCGTTTACAGATGATTAGACTTGAGTGTTATGAATACTTTAAAAACAGTATTTGCTCTCCTGTTAATTACACACATCAAGCACTGACTATAAAGTATCCTGTTTTAGGGAGGATCTCTCTATAGTGAGGAAAATACATGTTAAATATGAAACACTTTCTCATTTGGCTGCATATGCATGTCAGCAGAGTTGTAAATTTGTGCTAAATTTATCTCTAGTTGTAAAAGCATAGAATACTTTCTTTGATTTTCCCCAGGAGAGGTATATGTGTGAAACTACATCTGCTTTAAAAAGGAGCTTGTAGAGTTTCCATTCTCTATGTGTATGCTGCCAAATAATGTTTTAAGGTTTCAGACGTGGGGTTTTGTTGTTGTTATGTTTTTTTTTTAAGGGAATTGGTTTCCTTTTTGGTTTTTAGGGCAGCTGTTCTGTTTATGTATGCTTCTGTATGTCTGTAATATTAGGGGCTGTAACATAATTATTAACCTTGCTTTATTTGGGAACTTTCACTTGTACGCATACAGTAGGAAGTTGGGAGATATCAGGTGTAGGAATTTGTAGTGTTCATTGTGCAGCTATTGGGATCATGGTTCGAGGTTTTTACATGGTTCCGCAAAGGGTGAAGTTCATCAACTTCCAGGTGAAGTTGTATTGTGTGAGTGTGTTACAGATTCTGTTTGTTACTAGATAAGAAACGTTTTAATAGTGGCAATCAACTGTGCAACATTGTTGACATTTGTCCTGGGAAAGTGTGTTACCAGATGAGTGATTTGAGGAATTCCACTTCCTGGTTTGTGGGTTTATTTTTAAACTTGAAAATTGTAAGTAGAAATTTTTAAAGAAGTGAGCTGCTTCTCTTGTACAGCTCATGTGCATTGAAAATTGACTTGAATTAAAAGCAGGTAGAATTCCAACTTTTCTAGCAGTTGGAAATTGAACAGGACCCTTGGGTGCTGTGCTGGGACTTTGTTTTCAGTTTGTATGGTGTGCTCTGAGAGCAAAGGTGCCACAGATGTAAGCTGCAGGATTCATTAAGGTTGTTGGTTTATGCTGTAATCCATTTGTGAACAGCAGGATTTGCTGACCATATTTTAATCCTTGAGGAATATGAGCAAATTAACACAAACAATAGATATTAATAATAAGGAAAAGCAAGAGGGCTTTGTAGTTTGTTCAAATACGGGATTTTCTTACACATATATTTAACATTAATGAGTTTTTAAACAAATAAAGCTGCTGCTTTTGATTTCCTTATTCATGTTTGCTCTGAGAAGCTGATTGCATGAGTTAATATGTGGGAGTTGTAGTGCTCAGTTGAGGTGTCATAAACAACAGCAGAAGTCTCACAGGGAAATAAGTGAGCACTCTGTTGGTTTATGTTGAAGCATAGGACCCTGATGATAGATTGTAATACCTGGTTTAAGTGCCTAAATTGGAGCTGTGGATTCAGTTCTGTAATTGTACTGCATACTTACTTTAGTCACTACTAATAATTCTTGAACATTTCCATTTTGGTTAATGTGAAAGCAGTACTAAAAAGCACACATAATGTTAGGCTTGCGAAGGTCCTGTAGTTCTAAAATATATTTTGAGTTATATTTCTTTGTTGGTATTGGCATTTTCTCTTGAATATCTGCTGTCATAGAATTTCCCAGAGGAAATAAAGGAACAGGTATGACTCAGGTTCTACAGTAGCTTATGCTACAGCAATTTTTACCACAGTCCAACTAAGCTGTTTCAGCATCCAAAACCAAGCCAAAGCTCTTTGCTTTTTTTTATTAGGTTATTTTGTGCTGAGTTACTGTGTTGAAACAGTCTAGGAAGAGAATCTGGGAAGTGCTGGAGTCAGTAGAAAGAAGGATTGGGGAGGAAGGTGTAACTGCGTGCAGGATTTGCCAGTAGTCGATCTAGGCTGCCATGGATCTGCATCCTAATCTATGCAGTACAGTTGTCTATGGCTTATGTAGAGCACAGGTTGGTGCAAGGCTTTACATAGAGTACGCTTTACTGGCATAGAGTAGGCTTTTGAAGAGTACCTGTTCAATTTTACATTGGTGCAGAGAGCAGATAAAATAAACTGTTAGGAGTTTATGAATAGGAAAAGAATCTGGTTATAACTGATGTATTTTTGACAAAATGTGTTATCATTTCAGATTTGTAAGAAATCTTTCACTCGAAGACCTCACTTAGAAGAGCATATGATCCTTCACTCTCAGGATAAACCCTTCAAATGTACCTACTGTGAAGAGCATTTTAAATCCCGGTTTGCAAGACTGAAACATCAAGAAAAATTCCATCTCGGTATAGAAACCTCCTTCTGACATGTAAACACTAGATTTAAAGTAAAACCTTCCCCACCATTTTATGTCCTGGTCAGTCTGGTTTCCACCTCACCTCTTTTTGCAGTTCTCTCTTCCACTTTTGGGGGAGAGTTGTTTGAGGGTTTTTTTGTTGGTTGGGTTTTTACTTTTGTGTTCAGCTGCCTTTTTGAGGCATTCTATTGTACCCAAAAAAGTCAGAATCTTGAGGGGGAAGAAGAATTAATGTTAGTTTAATTTGAAAACTTTTTTGCATGAAATTGATTCTCAGCTATGGAGTCAGATTCTTCCTCAAGTTTTCAAAAGACCTTTTCCTTTCCTCCTGAAGTATTCTGCAGACTTTTTTATACAACTGATTGTTTCTGCTGGGTAGGAACTAGATGGGTGATAGGAATTTATTATTTCAAGTGGTCTAATTTGGCTTAGTTGATTTTGACTATGAATTCTAAATTTTTTGCTTTACGGTCATGAAATTTGCCAGAATACCAGGTCTTCGAAGTAACTTAGCAGAAAGCTCACAAAATCTGACTAAAGTATCCTGACTGTACGAAACATGAATAATTTGTTAGACAAAACTTTTGCTTTGTAAATTGATGAGGATTTTCAAAAGTAACCAGTCTGGACTTGTAGTTTAGTTTAGCTGACAGTCAATCCTGCTCTGTGTGTCTGTCTCCTTGTAGGGCCTTTTCCTTGTGATATCTGTGGCCGCCAGTTTAATGACACAGGGAATCTGAAACGCCACATAGAATGTACTCATGGGGGAAAGAGGAAATGGACGTGTTTCATCTGTGGAAAATCCGTCAGGGAACGGTAAGGACTTGGCTGACTACTTCAGCTTCAGCAGAACACAGAAATCTTTAGCATACTTTGATTGCTGTTGAGTGTGCTTTGTGTTTTAAACATAAATGAGACCATTTCAGAGCATTAGTGTAGTAAAAGGTAGTGCCGGAGCCACAGGTAGCGTATGGTTTTCTGATCACCTCTAAAATTAAGGGTGACAACTGTAGGTAATTAGTTATGAAGTGCAAATATATTAAGAAAGTCTTACCTCTCATTCACTTCACTTACAGTTTCTCTGTTGTGCAAAAACATCTTGCAATTTTTTGGGAAAGATGTTTTCTTTAATGTATGTTTTCCAAATTTGTGTTTCATTTCTTTCCTGCTACTGTTTCTGGATCCAGTTGGTTCAGTAAATAGGTTGCCAGACTGTCTTTGAATGCATGTATAGGTGTGTATATCTGAATTTATACTGTCATTTGGATATATTGTGATCCATCACAGTAAAAGAAATTGAGAAAATTATAGTATGCTTCACTTTAAAGTGGCAGGAACATTGCTTAAAATTACATTTTACTGGCTTTGTTAAACAGAACAACTTTGAAAGAACATCTGAGAATTCACAGTGGAGAGAAGCCGCATCTTTGCAGTATTTGTGGGCAGAGTTTTCGTCATGGAAGCTCGTACAGGTACAGATTTTTATTAAACAAGCTGCTAAACTGTTTTGCTTATTTGGTGATATATATGTGTTCATGTAATTGATACAATTCTTTATAATGTATGTGTTTGATGTACTCCACCTCTGAGAGCATTAGTACATGTTCTAAACATCTTTCAATATTTAAAATATTTTAATAATCTGTGAGAATTCATTTAATTTTTAATACATTAATGGCTTAACCACAAACAAAACCCTCTACAAATCTTTTCTCAGAGCTGAGTTTTTGCACATCTAAAACTTCTGCGTTTTTGTTACTCAAAGAGAAAATAAGCAGAGGACTAAAATATCCCCCTAAATTAATGCCACATAAGAGAGTTTAGCTCAGTTCTCTCTTGCTTTTTAAGAACAATTTAGGTGCACCTCAGCTGAAAGTTACTTCCTGGTACTTATGTGAAGCATTAAAGACTGCATTTTCTGCTGTTTTCCATCGAATTAGCAGTACAGATTATGTTAACAAAATTACATTTTGTGGTTATGTTTATGACTAAATATGCAGACTTCATCTAAGAGTGCATCATGATGACAAAAGATATGAATGTGAAGAATGTGGGAAGACATTTATTCGGCATGACCATCTGACAAAACACAAAAAAATACATTCAGGTAGGTATTTTCTTTGGAAATTTGCTTCAAAATTACTATTTTGAAATAACACCAAATAAAAAGTTCCTTATGGATTTTTTTTTTTTTTTCAGTACATGGAATGTTTTAGGCCTGATAAAAGTTCCTGCCACTCTTTTTAAGGTTTACTAAAGTAGGGTTAATCGTACATATTTTAAAAGTGTAAAAGCCAAATGTTTCCTCCACGATACCATAGAAAGCCGAGGGACAGTCAAAAACATGTAACAGTGAATTGCTTTAAAAATCATAAATACATAAAGCAAAAGTGAAAAAGGAGGATTTTTTAATGAGTTCAGATTTCTTTTTTTTAATAGCAGTTGTGTGAAACACTATTGCCACAATGCAGAAGAAGCTGTCAGGGTCTCTGTCAAAGTTTGTACGCTGATCACTTTAATTTAAGAACATCAGAGAGGTGTTTCTGAAGTCCCTCTTATGGGAAAGAGGGAAGGAAGGCTGAAGGAATCAGCCCTACGAACAGATGGGGATGATCAAGAGGAAGAAAAATAATCTCTTGCACTGAGAGCAGAAAGGTTATCAAATGTATAGGAAGAGCAAAGATTCACTGGTGACTTCTTTACGACAGGATCCAGAGGAAATACAGCCTTCTAGGAGGCAAAATACTTTCTAGGCAGCATGAAAATAGGAAAGTGATCAGAGTCTAAACTTCCTGAGTCTTTATTTGAAAGACAGCTTCTTTCCTGGTGTTTGAAGTCATAATATCTGCTATGAAATAAAGAAATCTTTGAAAACTCCAAGTACAAAAAAAAAAAAAAAAAAAAAAAAAATCCTCTTTTCTGCTCTATTTGCTTTTCCCCCCTCTAGAAAGTTACATTCTTTGACTGTCCACACCCCTACTTACATGAAGAAATATTCTGCCACTTTGTGGAAGATCTCAAGATGACTAAAAAGCATCAAGATACTTTTAAACAGCAGCATAAAAGAAAAAGGTAACTATGTACATCAGGATAATTAAAAAGAGAAATACTGTGGTGTAATTTTAAGTTCGACAAATCAGTAGCTGAAAATAATTGGTATGTTTCAATGAGCTTCTCTTTTAAAACAGCTGAATTATTGAAGGTATCACTTTTCAGGTCATAATGAAGAGAGTACATTCCCAGTCATTCACTTGTACCTCCCATGCAGTGAGCGTTTGGGGAAGTGTCTCTTGACTTGAACACAAATTTCTTTATAGGAATGGTATGGAATAGTCCTACATAAAAAGTGGTAAAATCCTTACTCTGATAGAACTGTCATGCTTGCTGAATTTTCTTCTTTGGTAAGAGAGAATCCTTCTCCAAGTGAGGTGTGGAAGAGCTTGATGGGCTGAACTTTGGGAACATGATATAGTCATAGACATATAATAAACTCCAAAAGATTTAACCAAAATTTATTGAATTTTGCCCTTGTAGGTGAAAAAGCACATCAGTGTGAGGAATGTGGAAAATGTTTTGGCCGTCGAGATCACCTTACTGTTCATTATAAAAGTGTTCATCTAGGGGAGAAAGTTTGGCAGAAGTAAGTGTGGCGTTTTTACAACTGCATAAATATTTCTGTGCTGTAATTGATGTTGTTGGGACTTGCATGTGTGAGCAGAATTCTGCTAAACTGTGTGTTTGTCATGCCTGTACCTCAGTCTTGATAGAGATATCATTATTGCAGTTTGAAGGGAATGTCAGAAAATTGCCTTCACAATTTAAGCAAGATACTTCCTTTGTAGCATAATTAAGTAAATAAAAGCATTTAAAAGGATCAGATTTTAATCTGTCAATTTTATCTGCCTCAGTGTTGTTCTTAGTTGATGGTTTGCTGTAATATTCTCATTGCAGACTAGTTAAAACTGAATTTATACTCATCATGTAAGCACTGTGAGAATTATCTCACACTTAAGGCATTTTAGAAGCTGGCAGCAGATTAGTGGCTCTGAAAGTAGGTAAAAACTTTTAAACCCCTTTATGTCTCGAAAATGCAATAGGGTTTTAAAATTCTTGAGCTCTAAAAATAAACCTCTCAGAGATTTGAAACAAACAGCCCTAGCTGTTTTTCAGATGATGTGTTTTAGCTGTTAGTACCCACTAGTGTTGTGTAGAATCCATTAAAGACATGTCTGATTTAAAAGTACACTGCATCGCTTATTCTGGTTTTTTCCCTTGGTAGGCAGTAGCCTACCTAGAAATTCGGCCATTCCTAGAATCTTATTTGTGGCCTGATTCTGTCAAAGTAAAAGCTCCTTGTGGGTGTTGGGCAAAAAAATGTTACTTGTGGAGATTTTTAGGGTTAAAAAAGAAGTTTTGGTAGATTTGTTCTTTGAATACTTAAATGTCATCCTGGCAGAGAATAAAATTGAATATTGAAAAGAATCTGCTTGACCTTATTGGTATGTAGAGGCTGGGAAATAGGAACATAAGTGAGGAAATTTGGAAAGTTTGATATTTAGCTATTTTGCAGTTAAAGATTTCAGAAAGGACTGTGCACATAGCTTTACTGTTAGTTGATTACAAAAAAATAACATGAAATGTCTTTTTTTCTTTAAAGATATAAAGCAACGTTTCACCAGTGTGAAGTCTGTAAGAAAGTTTTTAAAGGGAAATCAAGTTTGGAAATGCATTTTAGGACACATTCAGGTAAAAATAAAATAATCCCCAACTAAACCACAAAACATGTAGGAATGTATTTTTATGCATCAATATTGATTCAATTATTTAATTCATTATGGCTGTTGAGCATTCAGAACAAGAGTAGGAGAAAGCAGCAAGATTTTATTCATTCTCATATGCTGGCCATTCCTGAATACAGTTCTCCCTCTGTTTAGCTGGAACAGTGATAATCTCAGCTCAGGTTTGTGGGACACTCTACACCTCCTCTTTAGTTCAGTGGTGTGTGTTCTTGACAAATTTACCCAGACTTTCTAAATGTTTCTGTGCTCCAGACATTATTGCATTTCAAGTGGTAATCTAAACAAAGATTGAACTCCCTTTGGAAAGGGTTATGTCCTTTCTGTTTGACTTTGTTTTTCCTGCCTTGTATTTAGGAAAACCATTGTCCTTTTGAAATGGGTAGAAGTACGAACTGAACTAATTTAATCCCAGTATCATAACAGTTGAAGGACTGGTTTTTTTAAATTGATTTTGTATTCTAACGTAAGTCCAAAGTATTGTATGAGAGAATTGTATGTAAGGAGAAGAGCATGCCAATATAACTTGTAAACAAACTTCTGATGACTCTCTTGATTCCAGAGTTGATGCTAAACTTACACTGTTTTTCAGTAAAATTGTTTTATAGTAGGTCTTGATGCCATAAGCCATGGAAAGTATTTGCATATTTATGTATGATCTGGTATTACTCAGAAGAGCTAATTGTTACTTCTCTGTCTTTGCAGGTGAGAAGCCCTACAAATGTCAGATCTGTAATCAGTCTTTCAGAATTAAGAAGACATTGACGAAACACATGGTTATTCATTCAGATGCTCGACCTTTTAATTGCCAACACTGCAATGCAACATTTAAACGAAAAGACAAGCTGAAGTATCACATTGATCATGTTCATGGATCTAAGGCTGCAGAAGAGGCATTGGAATCTTCTCCAGAGGAAAAGCTAGTCTCCTTACCAGTGCAGTACACCTCTGATGACAAGGTTTACCAAACTGAGGCTAAACAGTATGTGGAACAGTCCAAAGCATATCAATCAGAAGCCAAAACTTTGCTGCAGAATGTATCCCCAGAAGTGTGTGTGCCTGTGACTCTGGTCCCTGTTCCCATGCCAGACCCCCAAGCAGAGCTGGTGCAGCACAGTGCTCAGTCCCACGGCATCCTTCCCCCGCAGCCGGAGCAGCCGGATTATCAGCGAGCAACGGAGCTCTCCTTCCTTGAGAAATACACCCTGACTCCACAGCCTGCAAATATTGTTCACCCTGTAAGGCCTGAGCAAATGTTGGATCCTAGAGACCAGTCATATCTTGGAACTTTACTGGGGCTAGATACAACTTCAGCTGTACAGAATATTTCAAACAATGAACATTCATGATCAGACCATAACATTCCACCTAATTTACTAAGCCATCGGCCACCAGAAGGCTGATTTGGCAACTTAAGGTTTATATTTTATATTTTATTTGGACTCATTAAGTCTTCTGCATAGTTTTGGGAAAACAATTTGTTTACATAATATTTGAACATTTAGGCACATTTTGATGCATACTGAGAGAGTGTTTCTTGTGATTTTAAGAGTTTTTAAAAATCTTATAGATGGTCTTTTAAAAATAATGCTCTGAAATATCTTTTAAGGATAGTGGCTGAAAATGTAATTACATATCTGGCTATTTGCCTTTCTGCATCTCACTTTGAGTTAATATTTTAAGTGGAATAGAAAGCATTCTAAAAGAATAAGGACTATTTAAAATTCATGAAAATTTGTAAGGGTAGGCAGGGCTATGAAACACAAACTTTGAATTATGTTTCACACAGAAATTAATATATAATTTCCTTGAACCTGAGGCATTTTTGGAGGGTTTTAAAGGTGGCTAGACTCTGGAGCCTAGCCAGTGCACACAGGCACTAGGTTCTTCTGAAAAGTTTATGATACATTATGAAGACACTAAACAAGGTGTTCGATGATCCCCCCTGAGTACAATTAGTCTGCCTAAATTTGCCCTCAGTTCTTCTTTGATCTCTAATATTGAATAATGCAGGAAGATTTAGACAATGATATTGTCTAATTTTCTACTTATAGAACTTAGTTCTATATAATTTTAAGATGCTTTTTTTCTTGCCTTTTCAGTCTTCTTTGTCTTCTGAAGTGTAGCCCACACTCTAACTTTGAAAGAAATGGGAGCATTTGCCATGTCATTTTAATCCATGAACAGTCACAAAGGCTTGGCATGGTTTATCCTTGCTAGAGCATGTGATATCAGGGTCCCACATTAATGTGCCCATTTTCAGGTTATCTGTGATAGAGGAGAAATTTAAAGACTGTTCCAGAACAGTACTTAATTTCTATTAAAAAAAAAAAATCAGTAATTATAAATCTCTTGTGAGTTGCTAATTAAATTGTTTTGTTTCTCACTTTCTTGTACTGTGTTTATAAACCAAAGTTAAACTCTTGAGAGTATTTTATGTCTAATTATTTTTAGCTCTTTCTTTACTAGACATAAAAACCCATTTGGAACTACAAGTCTGGTGTCACGATGAAATCTAGTATAGTTTAGCCTCATCAAACTTTCTCTTTTAAGTCTACTTTAAAAATAATTATTCTGTGTTTTTTTTTGGTGAATATGATGCCAAAGAAAGTATCTGCAGTAATTTTATAATCTTCATAATTCCTCACAAGAATTATGTAGTAAGATTCCCATCTTACTAAGATGAGAATTAAGATTCAAATTTCCCCCCAGTTTTCCCTATTCTTAAATTATTATCTCAAAGAATCTTTAAAATGGGAAACTGGATTTATGTGTATTGTTGTAACTGTTAAATTTATTCAATGACCTGAACGCAGGGGAGTTGTGGTGATGAGCTCTCTTACATCACAGTTCTACAAACTCTCAAGTGACACAGATCATTTTAGATTGTATTCAGATACTTTGGTGTTAGATTCTGTTAATCACCTACTTCAGTGTTGAGCAGTGTGCAGGAGAGAGGCCAGAACTGCATCAATGTTCATATTTTGAAGCTTGTACCCTAATGGATTCTTAACCTAAACACACCAAAGATTTCTGTTAGCTGTTAAATAGTGGCAGAGTTATAGAATTTTAATTGTTACCAATATTTAAATAGGACTTAGCCAAAGAAGCACAATAGAAGTCCTAAACTTTAAAAGTTCAGTTTCTAAAACAGGACTACGTATGTTTAACTGTTCTATGTTTGTATCTCTAAAGTAAAATTTAGAGCTGTGCTCTGGGAATGTTCAGACTGACATGCTGTAAATAGATCTGGGAAGAAGCTGAAGACTAGCAAATACACAGCAATAACAAGGCCATTGAATGCCACCTTCTGAAAGGACACTATCAAGTACTACCCTTCCTGCTTTCTAACTCCACCTTCATCTCCTTTAAAAATAAAACTGTTTCTGTCACCTTTACACTCCATGGCTTGAAAATGGCTGGTTTATGTGTAGTTATCAAGTCTACATGTGTGTATCATATTCATACTATTCATGTGCACACGAAACATGATTTCTACTGCATTTGTAATTGTACTGTTGAAAGTAACCCAACATCAGTGGTGTCAGTGCAGTGCTCAAACTAAAAGCCTAATTCTTTGTTATTTCTTGTCTTTTCTGTCCTACAGTAGAAATAAGGATTGTAGGATTTTGACAAAACAGTGGCTTCAAAGTGGTTGGTAAATAATTATTTCTTTTAAAAGTCCAGTCTGTTTGGAAGGCACTCTAGGAAAACACTGAAATGGAATTTGGAGCATATTTACTTGATAATGTCCTTTTAAAATCTCTTTCATAATCGTGCCTTTTATATATATTCTAAAGAATGGCTTTTTCTCTAGTTCAGTTGTTTATTCAGAAAACATTAAGGTCAAAAACTTTCAAAGGGCTCCATGTTCGTGCATGCCCAACAAGAAATGGACTATAAAAGGACTCGTTTTTCAGAAAAACGAGCTCTCTCTTTGCTGTTTGGGTGACCAGAATTACTAGTCATTCCTGGAAAAGATGACCTACTAGTTCTTTGGTGTTCTTTTGTTTGCAGATAACTCTACTAGCTAGTGTTTTTACCTGCTGGTCAGGCTGGATCATTGCCAGTTGACAGTGAAAGACAATAGGAAAGCTTATGTGCTAGATACATAGTTTTTATTTTTATTTAATATCATGAGCTATAATTCTTATGGCTTTACATCTATTTAAAATCCATATATGAGCAAAGTAAATTTTCATGGACTGGGACTTCGTTTGGTAGGTGAAAGTATCTGGTTTCTGCATGATAGAGGATAGTTCCTGTTAGGAAGATTGGGGTTAAAAGGCAAAGGTTTGCGCCTCACAGGTCATGGGTTGAAACTCCTTAGAGTCTGCTCCCTCCATTTTAATGTGCTCATCAGAGAGTGCATGTGCTGTTAATGTGGAGGGGGCATTTACTATAAATGTTTTATCTGGCAGTCCCTGGATCAGTTGAGCGTTTATTGCCAAAGAAGGAAGAAGCAGGTGTCTCTTAAAAAGATCTCTAAAGAGGGTTTAGTGGCACATTGCAAAAAGTTGGTCTTTTCCACATGCTGACCTTTGGGAAGAAGAGTGGAGTCCGTGCTGGTACTCCAAACTGCTGCGTGGTTCTGAGAACTTATTGCACTCGTTCTGTTTAAACATTAAATTCTGTATTTTTTTTGCTATACAAATTTCTGGTTGTAGACTGGGCTACTGCCTATAATTCTTTTAGTGGATTTTATGTTCAGTTTATTTATTTATATTGGAATTTCCTCTTTGAGCACTGACACTTTTCTTACAGAGGTGTATCCCTCATGGGTTCTTTTCACGCTGAACATCAGTCATTGTAATGGCGAAGATATTTTTTTGTAAGGCTGTGGTTTCCTTAATAATATAGCACTACTATAGTCTGGATTATATTTCTAAAGTTGTTTCTAAAGATGGGTCATGCCAGACCACACTGACAAAAGATGTATTTGGTGTCCTCAAAGAGCTGAGCTTATTTCCCTGTAACGAATGTGAAAGAGCCTCCAGAACTGAAGAATGCTTCCAAGGAGTTGCCTCGCAATGTGCTCGATCGAACATGAAATGTGTTACGGGCTGCTAAGGAATAAATGACCCTCAAGTTTTTAAATTTAAAATAACTTCTGTGTAGGAGTTCATGAATGTAGAATTATGAATGAATTCTGTTGTAGATGAATAGGGTTTTTTTTCCCTGATAACAATAAAAAAGGTGTGAAATTTTTCTGTATGGAACACACAAGGGTACCTGATCCAGACTGTGTGTTCCCAATATGCCTGAGGCTAAAGGGAAGCAGAGTGCATTTATCTGTAGGTCCTTGTGACTCTTGCCATGTGGGATCCTGCTCTACAACGCAGTCTCACAACAGTTTGGTTATTTCATCGTGTGCATCCAAGAATGTCACTGGCAGAATGTAATGCAGGGCAGTCACTTTGCTTAAGCCCATAAGGGTCTTTTTCGTGGTTCATAAGAAATGTTTTGGTTTAAAAGGTTTTGATGGATTAAAGGTAAAAACAACAAAATTTTTTGAATCCCCCATAACCATCTTGATCATGTTTAAATGTTGGTCCTTTTATATGAAAGAATAAGGGGAAAAGAACTCAGTATTTTGTCACTGGTATATTGAGATAATGTGTTTTAAATGTGATCTGTACAGGTTGATATTTTAGATGGAAGTCTTTAAAGTTGTCTTTTTAGGGGAAATCCTTTGCTGTAAGGAAAAGTTAGGAAGTGTACTGTAAATGTAGAAGTACTCAGTCCTATGTGTAATTTTGTTTGCTATGGAAAAGTAAAGTTCTTTTGTCTTAACATTGTGTGCTTCACAGGATTTCTTGCAGGGGTCCTTGTGCTAAGTTTGATTTCTGCCCCCGTTTGTTTTTAAACAGCATGGAAACACAGTACGCTGTGTGTTTTTCCGTTTTAAAGTTCATGAAAGAGAAACAGATGAGACCGATGTTTTCATCGAGTTTGTGCGTCTCATTCTACTTTTAATTTTAAAATATTTTGTAAATTAAATTTATTTACAAAAAAACCTCCCCATGTTGGTTTTGCTTGCTTCGTGGGTTTACTTTGCAGCGTGGGGAGGAGAGCTGTTTGTCAGGGCGGCTGGTGCCCGCCGTTGTTCCATTTCGAACCCCTCAGAGCCCTCACGCGCCGCGCTCGCGGCCCCGCCGGCTCGGGCTGTTTAAATGAAGCGCCGGGCGCTGATTGGCGGAGGGGTGAGAGGGCGGGTTGGAATGGGCGCGAGCCAAGCGGTGATTGGCTGGTGCGCGACGGGGCGGGGTTGGTGGGCTCGGCCCGCGCGGGGATTGGCGGAATCGTGGGTTTGAACGCTCGCGCGGCGGTTGGCGCAGCGCTGCTTGTGCGGAGCCGCTGCCCCGCGCCCGCCTGGCCATGGCCGCCGGCTCTGTCACCGCAGCGGCGCGGGGGGACCTCAGCCCCGCCAAGAACCCCGGCCGGCGGCGCTGGGCCGTGCGGGGGGGCGAGGAGGACGCGGACGAGGGCCCCGCCGTGCTGGTCCTGAGTTACTTCTCTCGGCCGCCCTTCCTCAGCTTCGGCCGGCTGCGAGTGGGCGCCTCCCGCACGCGCCTGCTGGGCATCGACAACCCCAACGAGGATGACGCCGAGGTGGTCATCGACCGCTTCCCGGCCGCTGCCAGGGGCTTCAGCATCGAGCACCGCCGCTTCCTTGTGGAGGTAGGCGGGGGGACCTGCGGGGCCGGGGGCGGGGGACACGCGAGGGGACAGGTGGGAGTGCTATCGGCCGCAGGGCCGGGGGCTGCCCCCGTCAGCCGCGATCTGAGGCAGCCGCGGCCCCGCTGCGGGCGGTGCGTGTCGGTGCCGCGCTCGTGTCTGCCGGTTCCCCTGAAGGGCGGCGGCTGCAGCCGGGGGTGGCGGGGTCGGGTCCCTCGGGCCAGGGGCTGTCGAGGCCGCGAAGGCGCCACAACCTGACTCAAGCAGGTGTTTGCAGCGAGGAGCAAAAATTGAAATGAAATGGATTGTTCTTTGGGAATGTTTTAAAGACGGAGACCTGTCAAAAAGTGTCAGGACATATGTGTAGGAAAAAGGCTGAGGGGAGAGGATACCAGTTCGCTGTTCTGCACGTTAGTTAGTGACACAATAGAGAGCAAAGCATGCTTAAAATAGGACTAAACATTTATGACACCTAAGGAAATGCAAACTGTGGCTAGTCCAATCCATGCCAGTTTTTAAAAGAATAGTTTAGATGAACAAACATCTATGATTATCTAGACTGTCCAGAGCGTTTGTGAGAGAGAACGAAACACTCTGGAGATTTGCAACAATGGGCTTATAAAACCAGGCTGGAGTCCCACTTCGAAATCTTGGAATAACATGTTCCTGTAGGAATTAATGAATAGAAAGTTTAATGCCTTCCTTGATCATTTGCAGTATCTTCCCTTTTTTTCAAAGAACTTCTATGTCAAATCTCATGTTAGCATGCCATTTAACTGAAAAAATTGACACTTGTGTTTAGAGTCAGCTAAGGTCCTAAAAATCAACCTCTGATTATTAGTCCCACTATAATTCTCTCAAAATTACTGTAGAGGATTTATAAGATTAATATGTGCAAAAAATTATGTAATTTCTTCTACTCACCTTTACTCAAACCTTTTCCTTTCTAGTATGTGTCATATTTATATGTATTTTTTCTTGTTTTCCACTATAGTTTGATAAAGAGGTATATGTCCTTTTAGTAAGACAACATTTTTGATAGGGGTCACTTAAATTTATGTATCAGAGAGGGAAAACTGACATTTAAACATTTAACAATTTTTTGTCATTTCATGTTGTCGGAATGTATATTACTTCTATATACTGCTCCTGGTTTGATTAATTACTTCATCTTCAATGTTACAAAAGTGTACCTAAATGCTAGATATTAAATATTTCTTTTTCTCCAATAGGCAGGACAAAGAATCTTTGTTTCTATCACATGGACACCATTAGAAGAAGGAAAAATCAGAGAACTGGTGACTTTTGTTGTTAATGACGTTGTAAAACATCAAGCTGTGCTCCTTGGTGCTGCTGAGCAGCCCCCGAAGAAAAAGGTGTGTGTGTGTGTTTGTGTCTTAATTCTGTTACTTTGGCATGGCTGATGCAAATATTGTTTTTTATTACTAGAAAACTCTGTTTCATTATTGCAAAACTCAGTGATAAATGATGCTGTGGAAATGCCCATTGTCCTCAACTTTTTTTGGCTGGGTTGGAAAGTAGGTACTGATACACTACGGCTTAAAGAATAAAACTAAAACATGACCAAATAAATGGTTGTCAAGCCTTCAAATAACATATAGTGAATTATTTTTGATTAGGTGTTCTTTTTATAGCCTTTTTAAACTTTGAATGAATATGCTAGTGATGTTCACTTTTACATGTAGAAGAATTTAGAAAGCCAGCACACTAACTTTTATTTACGGTTCTTTTTCAGAAGAGTCTTTGGGAAACATTAAAAAAGAAAAACTCTTCAGGAACATCTGCAATAAAAGCTAAGAACACTCTGGAAATTAAAACTGTTAATAAAACATTTCGAGTTTCTCGGAAGGCAGATAGACTTAGAAGTCCACTTCAGTCACGTGAGAATCAGAACACGGTGCAGAATAATATATCCCAAGGAAGCGACCCTCTTGCTGGCACAGAAAATCAGCTGCCTCCATCTCCTATTGCACGAGTGGCAGAGGAACATGGCAATACTGTTCACACACCACTTGCCCTGAGAAGGTCTACTGCGTTTGGGGATATTGCTGCCTCTGGAAATGAGGAGTTGATGCCTGAGATAGACAGCTGTAACATCAATAAATGTGTTACTGAGCGCAATCAATCACAATCTGAAAGTGCCTCCAGTTCTGCTGGATTAGCACAACTGCCAATTTCAAATGATGGAGGAGTTCTTAATTTTACGCTCTCACCAGTTTCCACTCCGGAGCACTCAGCCTCTGCACCTGTTTTAAGTTCAAGGAGAATTTTAAGTCCAGATGCTTTTGTAAATGACAATTATCAAGTGGATATAGATGTAACAGAACAGTCTTTTCCAGTCCTGTCACCTGATCAATTTGTGAAGGACAATTTGTCAGATAAACAGTCACAGACTCCTAAACCTGAGGCAGCATTAATATCGTCCACCACAGAGACTTACGTTGTTAAGAGATTTCTACCCTCAAAATGGAAAAAAGATGGAGGTGTAGAGACAGAAACTCAAGTTCACGTAGAACACAACTTAAATGAAGTCTTTGAGTTACATTGTGTAAAATCACAGGCGCTTCATTATGATAAACCCCAGGAAGATCACTGCAGTTTTCCTTCTGCAGAGGAGCTTCAGACTGACAGTCTTTCTCAGAGAGAGCAAACAAAAAAGCGTCCAATTCTTTCTGCCACTGTCATAAAAAGTAAGCCTGGTGCTACTGAAGAAACAAGAGTGGAAACCCGCCAGCCAAAATCTAAAAAATGCCTCAACAAAGCAATAATAGGATGTGCTAATGTGGTGCCTATACATACCGAAGCAGAAACCTCAAAACACCTGCCAGTTACAGGTGCAATTTCATCTGAAAATAAGTGTCACAATGACAAAGTAAATTCATCTCCTACTGGATCAACTTCTTCATGTCGTAAGAGGAAAAGTGAAACGTGTTTAGGAAATAGTAGAGTTGCAGCTCCAGTGCATGTGGAAGAAGTGGAAAGAAAAAGAGCTCTGACCTCTAGCACGGACAATCAAACCCGTACGATCAGACGACCATCAGCTTTCAAACCCACGAATGGAGAGAGAGCGGGGCAGAGAAAGAAAGCTGGTGAGAAGTGTTTCCTTCATTTACCATTTTCTAAAAGATGCCTTTGATTAGGAAATGTGTATAGCAAACTGAACTGTCCAGGAACAGTCAGCAATATTTCATATCTCTCAAATGTGAGCCTTTGCAATATGCGTTTTAAAAAATTGAATGGTAGGTCAGAGTTTTGGTTATGTAATTGGCTTCAAATTTACTTTATTCCTGTGTAAATTTGTTAATGGCAATAATAGGGAAAGTATATAAAAGCTCTTGAGCAGAGCCCTTCTTACGTAATTCAAATTTTCTGGAAACTTACTGCACAAGATTTGTCACATGTACATTTACCACTGTGATTGTTTGACTCCATTGCTGCTGTCATATATTTTCAAATGTCGAATCATGAAGGTTGGAAAAAACCTCTTGAAGCATTGAGTCCAACCATTAGCCTGGCACCACCATGTTCACCACTAAACCATCACCCCAGGTGCCACATCCATGCACCTTTTCAACTCTTTCGGGGTGGTGATTCCACCACTTTCCTGGGCAGCCTGTGATAATTCCTAACCACCCTTCTAGTGAAGAAGTTCCTAAGTCTTTTTCAGTCTCCTCCTTTTTACTGTCTGTTTACCTTGTTGTCAGCCTTGTGTAGATCTCTCTGCCTTATTGTTTGCCAATACTTTGTTGCTTGAAGATCAGAAAAAGCTGATGGCTTGCATTTCAGTTTATTTTGGGTTTTCTAACTCTTCCAATCCCCAATATGCTCTGGAATGTGAAAAGAATGAGGGTCTGTAACTTAAAGACGCATTTAATTTGCAAAATTTAACTAACAGGAAAAATTCATCATGGCTTTTAGATCAAAATAGCACATGCTGCTTTCTTCAGTTTAATGATCTGTTCTGCGATCTGGATTTGATTTGGGGCTTTCAGTAATGCACTTCAATGTCAGGCTTTTTAAGGTGGTCTGCAAAAGAATCATGTGCTGAAAGTGTTGATATGCAGCAGGAAAAGGTGTGTTATCTACCAGGTTATTAATCCATTAGGATAAAGATAGATGGGCTGGACAAGGGCAGAGTAGAGGGGAACAATCTCCTCCCACGACCTCTGGCCACCCCTCTTTTGACACAGCCCAAGATCTGTTCGGCGTTCTGGGCTCTGAGTGCACGCTGTGGGCTCATGTCCAGCTTATCATCCACCAGAACCCCTAAGTCCTTCTCTGCAGGACTACTCTCTCTGATTTCTTTTCCCAGTCTGTTGTGGCACCTGCACAGTTCAGCTTTGTGTCACCTGCAGATGTGCCAAGAGTGTGCTCGATCTCTGTCTCTGTGTCATTGATAAAGGTATTAAAGAGCACCAGTCCCAAGACAGATCCCTGAGGGACACCATTCATCACTAACCTCCATCTGGTTATACAGCCATGGATCTAATTCTTTATCCAGTGATGCACCCTCCAAATCCATATTTCTCCAATGTGGAGACAAGGATACCACGTGGGTCTGTGTGGAAGGCCTTACAGAACTCTAGGTAGATTACATCAGTCGGTTTCCCTTGTTGACAGTGTCAGCCACAGAAGGCCACCAGACTGGTCAGGCACAATTTGTCCTAAGTAAAGCCATGCTGACTGTCTTGAATCATCTCTTTGTCTTACATGTGCTTTAACATCACTTCCATGAGGATCCATTCCATGATATTCCCAGGCACAGAAGTGGGACTCACCAGTCTGTAGTTCCCTGCATCCACACATCTTCTTTCCTCGCCTTTTCAAATCATCAATATTTTTTATTTCTGAAGTACCATCTTGTCAGGCAACAACTGTACTTCTTCTGCAACAGAATACATTTTTATCCTTCATTTGGCATTAATGTGAAAGTATGATTGTGCTAAAAGGCTTTGTTGCACCATGTTGAGAAAGCCTGGATCTGCGTTTTTCCTTGTGTTTTATTTAAATCCTGTATCTGTGCATTGGATAATACTTATTAACTAGTGCCTTGGTGCACAAACTAACACAAGTCAGGCTGCTCTGAATTGAATACCAATGTAGTAAGCTGTCTAACTGTGGGAAGGAGTGAATAAAGCCCTAAAATTCATAACTCTTACCCCAAATGTTTATAGAATACACCCTGTTGCATGTTCTAATGAAAGTTTGTACAAATTAGCCTAGTGTTTCTAGCCATATAATGAAATTCAAATGCTGCATTTCCTTAGGGTTATGGAAGAACTGTGATGTACAAGAGCAGTTATTTGCTCTTGAACATTCTTCCCCTTTAGTTGTAGCCAACATGGTTTCTGTAACTTTCCATCAACAGGAAGCTCCTGTTGGTATTTTGAATGGTTCATGGGGAATTACTCTAGTTCTGTGCTTTAGAAGTGATAGGAACTTTAATGCATTAACTTTCACTGACATATTTCCTGTTGATATTTATGTGTTAATGCTGGTAGGTTCTTCACTTCAGAAGGCATCTAAAACTACCAAGAGAATTAGTAAACCTGTCCCTGGATTGGCCCAGTCGCACCTGACATTTGTGAAACCACTGAAAACAGGTAGGCAGACTCCGGGTGTTTAGTAAAACACTGAACAGAATGTCACAATTGTACTGCTGGTGTCAGGTAAGACCTAACTGGTTAGAACTGAGAGGAAATAGAAGATAGTACCTAAAATGAATCAATACCTAGTAGAACAATATATGTAACCTTTTGTGATCTGTTTTGACTACTTATAAGAAAATTGGTTGCAACACATGGTCAGCTGAGAGTAAATATTACTTTCTTCCAGACTGGCCTGTAAGTGTGAAAGCTACATTACAGTTACGCTCCCAGTTTACTGATGGTTATCAGTTAAATACCTCTTCCATATCTGATAACATTTTAAGACAACAACAGAATACCTCAGAAGAGAAAATTTCTTCCCAACAAGATAAAACTTTTGCAGAGTTAAGAATACTGAGTTGATCTGCTCTGAAAAATGCATCTATAAGATAGTTCTTCCTGGATGTAATCCAGTTCAGCTTGGGTTTGCCCCACTGCAATGGCCTGAGTTCTAGATATCTTGTCTTAGTTCTAGTGCTGTAACAGCTTAGTCCATATTTTGTGGCTGAAATTAATTTAATAGTCCCTGATCCGCAAGTCACTGATGATTTTAATGATCTGCTTTTTTGGCTATAGTACTAAATGGAATCTCAAACATTAATCCTTTCCACAATGAAACATTATATGGGTTATCAAACATTTCGAGAATTGCAAAGGCTTAAGTTTTTGTTGTTTTGTTTTGATTTTTTTTTAAGTCATCCCTAGGCACCCAATGCCTTTTGCTGCTAAAAACATGTTTTATGATGAACGCTGGAAGGAGAAGCAGCAACGAGGTTTCACCTGGTGGTTAAATTTTGTACTTACCCCAGATGACTTCAATGTAAAAACAAATACCTCACAAGGTAAGAGTACAAGAATTTTGTCTTCTCATTTTTTTAAGCATTATATTATATATTTGTTAAACACTAATGAGTAGTAGTACTCATTTAACCATAAACCTTTTCAGGGTCATGTTGTCATATTTTTCCCCTTCTGATATGTGTGGATAGCTCACTTGCTCATGGCAAGCACAGCGCACCACGCCCCCAGCATGAGGAGCGTGCTCTGCAACCAGAATGCACTGGAATGTGTGGCTGTAGCGCTGCTCAGTGAGTGTAGAGTGGGGAATCCCCACCTGCTGGAAAACATTATAGCTGGCACTTTACTAAAAGGAAAACTTACTTTTTCCTCTATCTTTAGCTTCATTTGAAAAAACTGAAGATGGAACCATTAGACTTAAAACTGAATTCCTAGTACTGCTCACTTACGAAATAAGTGTTCTTATATTTAATACTTGACTAGTATTCTTGTACTTGACAACATATGTTTAGTGCAACAGCTGACAAACTTCCTGAAGGACAAATCATTAGTTAGAATGAAAATAACGAACTGTCAGCTTAGAGAGGGGAAAAAATAAATGAGGTGTGCAAAGCTACCTTTATTTGAGATGTAAATGCCTGCTTTTTGTGTGTGTTTAAACAGTAAACGCAGCTGCTCTTATCTTGGGAGAAGAGAACCATCACAAGATGAGCCTTCCTAAGGCCCCCACGAAAGATGAGGCATCTCTAAAAGCGTACACAGCTCGCCGTAAGCTGAATAAGCTGCGGCGCGAGGCCTGCCGCCTGTTCACCTCCGAAGCCATGGTTAAAGCCATCCAGAGACTCGAGGTGGAGATCGAAAGCAGGCGCCTGCTGGTCCGGAGGGACAGGCACCTCTGGAAAGACATAGGTAAGAGGTCTGAAACCTGGCATTCTGTCCCCTTGTAAGTATGGAAAGGATTATTCACACCCTCGGTTTGCTGAATCTAAAATTGGTTAATAGAAACTTTTGCATCGATATGAAATGTTTGCTGGATCTAATATTAAAAGATGCTCTCTTGCAGGAGAAAGGCAGAAAGTCCTTAATTGGCTTTTATCTTACAACCCTTTATGGCTGCGTATAGGTCTGGAGGTAAGTGCACTGTGTATAGTCTATAATCTGTAAGTTTAAAGGACATTTAGCAATTTTTTTGGTAGAGGTTGTTTTGCGTTTCTTTGTATTTTCTGCCATACTAATTCAGGTAGGTTCAATTCAGTTCTACCATGATGACTATCTTTAAAATTGTTCCAATGTACTTGCTTTAAAAAAATGATTACCTTATTAAGAAGGAAAATATTTAATGAAGGGAATTGGAAGTTAATTCCCTGACCAATAACACAAAAGCATTTACCTATCAGTTTCACTTTACTAAACTGGAGAAGAATGCGGCTGTCTTAAAGAAGTTCCTGATTGATTTCTCAGATGATCATACATGTTTTGAAATGAGATTAGATCTTCTGAAATTTCCTTTGGCTTTACCTTTCAGTGACTTAGTTGAAAACTCTTTGAGTTTTAGAGACCAATTGCCATTTATTATTTTAGAAATTCAAAACTGTATATATTTTAAAAAATCCCATAGTGTTTAAGGTAATTTTTAACACTTCTGCATTTTTTTTCCCCTTCTTTCATATTAGACTATTTATGGAGAACTGATAGCTTTGGAGAGTAATAGTGATGTTATGGGTTTAGCAATATTTATCCTTAATCGCTTGCTTTGGAACCCTGACATTGCAGCTGAATACAGACATCCCACTGTACCTCACCTTTACCGGGAAGGTAATGATTACTTCCAAAACCAACTTATTTGTAGCACTTAGTTTTTTAACTATCACTTACTGAGTTCTATCATTCTAGGTCATGAAGAAGCTTTGTCAAAGTTCACACTGAAAAAATGGTTGCTGTTGGTTTGCTTTCTGGATTGTGCCAAACGTTCCAGAATGATTGACCATGACCCCTGCCTCTTTTGTAAGGATGCAGAGTTCAAGGTGAAAGCTGTGATTTGATGTCTCTCTCCAGTATTGTCCTAAGACTCAGTGTAGTATTTTTTCATTGTTTTTAATCTGACAAAAGTTAAAGCTGCGTGACTTACTAAAAATAATTTTTTAAAAGATACATAATTTTAAGAATTAGAGAAGTAAATATGAAATGTAATTTGGGAGGTACAAGGGATGAAAATTGTATTCTGCTTGACAAATATTGTAATGTTAAGATTTTATTTGTTTTTTCAATTTTAGGCTAGCAAAGACCTTTTGCTTGCGTTTTCCCGGGACTTCCTGAGTGGTGAAGGTGACCTTTCCCGCCACCTGGGTTACTTAGGACTACCTGTCAGTCATATTCAAACTCCACTTGATGAATTTGATTTTGCTGTTACAAACCTGGCTGTGGACTTACAATGTGGCATTCGTCTTGTGTGCGTTGATACAGAATTCTATTGAAATACTTATTTTCTTTTATATAATACTTAATGTGAGCTCATCAGAGGCATTAAACCATGCAATTACCTTTGTTAGGAGAACAGTGGAGCTTCTGACCAAAAATTGGAGTCTTTCAAAACAACTGAGAGTTCCTGCAATAAGTCGGCTACAGAAGATGCATAATGTTGATATAGTTCTTAATGTCCTTAAAGAGCGAGGAGTGCACTTGAAGGATGAAAGTGGTAAGGCCTAGAAATCAGGCTTATTCTAAGTGCATCAGAAAACTGGTGCACATTTTAATCCCGTGTTTTATTTGATAGGTGCTTCAATTGACTCCAGGGATATCGTGGATAGACACAGGGAACGAACATTAGCACTGCTGTGGAAAATTGTCTTTGCCTTCCAGGTACTATTCAATTGCTTATTTTGTTTGGTTTTTGCTAGTTACAACGGAGGAATAATGAAAACACCAGTCTTTTCAGGAATATTTGATGTCTGTGAAAGCCTCTGCTAATCAAATTTTAGACTGAAGTTATTTGCTTTGCACATTTAAAGTTCCATGTAAACATTACTAAACTGTGAATTGTTCCCTAACGATACAGCTTGGATAATGTTTTAACTGTGTTTTTTCTTACACATTCATTCACGTTTTTGGAAAACACTGAACTTCTGAGTTTATGCTGTATAGTAGCAGAATTGGTACTTTAAAATAATGTTGATCTCAAACTACAGGTGGACTCTTACTAAAAGGACATTTTGAGGTTACACTGATAAACAGTTACAGAGTAATTCTGAAGCTATAGCTCTTCTACTTTTTCTTCCTTTTATCTGAAACAGTCAATTTGATGAAACGTTCTTGAAATAAGAATGAAGATTTCTTAGGCATTACTACAATGACATTTCAAAAGTTAGTAGAGGAAGTTAAAGTAACTTTCTTAAGACTGTTTTAAGAGTTGAGTCACAGGATATTTTAAAAATAAATGTCCAACTATGTCCAACTGACAAGTCCAGTTGGAAGGAACATGATGCGTGAAAGGCAAAACAAAATAAGTTAAGGTGGAATTTCACCACTAGGTAGTCAGGAATGTAAGTGCAATTAAGTATATGTAAAGCAAGAATATTAAAGACTTTAGCTACAGAACTATCACTAAGGTAGAACAATATAATAAAAATCTAATGTAGTTTTTTTTTTTCTTAAATACTGTTACACTATTAAGTAACTATTAAGTTAACTTCCTTCAGTTAGTTCTTCTGATGCGTGTGTCACAGTTGCATTGCTTTTGATTAGAGAAATAATTTCAGTGAGTAGTGGCTTTATCCAAACACTGTGGATATGCTGCTTGTTCTCCAAATCTTCCATCACAACACCAGCTCAAGTCTTTTTGGAATCCCTTAAAAGAGGAGGATTGGTACATGGGCTCAGTGGAAATTCAGGCAGGACTCCAATTGTTTCCTCTGAGAGCATGTTGAAATTACATGGGCTGTTTTGGGGAATTTCCCTGTTTCTCCCAACTATTAACTAATGCAGTAACTGTTTTACACAGAACTGTGGGAAGGGTAGATTTAAGGTTTTTTATCTGCCATCTATGCTGGCAAATCCAGATTATCTACTACTGATTGTGTGGCAGGTACTGCTAAAGTGAGCATAGTTTCTCTTTAAAAATGCCACATTTAAAGCTCTGCATTCAGTGGCTGTAATGCCTGGCATGTCAGACTGTTAACACATCAATTTTTTGTTTTTCTTCCTAACAGGTGGATGTTTTTCTGAATGTGGAACAGTTAAAAGAAGAAATTGAGTTTTTGAAGAACACACACAGGAGAAAAGCACGATTAGGTGCCATCAAGACTCTTGCAACTGGTTTTAGAGTACAGGAAGACAGTAGTAACTTCTCATCTCAGAGTTACAGTGAAAATGTGAAGCTGCTGATGGCATGGGTTAATGCTGTTTGTGGATTTTACAATATCAAGGTAAATAGTTTTGTGTACACTTCAACAAATACACCCTGTGCTGTCATAATTCTTTACAGAGCAGAGTTCTTCAAACTATCAAATAAGCAGTAGAAGTAAATGGTAATTATTTGTAAATATCCTTCTGGACTTTGTTTAATCTGTTTTGAAATAGCCATCACTCTGTGAGTTTAGCTGCAGCTCTCTTTTAAAAAAAAAAATCAGACCAAAAAAATTTCCTCTTCCAGTTAGTCTTGTGGATAAAAATGCTTTTCAAAAATAGAACATATTTGCTGGAATGGGAATTGTCTGTGGATTTTTAATGAGCCTTCATTTTAAAAGTATTTGTGCCTAGAATTTTCAGTGTTTATAAGAACTATGAGAACTAACATTTGGGCTAAGGTCAGTTCATCTCCTCAGAGATGTTTGTTTAGAAGGAATATGTTTGCTCATTCCAAGAAGGGAAGCCCTGGTCAGAGACCTGACTCTGGTCAGAGTACTGTCGCAGCTGCTAGCCTTTCTGAAGGGTAAAACAGAGCACTTAGCACTGATGCAAATTCAGAACTTATTTCTTCATTGAAAACCTAATGTAAAGGTATCTGTAGAAGTTTACTTGGGATCCTGCTGTTGAAAGATTGGTTCCCTTGTAGGTTCACTGTACTGACGCGTTTTTGGTTTCTGGATTGTCACAGCTGTATGTCACTTTACAGTAAATGTTCAAAGGAAGCAATAGCTACCTATTTTTTTTTTTTTGGTTAAAAAATAATTTGCACTTGGTCACATTTAAAGGTACAAGAGAAGAAATTAATATCCAGTTTATACCTATTAACTAGTAAGAAAAATTCAAGGAATTTGTATTTTATTTTATTTAACAGGTGGAAAATTTCACGGTGTGTTTCTCAGATGGCAGAGTATTATGCCATTTGATTCATCACTATCACCCCTGTTACGTGCCTTTGGAAGCTGTGTGCCAACGGACAACTCAAACTGTAGAATGCTCGAGAACTGTTACAGTGGGACTAAACTCCTCCTCCTCATCTGAGTCTGACACTTCTCTAAATGTTGTGGAAGAAATGTTTGATCAAAGTGAGTTATTTGATGAACAGAAGTTCATGTTAGACCTATTTCTTTTATGCACAATTTGATTTGATTAATGTTTTGTCTTTACAAAGCTGTAACTCCCTCAGTCCTATACAAGGAACTCTTGGACAATGAAAAGCAAAACTTCCAGCTGATCAATGCTGCAGTTTCTGACCTAGGTGGGATACCAGCAATGATTCATCATGCGGACATGTCAAATACAATTCCTGATGAGAAGGTAAAATGCCTTTGGAGTCTATATAAACACGTTCTGCCCTACTGTGAATGTGTCCTGCTCTTTTGAACAGCCCTTACCCTGCTGTGTTCTGTGTTTCTGTAGGTTGTTATCACCTACCTGTCATTTCTGTGTTCACGGCTTCTCGATCTTCGGCAAGAAACTCGAGCTGCGCGATTAATTCAGGCTGCTTGGAGGAACTACAGGCTGAAAAGGGAACTGAAACGCTCTCAGGTACTCTTTGCTTGTGCAATATTCATAGGTTCTGCATTAAGGAAAAAATAGAGAATATAACTTCAATGGAAAATACAGGTTTTTTGGAGTAATACTGGCATTTAAACTAATGAGTGCCATTTCTATCATCAAAATATGTGGCCTTCTTGGTGGTGTAATCTACTAAATTTCACTTTTCTTTTAGCCTCCTGAAGTAATTACAGGTGTTTAAAGGCTACTGGGTTTTTTTGTGTCACCCCTTAAACTCTTTTCCCAATGTTTCAAATATAATAGTTGCACTGCTTCCTTAAAACAAAAAGGAGTAGTTAATTCCTGTCAATGTCTACAAGATGAGAGGAGTAATTAAACTTCTGCATGGATTTACTATTTCTGTTAAGGAGCTAAGCTCCACCAGTCTTTTGAATTGAATTTCATGAGTTCTGATATTCTGTATCTTGATTTTCTGGTATTTATACCAGAGCTTGTGAGGGTTTCAAAGCTGACACACTTAAGGTTCATAAATGCCACCACTGTGTTTTACTAAGTTAGATATTATTTGATGCTGGAACAGAATTCAAGTGAAATATTCTAAGACTCTGTGGTGTAGAAGGGGACAGGGGTTGTATTTAGGATTTTTCATCTCCAGTTACTTTACTTTATAAAATCTACACAACCTTAATAATGACGACAAAACATTGCCTTTACAACTCTTTTGAAATAACTAAGAGTAAAGATGCTGGTGGGGGAGAAGGAATCAAAACCAAAACCCTTTAAACATTGCAGGCATTATTTTTATTAATTAATCTTAGAATGTGTGCGTATGTACTATATTTTTATGAAATTGCTCTAGATAGTTATTCAAATTAAAAACTTGAGTGAAAATTCCATAGCTAATATTCAATGGAAATTTACTCTTGGTAGGAAAGAGACAGAGCTGCTCGGATAATTCAAAAATCTGCAATGAACTTCTTGGCTCGCCAACGCATCCTGAGGAAAGAGAATGCAGCCATTTTCATCCAGAAGCGTTGGAGAGGATACTTGGCCAGGATGACTCTTTTCAATCTGAAAAAGGCAAGGCTGGAGCAAGTCAGAAATAAATCTGCCACAGTCATTCAGGTAATAAAACCTAAAGTGAGATTATATGGCAAGGAAACCCCCTGAAACCTCTAAGAAATAGCCTTGCTGAGGAGCATTTGTGCTGCTTGCAGCAATTAATGCTTCCATGAAATGTAATACTTTTTTTTATTATTTTTTTCCTCCTCTGTTTTTGAGAGGTTTAGTAAGTTTTTCTCTCCAGGGAAAGATGGTAATGTGCTATTAAATTAACAATTATTCCTTCCTTCTATGTTTTGGAATACCATGAACATTAAAACACGGGGCCTTAAATAGTCAGTGTAAGGACTGATCAGGCTGTGTTGGTTTTCTTTGCAGCTGCTGAACATTACTTAAAGAAGCTTTTAAAAAAAATTAAAATTACTCTCCTTGTGTTATGTCACCTGCAGTGGGCATATTAAGTGGCAGACATGGCAATGGTAGTTTGGGCAATTTATTCAATTTTTCAAGATACTTTAGCCACCATTACCCAAAGATAAATACTGCACTCCTGAGACTTTTTAGAATAGATATTAAAGAACTGCTGATTTATCAAGTGGTTTAAGAGGAAGTCTGTTGTTGCCAGGGTAAATTTAGCCTTTTCCTAGAATTTAGAAAGCTTAAAAAAGCAATGATACAAACATTTAGGTTTTGCTTTTTTGGTTTTTTTTAATATAGATTTCTGGATTTACCTTCCTAGGGATTAAGACCCAGAGATGAGCTCAGTTGGTTAGAGCATGGTGCTAATAACACCAAAGTCATGGGTTTGATCCTGGTATGGGCCATTCACTCAAGTGTAGGACTCGATCTTCGTGGGTCTTTCCAGTTCTGAATACTCTGTGGTTCTGATAAGTAGGAATGAGAAATCTTATAAAGTCTGAAGATGACAGTCCTGACTCATGCTTAACTCAAGATACTATGAAGAAAATACAAAATTTTTTCTTTTTTTACCTGCAGGCTTATTGGAGGAGATACTCTGCTAGGAAAAAATATTTACAGCTAAGACACTGTGTTATTTTTGTACAAGCAAGGATAAGGATGGTGAAGTCTGTTGCTGCATATAAACGAATTGTTTGGGCTACTGTTACAATTCAGAGACATCTGCGTGCAGCTAAGTTGGCAAAAATAGATCGGCAAAGATATGAAATCATAAAGTCTTCAGCACTTACTATTCAGTCTACATTCAGAAGATGGAGGAAATACAAAATTCAACAGAAAATTAAAGCAGCTTTGGTGATTCAGAGTTATTTCCGAAAATGGCAATCTTCAAAACTGGCTAAGAGAAGGAGGGCTGCCCTTGTCATACAGTCTTGGTACAGGATGCACAGAGACCAGAAGCAGTATCTACATGTTAAGCAAAATGTTATCAAGATTCAGGCTTGGTACAGGTGTCAGCTGACCAGACGTGTTTACCAGGAGCACAGGGTGAAAATAGTGACAATTCAGCGGTACTACAGAGCTTATAAACTGAGGAAGGCTGAGAGAGAGTCTTATTTGCAAAAGTGTGCAGCAGTGATAGTCCTCCAAGCTGCTTTTAGAGGCATGAAGGCACGAGAGCTGTGCAGACAAGCAAAAGCAGCGCGTGTTATTCAATCAATGTGGAGAATGAAACAAGAGAAACAAAGATTTCTGCAATTAAAAAAATCTGTTACTACGTTGCAGTCACACATGAGAAAATACCAACAAGTAAAAAGATACAAAGAGATTAAAAATGCTGCTTCTGTAATTCAAACCCAGTATAGGGCACACGTGGCCGCTAAAAACGCAGCTGCTGCTTTCCGGAGAGTGCGCCTGGCTGCCATTGTTCTCCAGTCTGCCTACAGAGGGATGCAAGCCAGGAGAGATGCTCACGTGTTGAGATCTGTGATCAAAATTCAGTCAAGTTTCCGTGCTTACGTGGCCCGGAAGAGATTTAGAAAGTTGAGAGATGCCACAGTGAAGATTCAAGCTCTTGCAAAAATGAGGCAAGTCCGTAAGCGGTACTGTGCACTGAGGAAAGCAACGCTTTATGTCCAGCGAAAGTATCGCTCTGGGAGATATGCCCTTCAATTTAAAGAAGATTTTAGGAAATTGAAGGGAGGTTGCATAAGAATTCAGGCTCTAGTTCGAGGCTATCTTGTCAGGAAACAAATACAAAGGTTGAGGGAGGCTGCAGTATTACTTCAGGCCTGCTACAGAATGAAAAGGGACCGGCAACGGTACTTAAGCATCTATAGTGCTGCCATTGTCATTCAACAGCGTTACCGTGCCTGCAAAAAGACCCGCTGTCACAGGCAAGAGTTCTTGCAAGTTAGAAAAGCAGCTGTGTGCATACAGGCAGCCTACAGGGGTTATAAAACACGAAAAAAGCTTAAACTTGAATACAGAGCTGCTGTTAAAATTCAGACTGCTTTTAGAGCTCATGCCGCACGAGTGAAACACAAGGCAATGGTTCAGGCCTCCATCGTGATTCAGAGGTGGTACAGAAATTGTAAGGCTGGTAAGAGGCAAAGACTGACCTTCTTAATGACAAGAGCAGCAGTGCTTTCTTTACAAGCAGCTTTTCGTGGCTGGAAGGTACGGAAGCAGATTCAAAGACAGCATGTTGCTGCTGCTAGGATACAGTCTACCTTCAGAAAATTCATGGCTGTGAAGAAATTCAGGCTTGTGAACCACGCTGTGCTAACCATGCAAAGGCATTACAGAGCCAGGGTTCTAGGCCAGAGACAACGGCAAGAATACGTCCAGTTGCGTAATGCTGCGGTGCGTCTTCAGGCACTATGGAGGGGGAGAGCTGTGAGAAAAACGATTCAGAAGAAACATCATCTTGCAGCAATCATTCAGTCCTATTACAGAATGCACATAAATCAACTAAAATACAAGAAACTGAGACAAGCCACTTTGGTGATTCAGAAATACTACAGAGCCTACTGTATGAAAAAAACCCAGCGTGCAATTTATCTAAAAACCAAGGCAGCTGTGTTAGTCTTGCAATCTTCTTACCGTGGGATGACTGTGAGGAAACAACTGAACAAACTAACCAAAGCTGCTACAACTATACAAGCTGCCTTCAAATCTCACCTGGTCAAGAAGGAATATGAAAGACTTAGATCTGCAACTCTAGCCATTCAAAGGCGTTACCGTGCAGTTATTCTTGCTAAGTGTCAAAGGCAGAGATATTTGTCTTTAAAAAGAGCCACAGTTACAGTGCAGGCGATTTACAGAGGTTTAAGAGTGAGGCGACAGGTTCGCTGTATGCACCAAGCAGCTGTTTGTATCCAAGCCACGTTTAAGATGCATTGCATGAGCATAAAATATCGGACAATGAGAATGGCAGCAATAAGAATTCAAAGGCAATACAGAGCATTTTGTTTAGGCAAAGTACAACGCAAAAAGTACTTGGAACTAAAGAAGTCTGTAACTATCCTCCAGGCTGCTTGCAGAGGCATGAAAGTCCGACAAGACTTAAAAACTATGCACCAGTCAGCAGCAATAATCCAGTCCTATTATCGGATGCACAAACAACAGAGGGATTTCAGAAAATTGCTGCTTGCAACAAGGCAGATTCAGCAGTGGTTCCGTGCTTGTAAGGAGAGAGATGCACAAGTTCACAACTACACAATTATGAAAAATGCTGTACTATGCATCCAAGCTGCATTCCGTGGTATGAAAACAAGAAGACTTATCAGAACCATGAATGAATCGGCTGTGATTATTCAAAGAAGGTTTAGAACATTTCTGGAAAGAAAACATTTTCTTTCCATTAAGTCAGCTGCTGTTGTAATTCAGAGAAAATACAGAGCAACAAAACTAGGAAAAATTCAGCGTCAAAAATATCTCTCTCTCCTTAATGCTGCTGTTATCATACAGTCTGCTTATAGAGGATTTGTGGTAAGAAAAAAAGTGCAGAAAATGCATCAAGCTGCTACAGTTATTCAAGCAATGTTAAGAATGCGTAAAATTTACGCTTCTTATCGAGCACTCAGGCTTGCTTCAGTAATCATACAGCAACGTTATCGAGCTTACAGGGAAGGGAAGCATGAGAGAGAAAAGTACTTAAAACTGTACAATTCTGTTCTAGTTCTTCAAGCTGCCTACAGAGGAATGAAAACAAGATGCTTCTTGAAGAGACAACATGAGGCAGCACTTACAATACAGAGAAACTACCGAATGTATAGGCAGTACTGCCATTACAGAAGAGTTCAGTGGGCAGCCCAGCTAATACAGAGGAGGTACAGAGCCCATAGGCTCAGGAAAATTGCTGTACAGCATTACACTTCATTAAAGAAAGCAGCAGCTTGTATCCAGAGGGCTTTTCGAGACATGCGAGCAAGAAAACAGCAGCAAGAAATGCACTGTGCTGCGACTGTGGTTCAGAAAAACTTTAAAGCCTTCAGAGAACGTCAGAGATACCTCTCTCTTAAAGCAGCTACTCTTGTTTTTCAGAGAAGGTACCGAGCTTTGGCTCTGGCAAGGCAGCATGCTTTGGAATATCAGTCTCTCCGAAAAGCTGCTATTCTCATCCAGGCTGTGTACAGAGGTGTCAGGGTGAGGAGGAGTCTCGAGCACATGCATTTAGCTGCCAGTACAATACAGGCAGCCTACAGAATGCTCAAGGACAGAAGGGCCTATCAGAATATGAGAAATGCAGCTATGGTTATTCAGAACTGCTATCGATCCTATTTGAAAGGAAGGGACCAACGCAAGAAGTATCTGATAATGAAGAGTTCTGTTCTTGTTATTCAAGCAGCATACAGAGGCATGAAAGCACGGCAGGAACTGAAAATCCTGCATGTTTCAGCAGTTGTAATACAGTCCAGCTATCGCATGTATGTACAACGTAGGTACTACAAACAGCTGTGCTGGGCTGTCACAGTCACACAGCAGAGGTTCAGAGCCAAAATGGCAAGAGAAGCTGCCATGAGAAACTATGCAGAAATAAGAAAGGCTGTCGTTTGCCTTCAAGCTGCTTTTCGTGCTAGGAAAGCCAGGCAGTTGTATAAAGCCAATGTTGCTGCACGGCGCATTCAATCGTTCCTACGGATGCGTGTGGAGAGGAGACGCTTTCTTGCAAAGAAAGCAGCAGCAATAATGATCCAGTCGATGTTCCGGTGCCAAAGAGCAAGGACTCACTATACACTGATCCAGAGCTCAGCAGTTGCTATCCAGAGGTGGTACAGATCGTGTCTCAGGGCTCGTTCACAGAGAGCAGAGTACTTGGCTCAAAGACAAGCAATAGTAGTTATTCAGTCTGCCTTCCGAGCTATGAAAGCAAGAAAAACAGCAAGGCAGCTACGAGCTGCAAGAAAGATTCAGTCTTTTCTTCAGATGGCTCTACAGCGTAGAAAATACATCCAACTCAGAGCAGCAGCTGTTACATTACAATCCTATTACTTAATGCAGAAATGTAAATCACAGTATAAGAGCTATAAAAGAGCAGCAGTTGTCCTGCAGCGGCACTACCGCTCCCACCTGACTGTGAAGCACCAAAGAATGACTTACTTACAAACCCGCAGGAACATTATCCTTGTGCAGGCCACAGTCAGAGGATACATCGAAAGGAAGAGGTTTCACAAAATTAAAGAAAGCACAATAAAACTTCAGGTACTTTTGGATGAATAGTACTGGGATTTGGGTGTATTTTTGCTTTCGTTTGTAGGTGTTTTAAAGATATTTACTGCTCTTGCAAACCAAGTTTAGTTTGAAGCTAAAGTAGAATCAGTTTCTGAAGTGTATTACAGGGCAGATATATAAAGCTTACTACCACAGTACACAGAAATAAGGTTCTTTAAGACAACTGAATTTTGCCTCTGAATATTAGTGGCTTAATGAATGTTTTCTTTGATGGGAATATGAATGAAAGCTGTCTTCGTGTATTGTATGAGAGGGCACTGGTAGTGGGTATAAAGTGACATACTTGGCAAAAACCACGATTGCTACATTCTTTAGGACTTGTGTTTAGGAAGGTGTGAGTAAATCGATCATGTTAATCCCCCTTGGTTCACTAATTGGCCCTAGACTAACCTGAGTGCCTAACTAACATTTTGAAGAGGAATTTAAGGAGGGAAATTCCCCCAAATCAAGGAAGAAAGGGAAATAAATAATCTCTCATTTGTGGTCCTGAGCAGTCTGGTCTAATGGGTGGCATCCCTGTCCCTGTTGGATGAGTTGCAACTAGACCATCTTTAAAAGTCCCTTCCAACACAAACCGTTCTAGGATTCTTTGAGAATTTCTTAGGTTGGTTTTACTTTCTTGTTGGAGACCACATGCTCTGCTTAACTGATAAAAATCAGGTGTGCTTTCTTCACCTCCGTGGTTTGGGGGGATTGGCAGCTGCTTAGTTATTTTCTGAATGTTTAACTTATACATCCTGAACAATATAAATATAGTTACTTTCCTTAAAAGGTAGAAAAAAAGAATGAATTTTGAAATTGGGAATATACTTCTTTATATTGTTGTTTTCATAACAAGCTAGGGAGTATAGCTGTACGTAGAAATACGCAAACATTCCCAGCTGTTATGATGGAAGTGAAATATTCCAAGTTTGTCTTTTTCTTTGAAGGCATCTTTCCGTGGATTTATTCAGAGACAGAAATACCTTCAGTGCAAGTTTTCTGCTGTGTTAATACAGCAGCACTACAGAGCCCATCGGATGCGGAATATTGATCAACACAGATTCCATCAAATGAAAAAAGCTGCCATTACCATTCAGGTAATCATACATGTGGCTTTTATTGAGTGTTTGTTTGGGATTTTTAATCTCTCTTGTATTCATTTCTTCATGATATAGTTAGTTTTGCAGATTAATATTAAAGAGTGGCATTTGTGGTATTTCCCTGAATGTGTTTCACTTGCTTTTGAAAACGTTGTCTAGTTGGGAGAAATCAAATATTTGTAATACTTTAGAGATAGAAATACTAAAAGTTGTTCCTGTTCATGTGATATTTTTCCTTTTAATTTTGTTCATTCCATTAAAAGTTCTGATTTATTTTTGTTTTATTTTTATTTCTCTAATAGGCAGCATACAGAGGATATAAAGCCAGGCAGTGGGTTAGCAAAATGAGAGCAGCACAAGTCATCCAAGCCTGGTTCCGAGGTTACAAGGCACGAAAGGAATACACGTCTGTGCTCAGAGCTGCCCTTGTTATTCAGAGTCACTTCAGAACCCAACAGCTGCAGACTCGGTAATACTGAATCTGAGAGAAATCATTCTACTTTTCAAAGCTTTTATTATAGAATTATTTAGCGCTGCACTGTACTCTTTAGGTTCTCAGGCTCTGCCCCTGCAGCATCCATGTGACATGCATAAGTATAACCCTGTTGGAGCTGGTGGGGTTATTCTTTTGCACAAGATTTTCATTACATTTAACTGTTTTTCTGGAATGGAAGCTTCCTCGCTAATTTAAATTTTGCTTATTGGGCTTCAGAAAGAGTAGGCCTTGATCTTTTTTTCACTTCTCTGTGTTTTGCAAGAAAAATGTTCTGGATATTGTTAAAATTCTAGCATACAACTTGTAGGTTGAAAAGCTATTTCATTTTAATCCACAATGGAATTGTTAAACTGGTTTATGTTTATTTTGCTATGAGATCAGCCTGGTAGTTCATGTCATGAACTGTGTCCATGTCAGTAGCAGCAGAGGATGCTGTTCAGGGATGCAAGGTCCTCCCTAAGCATCCCTGCTTTTTAAACTTCCTTGCCTGTTCCTGTTGTTATCCTATTTATGGGCCTGTTGTATGTCAGTCTGTCCAATGCCTTTCAAGCTGCTGTGTCCCTCCCCAGCCTTCTTTGGCAGCAAGTTAGGGCAATACCTCCTATGGAAAAACAGGAAGCATCTTCTGTTTAAAATCAGTCCTTTTGCCAACATTGCTGGCTATTCCCATTTTCTAGTGTTCCAAGACCAGCTTTGCTTTTCCAGTATCTATCTAAATGATTTCATAAACCATCACTGTTTTCTTACTTAAAAATGCATTTCCATGTTAGGTTTTTGAAAATGAAGTCCTGTGCACTTACCATCCAAAGAGTCTGGAGAGCGACGCGCACTGCGCGAATGGTTCGGCAGCAGTATCTGGCAATGAAGAGTGCTGCAGTTAAGATTCAGTTGGCATACAGGCAGTACAGGGCTAGGAGACTTCTAAGAAAGGTATGTTTTCACTTCAATATGCCATGGTTATTTTAAAAAAATTTAATATATTTGATTTTTGTCATCAATGTGAAGAAGCATAGAAAAGGTGGGGACCAAAGAGAAGACTGTTCAAATCAAAGCTCTTCAATCTTCGAAATACTAAATGTCCATTTTTGCTCTAAGTAACAGGTTGGTTTTTGGTTTTGAACAGTTCCAATTGTTGAATTACCTCTCTATATACTAATACCAAAATAAAATGCTAAATTTTCTGCTGACTTTATTGCTTGCAAAAGATTAGGCCCATATTTTGACCCCATTTAGGTAAATGAAAAGACCTTCCAAACTGTGCAAGTTCATTTAATATAAACTGGTACTGTAGGAGTTTACTTGTATTTCTCATTCCATTTTTGTTCTTATGATGGAAAAAAACACCTAGAACTAAAAATAAATGTACATTGATCCTGACATGAATTAACAAAAGTTTAATTATCAATGCATTCTTTGAAATCTTTTTCAGAAGCACCAGGCTGCATGTCTGATCCAAAATGCATATAGAGGTTTCAAGGCAAGAAGGAAATTTGTTCAACAAAAAGCTGCTGCTGTAATTATCCAGAAACATATGCGGGCTTGGCAGGAAGGCAGGCTTCAATTTAAGAAATACAACGAGACTAGAAGAGCTGTCATTAAACTGCAAGCACTTATCCGGGGTTATTTAGTTAGGAAAAAGGTTGGTATAATTCAAATTAAAACTGTGCTTGGGATGTAAAATATCTCTAGAGCTGTCTTACCATTAATTCTGACTGGCAAGGAGAGGAAAACTTGATTTCTTGGTGTTGAAATCAAGTTCTTGTTGTCTGCTTTGAGTATTGGGCAGGTCAGAATAGATCAAACACAATCTGAGCCTTTTCTTACAATCCTTTAGAACTGAAGTAGGTTTTCACTGTTGGATGTTGTTTTAGCTTCTGAGATCTTTGTGGCTTAGCTTCTTCACACACAGGCTTACAATTTCATTGTTCTCTGCTATGTATTGATGTTGTTGCTTACAATCACTTCTCTGTGTTATCATTTAGATTAGAGACCTGGTTCTGCAGGGAGGTAGGTAGCTTCCTTAATTCTGAGGTGATTTTCCAGTATCTAGTAGTATATTGCTGTGTACTATGTTCTTTGTGTGGCCATCCAGCTACCTCAGAGTATGAAAATTAATGATGTCCCTTGTTTTGTTTTCCTTTACAGATTTCAGAACAGAAGCAGAAGAAGAGGCTTCTTTATTTTACAGCAGCTGCATATCATCATATCTCTGCAGTTAAAATTCAAAGGGCCTACAGGATTCACCTCACCTTAAAACTTGCACAAATCCAGATCTCATCTGTTCTTATAATACAGGTTGGTCTGATTAAGGCTGCATGGTTTTGTGTAGTAGTCTAATTTGTTTTCTGTGAGCTAAGACAATGTAGCTCCTTCACATGTGAAAAAGGTAAATTATGAATTCTATGGTTTATTAAATAATGCTGCTTATACACAGCTAAGAAAGCTTTGGCAGCTTAAGCATTTTAAAGCTGAGGATGGATGGGAAAGTTTGTTTCCTTCAGACCCTCAAGCTTGCTAAAGGAATCCGAGTGCTGTTTTAGCCTATTTCTTTATATCCTACTGGAGGTAGAAAAGGTCAGACACAACAACCTGTAAGGTTTGTGAAATGTAGAGCATCTTATAGGAACAATCCCTTGGGATGCTGTGATTTATTTGGTTGGATGTTTCTGATCTCCCAGTGGTACCAGAGTCTGTGTACGTTGCAGCATTTTAATATAACCAGATTTTAATTACCTAAAAACAAGATCAAAAATCAGGTCTCTATTGCAGCACTACCAAATTGTAAAAATTGTTTTCAGGTCTCCAAACTGACCATTAGCTTAGTTCCAGTATGGGAGGGTCAGCACTGGGTAAATGGAGAGGCTGAAATGGGAACCCTGAAATAGCTCTTCTCTGGTCAAGGATGTCGTGGCAAACTTTGCCCTACTACTTCTCCATATGTACAAATTGTTATTTCTCCACATAAGTTAGATTTTCCCTTTAAGGTAAGAGAGAATGGATGGAAAAGGGTGTTTTTTGCTCTCATTTGGCACACAGTAACCTGTCTCCTTTCTTGGTTTATAGAGGGGAAGGAACAGAGCTGGGAAATGAGAAAAGTGGAGTGGTGGTTCTTAAAAGCCAGCCAAGAGAAATAAAACTCCTAGGACATAGTAATGCTGGACACAAGTATAAACTGGGAGAGTTACATATTTTATCTTTTTGGTCAGCCCTGAAGTGGTCAGACAGTTGGTCTGGATAATCATTGTAGGTCTCTTCCAACTGAAAACTATTCTATCTGTCCCCTCCTCTACCCTTCCTTCTCTACCCTTCTCTCCTCAGAATGCTTCCCTAGTGGCTCCTAGTTAAGATTTCATTCTGCAGTCTTGCATTTCAGCTACCCAAGGCCAGTCAGAGTCATGGAGATTACACATGACTGATGATGTTTATAGTACCTGTATCTGTCAAAGCTCACATTAAAACACTCAGTTATTATCAGTGCTCATTTAGGGTGGGGAAAGGGAATTTAGGGGAAGGGTTTTAAATAAACAGGAAGGTACTTTCATTTTAAACAGAGGTGGTTCCGAGCAAAAATGCAACGAAAGAGATTTTTGAGAGATTATCAAAGACTCGTTCGACTACAACGTGTGATTCGAGGCTGGCTGAATCACAGGCATGAGGCAGCAGCCATAATCCAGAGAAACGTGCGGAGATTCCTCGCCTGCAGACGCAGGAGGAGATTTGCAGTGGGGATAATTAAATTTCAGGTAAACACCTCTTGTAAGAAAATGACGGGTTTGGGTTGGGTTTGTTTGTTAGTTTATTTTTATTGTCTATGTTTTTTTTCTCGTGGGCTTTTGGGGAGAGGAAATATCTTTGCTTTGGTTGATGAATTTCAGTGAAATTGCAAGCCAAGTGAGCTTTAGTTTAGCCATGAAAGCTGAAGGCAAAGAGATAATGAAGCAGATACCACTTCAGGTGACTTAGGTGGGAGTGTGTGTGGACTGTATAGGCATGGATTTTTTTGCCTTTTGTCTTGAAAGCCCAGCATATGAAAGAATAACACTGAGTGTTAATTACTTAAAATTGAATACCCAAGGTCATTCAATATTTTGCAGGCTTGTGTATAACTGATTTGGAATGGTGATGGAAGTTCTGTTGTCTTGTCTCTCCTTTACAACTTGTTCTCTTTGTGGAATTCCTTTTCTGTAGGCATTGTGGAGAGGATATTCTTGGCGAAAGATGACTGACACAGCAAAAACCAGAGCTTTAAGATGCAGTTTAGAAAAGGCCAATGAAAAGAGCAGAGAAGAAAACAAACTGGGCAACAGAACTGCAATTGCAATAGAACACCTTCTAAAATACAAACATCTCTCCTACATTCTTGCAGCACTAAAGCACCTTGGTCAGTATTTTGTTTTATTATAACTGATGGATTTTCAGAATGATAAATACTGGATTTTTTTCAGCTGAGAAGAGTTCATAATGATATTTAGGCTTTCTGCATGACTCTAAAATGTGAATGTTAGAGGGTAGAATGGAGGGTTTTCCAGACTAAAACTAGATTATTGATTTAAGAACCATATTTAAATGGTTATGTAGAGAAACGAAATCCTGTATGATTGCTCTAATTTCCTGTCAGTCCTAGTAATGTTACACCTTACATAAGTTTATTATCATTTTTACTATCAGTAGATCTCTCTGTGGATCATTTTTGTCTGCTTAATTTTTAGTCTGAAATATTAACACTATTTCTTTAGAAATGCTTAAATCAATAATTGCAGTTTTTGCTTTGCGCTTCTATTTAAAAATAGAGAATATCCTGGTTTGCAATTATTTTGCTTGAACTTCAGAGTTCCCTTTATTTATATTTCTTTAATTGTTTTAGAGGTGGCTACCCGGCTGTCCCCACTGTGTTGTGAAAATATAGCCCAGAGCAGAGCAATCTTCAGTATTTTCATTCTGATTCGAAGTTGCAACCGGAGTGTTCCGTGCATGGATGTGATCAGATACTCAGTTCAGGTTCTACTCAATGTTTCAAAGGTAACTTGAATATTTTCTTTTGCTGGTTTATAAGCAGTGGGCTACTTTATTGTAGGACTTGTTTATGGACAAAATTTCTGAATAAATCTGGAACAACAGAAGTACTAGTTTTGAATAAAAACTGTTTTTGAAACCAGTTATTTATTTACCTTGTAATAGTTATGTGGAGGTTTTTGGCAAAAAAAATTTATTTCATGTCCTTAAGGCGTTTCAAGCTATCGTAAGTATTTTTAAATTTCTCTAAACTTATTCTAATTTATTTCTTTATTTCAAATATAAAATCAGATTCTGTGGGTTTCTAAACAAGGGGGGAAGCACAGAAAGTACCTTTTTATAAAAAAATCTGTTACAATTGTGTAAATACAGAAGCGATTTTTATTGCTTGGTTACCAGTTCAGCTACAAATTTATTCTAGGGGACAATATGGGCTTTGCTTTTTCCTCTAACCTCTAAATATTAACCTCCAAAATAAAAATATTTTAAAGCTCTATCTATATAAACTCTCTTGTCTCTTTCTTGTTTAACAGTATGAAAGAACTACTCGAGCAGTTTATGAAGCAGAAAATTCTATAGATACTTTACTAGACCTCCTGCAAATGTACAGAGGCAAAGCTGGGGACAAAGTTTCAGAGAAAGGAGGAAGCATTTTCACAAAGACCTGCTGTTTGCTAGCTATCCTTTCAAAGGACTCAAAAAGAGCTTTGGTAAGACCTAAATGTTTCGGGTTTAATGGTTTAATTTGACATACTTTTCTTGCATGTTTTGGTGGTGTTTGTAATTGTTTTTCTCTCCCTCTCTACCATCCCTGTTATGGCTGTAATATTAATTATGACTAAACTCTGGTTTAGAACGTATGTATTTCCAAATGGTGAACACACTCGCATTTTCTCGATTTAAGCTGCTTTTGACCTTGCAGTATTGACTGTGTGCTGTCTCCACCTTTCCTCAGGAAATCCGAGCCATGCCAAGAACTGTTTCTTGCATCCAGAGCCTCTATAAACTCACAGCTCGGAAGCACAGGATGGATGCAGAGAGAACACTTGTGAAGCAGAAAACAAACACTGCCTTAGGTGGGAGTTCGTCTGTTCCGGTAACTCCTCTAAGAATAAAAACAGTTTCAAGGTAAGTAGTTAAAAACCAGTCTTCTATTTCTGCTGTGACATTGAAATATTTTGATTTAAGTCACTAATCTTTTCACAGGATTAAACCAGACTGGGTCTTGAGGAAAGATAACATGCAAGAAGTTGTGGATCCTCTGCAAGCAATTGTGATGGTGATGGACACACTTGGTATTGCCTGCTACTGAAATGTAAATGATGTATAAGAAGATGTATTTGTACAGTATGTATGTAGGAGATGAATAAATGATTTGGAAAAAAGCAATTAAGTGTTAAACTACCATTGGAAATGTTTTTTTGGATTACAATTAACATTTTGGCAACCTTTTTTATTGTGTACAGTTTTGAAGCCCTATTTTGTACTACTACCAAAAGCAATTGTATAATAAAATCAATTAACTGGATTTTACTGGAAATTTCACTGGTGCAGTAATGTATTGTTGTCACACAACTGTGAATATTACAAATAGCATGGGATTCTTCACTCTGATTAGATATTGTCAAATTCTATTAAAAGCAGTTGTTTATGGGGGACAGTAATGTTGTCTGATCTAGAGACATGTAGAAAGGGAGGCTTAGGCTGTGGATTTCAAAATTGGCTGATTTTGAGGAACTCAAGTCTACTTTCTAGTGAGGTCTTGAGAGATCATGTATGACAGCAAGAAAAAAAATATTATAATTCCTCTGTTTTTTAAGCATTTCAAGATAGTGATGGAACAACAGGATCTTGTAAAGGTGAATTTAGAAATTCTGAGCTGACATTTTAAGGGAGGTATCTGTGAGTTTCTTCTTTGTATCAAGTGAGCAGTGCATACAAGCATGCATCTCCTGTGGCTGAATAGATTGTGTTCATCACAGCATCCCTTTTCATCCTGTTCTCTTCTGCATTCTCAGAATTGTGTTTGCTTAGAGAAAATGCCAAGAAAATGCAAACTGTAAAATTATACTCTCCCACTCCCAAAGTTAAGCATTATACCTCTAATGATGCTAAATCAACTGGTAGCCATTAGTCAGTCAGGTGACTGTATGAGGTTCATTTTTTCTGGTTTTGTTTAAAAAATACTTGAAAGAGGCTTGTTGTGTTCAACACAACTCAGACAGATAGTAAGAGGGACTATGTTGTTCCTGTAAGAAACTCCAAAATCATGAATATCTATAGCATGCAGCTGACTGGTTTACTCTGGGGATAGGCTGGAGGACAGGGGAATTGTCTGCTTTCAGCCAGGGTAAATAATCTGATAACAGAATGCCCTTTAAACTTGGGACTCGGGAGGTTGTGAGTGGAACGGTGATCAGCAAGTTTAAAGTGTTCCATAAGCTTGTTGCCTGATTTCACTGTAAAATGATAAATTACTGATGGTAAAGTGTATCAAATGGAGGTAGAATCCTGCCAGTCTAGTGCTAAGGTATTTGGAGAACTAAAATAAATGAAAATAGTTTTTCCAGTGAATCAACTTGTTACAAAATACCATAGACATCGAGGCATTTGTTGAATACCTTTGAAAATTCAGTTAATTATTTACAAAAGTAATACTTAGGGAGTTTTCACAGGTAGTGGGAACTGTAGATGGAGACAGTAATGAAGATGAGATTGAAAAGCTGTTTTTTCTTCCTAGTTATGGTGTGTTCAGGGAAGCTCTTTGCAGAAGGTAAACACACTGAATTCTATTGTACATTGAATCTAGAATATGCGGCCTTGGTAACGTAAGGGCAATGTCTTTCATTTCTTTACTGCATAAATACTGCTTTTTAAATTTAAATACAATTCTGTTGTGACATGGCTGATGATCACGATTCAGCTGTAGGTGATTCCTGTCTAAGTCTCAAAGCTGTAATATTGAAATGTTCAGACTTCAGAAGAAATTTCTTCTGAAGTGTCTTTGAGCTGTTTTGAGGCACTTACACAAATTGAATTTTGTACTATTAAAACTTTTTATATATTGAAGTGTCTTGGGGATTGAAATGTTTTCAATTTGTTACAAAGCAAAATAGTGGAAGTTAAATGGAACCTGCAGCAGTTAGTCTGGGGTGGTCCTGCATTTTCTATCCCTATTTTCAGCATTGATTTCTTCTTCTGTTTGTTGTTTTGGGGTTTTTTTGTTCATTTATTTGGTTTTTTATTTTGGGGTTTTTTAAATACTCAAGGTCATATTCAGCTCTACTCTTTTTAAAGGTCTTCTCCTATAACTGGGGGGTTCTGTTGGTTTTTTGAATTGCCATTGTTTTTTCCTTAATCTCCATTTCTTCTTTCTTTTCTATTGACTGTTTTTAAATTCTCTTTTTAAAGCCTAACTCATATATTGCCTCCTGGCAGTTTGTCCTACTTTTCTGCTAACATTTTCTGAATTGAGGAGCTGAGGCACAGCTAATCCTGACACTTGTCACTGAATTTTACAGTAGGCATTGGTGTGTTTGTGTAGCAAAGGGTGCTCATGCTTCTGGGCAAAATAGAGTAAAACCAAGGTGTCCTGCATCAGTTTTGCCCAGTTCACATTAGGAGGTTTTATTCTACAGCTGATATTCTTGTGAACCCTAAGAGCAAAAGCTGATAAAATTGTAGTATGTCTTCATTTCAGCAGGTCTTAAAAGGCCCTTCATGCTTGTAAGTATTCTGAATTTTGTTCTTCTTTGAAAGCCTGTATCAGTCAAGCTGATATTAAATAAATTCATGCAAAAACATTCATATCTGGGCTGAAATTTTTAGTGGGAAATATATTTATCCTTTTGCAGATACACCTTGTGATTTGCCACAGATAGAAAATGGAAACCTTGCCCAGTACTATTACAGTTTCAAAAGATACTATTTCCCTATGCACAAAGGAAAAAAACTCTCCTATTCTTGTATGGTTGGTTACACGACTGAAACTGGGACTCAAGATGGAAGAATAACTTGTACAGCAAAAGGATGGTCTCCAGTGCCACAATGCTACAGTGAGTTAACTTTATTCATCTCCTCATTGCTTCCAGCAGGAACATTTCCTAGCTGGTTTTCCTGGGATATATAGGAAAAGAAGCTGCATAACAGAAGGGATAAAATGTACAGGGTGCAATCAATTATTTATATCAAGACTACATGGGTTTATATATGGCATTTTTTTTACAATAATACATATTTTATGGGCTCTTAACCATTTATGTTTTTTATAAGAGCATAAGAAAGTTGCCCAGTTTTCTTAGTCTGGGAAAACTTAGTTTTCCCTTAGATGTATATCTTCTCCAATCTCCCTAGCTCTAGATTCCTTGGCTGTATTCCATGTTGTTACTGGTGGCTTGATGTATTTTTTGATGATTGGAGCAGTGTTTCTTCAGTAGGTCAAGAAAATAAGATTAGATCAGTATAGCTACAAACCCCTTCTTTTGCTTCCTGGAGAACAAATTATTCCATTCTTTCTAACCAAGCTGTTTTCTTTCCTTCAGGAAAATGCAGCAAGCCTCTTTTGGAAAATGGCTCTTTTTCCAGCACAGAGATGGACTTCAAAATCCATGAGAAATTGCAATACAAATGTAATCCAGGCTACCACACCCTGAGTGGTGGTACTGAAGATACAGTGCAGTGTCAGCCACAAGGATGGTCCTTCCAGCCAAGCTGTACTAAAAAACTTGGTAGGATTCTGCATTTTTCTCCTTTTTAATCCATTGCAGATCTATTTAATTTCACTGTCCTTGCTGTACCTGTAGGGTGTTACGATCTGGTTTAAACCCAGAAAAGCAAAGCAAGCTAGGTCTCTGTGCATAAACCGGAAAGAACTAAGAAGGTTCAAAATATTCCCAGAAACAAGATTAAAACCAAAAGAGGTTAGATGTTGAAGCCTAAAAATTGATGTATTTTATTTAATAGTAAAAGAGGCAAAGAGAAGGGAAGATAAAAGAAAGAAAGAAATGGAAAAAAGAAGGGTGCGTGGGGGGTGGGGGAACAGGGAGAGGTGACAGGGGTTAGGTGGAAGCACATCACCCATCTGAGGGTCCCAACGACGTCTCGTTGCTCCCCTCCATCCCGTCTGCTGGTGGTGAGGGTCCCCCGTCGCCGCCGTGGCCACGCCGCCACACGCCGCCACACGCCAAAGGGTGCAGAATTCTGTGGATTAATATACACTTTGGGCCAGGTGGGAACGCCCATGTGCCTCTCTTGCAGGGGCTAGTTGACCCTTGCAACACTGAGGGTCTGTTGCATCATCTCTGGTGCTCTGGTGCAAGGTCTGGGGACCCCTTTGAGGGGGGATCCTTTGATGGGCCATGTCACCCCCTTCTGCTGTGGATAAGCTTCCCCCCCCTCCCTGGTGAGCACCCCTCAGCTGGGCTCTGCACAGTGGAGGATGGGCAGTCACTGTGCCTCTGACCACAGGCTTTTCCAAGATACCCAAGGCGTCTCTCCTCCACTGTTGGTTCGAGGGTCTGTGTGAGCCTGGCAGCTGATAGCCCTGGGGCTGTGGTCTCCACCTTTAAGAAAATGTTTTTGCAATACAGTTTTAAAAGTCCTTTAAGAAAATATTTAAGTCACAGACTGTAATATTTGTCTCTGACATAGGGCCAAACTGCCTATGACAGACTCTCATTTGAGTACTCCTAAAGCAGGTTCTCAGTTGTTCGTCTGGGGAAGAATTTGTCAGGTTTCACATGCTGCTGGTTTTGTGCATTTGTATAGACGCAATTCCATGTAAAATGAATCAGCAGAGATGAAATCACACTGTTTCAAATAAATCCATTGCCATACCAACTTTCTGTTCCAAATGACGAGTGGAAAACTTGTGCCAACCAGCTGCATTTGTAATTATTTGTTATTTACCAAGGTTTTGCCTGGGATATGACAACTTTTAACGTGTATTTAAGGAAAACTTTGAAATACTCGCAACAAAAAGAGCAATTAACATCATGCCTGTGCTTTATTTCTTTGAGAGTCATGTCAGGTGCCCAAGTTACGCCACGGCAGCTACTCCAGGGCCCTGCAGGAGGTGCAGCTGAACGGGACGCTGCAGTACTGGTGTGAGGAGGGATATCGCACCGCGGCGGGGAACGCCTCTGAGGCAGCGCTGTGCCTCACACACGGCTGGGACCTCACCCCCAGCTGCACCAGTATGTCATTCTCTCTGAAAACTGATTTATTCTATGTGTAAAAATCGGCAAAGAGGCTTCTTTCATCAGCTGGTGGGGGGAGCTTTCCTCAATTGGTTTTCACTGCTGTGTTTTATTCCCAGGAATAACTTGCTCCTCTTTGAGTGAAGTTGCTCATGGAGGTTTTCATCCTGTGAAGAAATTCTATGAAGAAGGAGATGTAGTTCACTTTTTCTGTGACAAACATTATTCTGTCACCGGATTTGACTTAATTCAGTGTTACGATTTTGGGTGGTATCCAGACCCTCCAGTGTGTGAAGGTACCCTGTTTTTATAGTTTTACTATGTCAAATTCTTAGAGAAAAGCTCTCACCTTCTTTCAAGAAATGCTTTATGAATACAAAATAAAAATACAGTTGTACCAGTTTGCAGCCTAAATCTAAATAGAGTGCTAGCCAAAGGGCAGGGAGCCAAAGTAGCAGGAAGGAAGGTAATGGTAACTGGAACTACATTTTAGTGAACTGTAGCAACAGAGCAGATACTGTCTCTTACTGTTGTTTCTCTGTTATATCCTGGAGAAGCAGGAATCAACAGTTACAGGGAATTGTTTAGACCCAGAAGCTCAATAAACTCTGTTCAGAATACATGAAGGTTTAATCAGGCCTGCTTAATCCTGCCTTGTGGGGTGGGGATGTACCTCTTGAGGGGCATTAAAAATAAAATTTGTAACAAGGTCCTCCTTAGCTTGTGGTACCTTTCAGAGTTGTCCAGCCTCCCCAAACCTTACTTGTTTTGAACAGAATTAATTAAAACATTGTCCTGAGGACAGAAACACACCTTTAGCAATTGCTATCACTTCCCCAGTCATTGGGGGATAATGGAGAGTCTCAGTAAAGAAAGTTCCAAAGGAATGAAAGGTGAAGCAGTTGAGATACAGAATAGAGCGGAAAGCAGCACAAACCAACTTTAGTACAGCTTAGACTCCAGCCCTGTGTTTATTCTCGTGACACAGCAGGAACTTTTCTTGAGTGAGTGCAGAGAAGGAGGAGATGCTCAGGAGGATGAAAACAAGGCCTAAATCTACTTTTGAGGATACAGTAATCACAAACTTAATTTGGAAATAGGAAATGGGCTATGATTATTGCTCCTTCTGTAGCATTAAAATTAATGCATAATCTGCTTTAAATATTATATGAATGGGGAGGGTACGGGAAATCTCTATTTCCTGGAGTCCTTTAAAGAACATTTTATTAAGTCTCTGTGGAGAAATTACAAATTTGTTTATAGCAGTACAATGACATAGTATTTCTATTTTTATACTTGTTGAATGCAAAATCACTTGTTTGTTCAGGTCTCCCATTGTATTAAGAAAATTGAGAAAATTTTATTAAGCTGTTACTCTGGATTATAGCCAAAAAAGCCTTTAGAGTGATAGGCTTGCATTGTGTATGGTGAGCTTAATTGTGTACGTGGTTTTGGCAAGAGAGAAAACAATATGCAATTTTTTATTTTCAGATGTAAAAGATAAATGTCCTCCACCACCACTCCCTCATGGCCATATCAGCACAGCCAGAAGAACATATCGTAATGGAGACAAAGTTCGTGTGCCGTGTACCTTGGGAAGAAGAGGATCTGAGGAAATCCAGTGTGAAGGAGGAAAATGGACATCACCCTCTGTCTGTATTGGTGAGTACTTCTGTGAAGGCTGACAACTGAACTGAAATGATTCTTCAAACCATGCCTTAATTTTCTGGAGAGCTTTCGTTTCTATATCTGCAAAACTCTTTGCTTTCCTCTGTTAAAAGGCTTGAGAGGCAAAGTGCTGCATATTTTGCAGGCAATCCATGGTTCCCAGATTAAAAAGAAGGATGAGCTAGGTGAATTCAGCTGCCACCTGTGACATCTTCCCTGGAAAACTGGGATTATTACATTTTACAGTGCATCATGTCTGGCTGTTGTAGTACTTTAAAATGAGCTGTTTCTGAGAAAACTGGTTCTGAGTTTCTGCTATGGTTACAGGAACTGTGGATAAACAGGAATCTGAGGCACCACCACCACTCGAGGCAGATGCAGAAATAAAGGCAAGCCAAACACATCGCAATGAAGATATGAGTAGGTGAACATTGCCCTTCTATTTAAAAGGGACTCTCCAATCCAATTATAGGCATTTTATGAGTAACTTTTGTTATAGGACAGTTCCTTATTCCTGGAAATGCTTGCATGTGCTACACATGTCAATGTAGCCAATTAATGAAAGACTATTGTTGCTTATTTCTAAGTTACACCAATAAGCCTGCTCTGTATTCTTAATTTTATTTCATATACAGCATTTACTTGCAGTCATTTTGTACCCTTTAATACTATTTGAACATGCAAATTCGTATATTTTGTTGTTCCTTTGATCAATAGTTCCAGTGAGGTTTCTTTTGTTTATTTTGAACCACACATGGGTGAAACATTTCACGTAACAAATAAGATGGTCTTGTCACATAAAAAGAACAGATTACTATGTTCAGTGTAAACCAGCAGGAGTCAAAAGTAGACATAGATGTAAAGTGTAGAGGGAAATAAAGTGCATGTCTGCAATTCTGTAAGGCAAGTGTAGAATCTCTGAAAATGAAATTTGGAAAAGGAATTATGTTGGTTTGGATTTTAATTGTATGCAAATTATTTTGCTCAGTCTAGTATTGGTCTAATACTTTCACCAGTGTAAACATTGTTGTAATCTAATCAAGATCTAATTGCCTGTTTCTCTATCTCGTATCAGAAGTGCAGCAAGACTGTGCCTCTCCACCTGTGATTAAAAATGGTGGTGTCCTGGGCCCACTATTGGCAAGCTACAAAAATGGTTCCTCAGTAGAATATGGCTGTCAGCGTTACCACTTTTTGGATGGGCCCAGTACTGTCTACTGTGACCATGGGAACTGGACAGAGCAACCAACCTGCTTAGGTGAGTCTTGGGAGGAAAAGCGAGTTTTGTCATATGTAATACAGAAAGGAATGAAAATTGGAAAGAACCTCTAAATAATCTTTTCTTTACCATCTTTTCTCTTTTTTTGGAGTTAATAAAGATTCCAGAAATATGAGGATGAACCAGAATTAAATTTTTAGCAGGCTTCTCCTGGGTGTTCTCTGGCCTGTTCTTAAAACCAGCCAATTAAAAAGACTCTGTTTCCTGAGTGAGCTATTCTAGGAGATAGCTGTCCCTGCTTCCTGGGAGGATTCTCCAATTTCATTCCTCCATATTGTCCATTCAGTTAATTTCTTCCTGTCCTTCAATAGATAATTGGAAGGAATGGTGTGACCATTCCCAAAATAGATTTTAGATACAGTTAATGAAGAATTAGCAATGACTTCTTGGACTTTTGTTTTTAAACTTTCAGCCTTTTTTTTTGATTATGTGTCTTTGTATCTGTTGTTTCATCCTGGCCTGAACTTTTCAATTTTTCTGTGCTGCTCTTATGTATGCTGCCCAACACAATGTGTAGAACTCCCACTAGACAATTGCCAATGCTAGCAGGAATACAAACATGAGTTGTTTGTTTATGTTTCCTTCCTATCTCTAATGAAATAATCCAATTTTTCTAACATCCTTTGTTAAATTGGCTCACCTTGAAGTTCTTAATCTACCATGAAAATGAAAATAAACAACCAGTTCACTTTTAATTGCTTATTTCTAAATGAACAAAAGTCACCTTATTTAGACTGAAAGGTCCAGGTCAGCATTTTTGGATCTGAATACTCAAATTTAACAAATCCTGTGAAATAATGAAATCTCATTTCCTGTGAGCATTATTTGTTTCCTAAGCATCTAAATAAGCCCATCATCCTTTGCATGTTTTCTGAGATTTCTTTTCAACACTCACCTAATCAGAGCAGAAAGAGTACATGCTGATGTTATCTTCAGGAAAATTCCATGTGAATTTGGTGTTACACTGCTGTCACCAGACTGCCAATGAGTTCTCTCTGCCTTTCCCTCAGCAAAGCATCAATAAGGGCCTTTAGCAGCCAATGATTCTCGTGGAACTTGTAGAAATTTATTTTGTAGCCTCTGTCAGGCTTTACTGATGTTGAGCAGGGATTTCAGAAGTTAATGAGGTTAATCATCTAATGGAAGGCTACACTCCCTGATGTGATCCTGGTTTTAAGAACCCTGTCAGAAAGCATCCCTTCCTTTTGCATGTGTTCGGTCTCCGGTGTTACTTCAGACCATTTCTTTCCATTTGCATTTTTTTTATGCATCTGTACTTCTTTGTCTTGCAAGATTCAGAAGCATTTTAGAACTATTGACTTGGGGTTCTCTTTCTTCGCTCCTACAAAAGGGAGCTAAGAAACCAGTTCAGTGGCTTTTTATTAAAATACACTTTTATTTCCTAGAACCGTGTACTCTTAATGTAACTGATATGGACAGCAACAACATAACATTGAAATGGAGACGGGAAGAATTAATTTTCCTTCATGGAGATCTCATAGAGTTTGAATGTAAACAGGGATATGATTTTCTCCAGATTGCCATTCCATCTCCTGGGAGGACACGGTGTGACCATGGCAGACTGAAATATCCAAAATGTGTTATTCAAGGTAAAACAATAATTTTTTCATTGCCTTTCTAATTAATCAACCTTAGACCTATTTAGAAATTATTTGCTTTACTTTCAGTGTGAGCCTGGAGTCTGTTGTAAATAATCAGACTTCAACAATACAGATGCATAAGGCACCTCTATTGTTTAACATATCCAAGCATGGAAAAGTGATACACCTTCCTTTGACGGGCAAGGCTGGAGAAAGGAGGGGGAAACTCTTCTCCAAGCCCAGGAAACTGAAAGCTCTGTAGAAAGAGAGCTGTAAAAAGAAAACCTTCATGTTCATTTAATTTATGATAAAGCTGTCTATTTGTAAATTTCTTATGCTGAATGTTTCTGAAATGCTTTAATTGTTACTGCAGCTGCTACAGAAAAATGTGGCTCTCCACCATCTATTGCAAATGGAGCTCTTACTCTCCCAGCGCTGCCCCAGTATGACAGTGGTTCTTCAGTTCAGTATATTTGCTCTGACTATCATTTTTTGCAAGGCTCTGAGAGAATCTACTGCTCTGAAGGACAGTGGACTTCACCACCAGTTTGTATAGGTAGGTGTAATAAATAAGATAAATAAGAACTTCTCTGTAAGATTCATAGCCTCAAGGAGCAGCCTGGAAGTGACCTGGTAGGGCCATCTAGTCCAACCCCCTACAATGAGTAGGGTTGCTCAGAGCCCTGTCCAGCCTGACCTTGGATGATCCCAGGAGTGTGCAACCACTGCCTTTCTGGGAAAACTGTACCAGTGTTTTACCACTCTCACTGGTGGTAATGTCTCCCTTATGGCTAGGCTGAATCTACATCTCTTTATGGTTTAAAACCGTAACCCCCTTGTCCTATTGCTCCAGGCCTTACTAAAAAGCCTGTCTTCATCTTTCTTACAAGGCTTTTTTAGGTTCTGGAAGGGTACAATGAGGTCTCTCTGGATCCTTCTTTTCTCCAGGCTGAACAACTCGAATTCTCTCTAAAATCAGCTACTTAAAATTTATAAATTGAGTATTGTCAGCTAGAACTTTTAGATCTCAATTTCAGTTTCTTCAGTGACAGATGAAAGTTTTAGTAGAAGCAAGTTAAGCTCATCTGGCATTTTTTTTATTTCCTTAACTATGATATGCCTGCAGTAGAATAATAAAACAATGGGAAATAATTTACAGTTCTAGTGTAGCCTAGTCAAAATACTCTGTTCCAATAAGAATCAATTTATTAGCACTGATCAAGTCTCTCTTTTTTAGAGCCATGTACTTTGTCAAAAACTGAAATGGAGAAAAATAATGTGCTGCTGCAAGCATTCTATGCAGATCAAGTTTACTTTTACCACGGGGATTATGTTGGATTTTACTGTAAACGGAACCATTTTGGAGCAGAATCTGGCACAACTTTATTTCAAGTACAGTGTAAGAGAGGACAGCTGGCATAGCCAAGGTGTGTTGAAAGAGGACAACAAGTATGAACTTGAGGAAAGCCTGTAGGAAAGGTATGTATGTAGGTGAATGAGGGTGGCCTCATGTTCTCCAGGTCACTCCACGCAGCTTTGGGAAATGAGTGCTGGGTCTGAGCTGGATTGGGACAGAAGGGAAAGGCGTGTGTGGGATGAGGATGAGCAGTGCAGTACAGGGATGCAATATTGGCATACACATGGAAAAATCTGAAGGAAGGAGTTGTGCATCTTAACAGCACTCATGTCTCCCTTCACAGGTAAGGAGCCTCTAAAAGTTTTTAAGGGATCTGTAAAACTACTTAAAACCTAAAAGTAGACAAAGTTACTGAGTAGTTAATTATTATTCTTAAAACTATTTTAAGAATATTAAAATCCAAGTACTTTGTATGATTTCTTATGACTCTTATATATTGGTACTCTTAAGGTTCTGCCTATGAACATGTGTGACTACAGCTATGAAGAGAATCCAGGAATATGGACAATCCATTTCAGTCGGTTTTAATAAAAAAGCCACTATAAGGGTATTCTCTCTCTTTTATGTCTAAACTCATGTGTCTGTGAAATCATAGCATGTATGGTGCTCTGTATGGGTTTCCAAGGCTTTTTCAAGAGTTACATGAAAGAATAAAACAGAAAAAGAAATTAAAGCATTCAGGAATAGACAAATTCTGCTTATTTGATCAAAACCCAGTCAACGAATAAGTGGAAAAAAGGGTTGATAAAAATACTTTACACCGTGTAAGTAATAGCACTACCCTTCTTTTTACAGAGAAATCTGGGTGAAATGGAGAGAAGGGGATTAAAAGGCCCTTGCTGGAACAGCTGCTGGAAGTAGAATTCATTTAGCCCCATCACTGCCTCTGGCTGTACACACAACACTGGCTGTGGGCCCAGGACAGGATTAGGGGCATTGCAGACATGAAGGCAGCATCTTGTTGATAAACCTGGAGGCAAAGAATGCATCGCATACTCGAGCTTCGTGTGGGGCTGCTGCCACTCAATCACCTACCTGTTTTAGTGACATGCCACATTTTCTCATTCATTGTTTTAATCCTAGTGTAGTAATAGAATACCTTCTTGTGACCCTTGATGGCCCTTGCAAGTGCCACTCTGAGCTTTTTTCTAACATTATCCATACATGCCACATCACTGCCATGGACAGCTCACCTTGGAGCCTGTTTCTGCCTCAATCCCCTGTACATTGATACCTTTTCTGCTTCAGAGATCTCTGTGAAGTCTCTGATTAGATAAGCCAGTCAAGGTAGATGTGTTTTTCCTCCTGAAGATGATAATTGAATAATCTTGTGCTTGCAGGATCCTGTGCTTCAAGACTTACAAGCTTTTCTCAACTCCTGTGAGTCCCAAGCAATCCCATGTACTCTTTTCCTAAATAAGTCAAATTCTGCTCTCCTAAGGTGCATGATTTGTACTCTGGTACTTGCTTTTTTCTCCCCATTCTGAATCATGAACTGCATTAGTACACTGTTACCACAGCCAGGCTGCCACTGACTTCCACAGGCACGTCCTCCTTGTTTGTGAAGGGCAGATGGGGCTGGGGGTGGCATAGACTGGCCCATCCAAGGCCTGGACCAGGATGCAGTTCCCACATTCACCTAGAAACCCCAATTATTTGCACCCCAACGTCTTGCCCTTGCAGGAAATATCTGGCTCAAGTCCCCCAGAACTGATTCTGGCTAGAGACTTCCTTGAGTTGTTCAAAGGAGGCTCCACTTGCTCTTTCTGCTCAGGCACTCAGGACACTCACCCCAGGCTCATTTCCAAGCAAGTGGAAGAAGGTAGGAATAGACAAGGCCAAACACACTCTGTGTGCTGATAATCAAATTAGCTGTGAGCTTTAATTCTTGTCTCAGTATGCCACCAAAGCCAGCCTGTTTTCTGGCCACAACTGTTAATAAAATAACAGTGAGATCAGTATAAAATGGATAAAATGCAAGCACTACCCTTTGGCTGGATAAAATGTAAATACATTTATAAAACTAGATCTAATGTGGATAATACGCAAATACAATCATCCAATAATAAAAACAATACCAAATTCCAAGAGAGAACATTGGCTAAGCTGCAAACAAAGCACAGCAAACTGGGAAACACCAGGAAAAGTTGAGCTCAAAGCACTTGGTTGGTTGAGGGCTCTTTCATTTCCTCAGCCTGGGCTCCCTCATGCCATTTCCATTTACCCATACCTTGATTCTGTGTAAAGAGGAAAAAAAGGGGAAAAGACATGAATACCAATCCTGACACCCCACAGGGGCTCCTCAGAGCAGTGGGCAGGCAATTTCAGCAGAATTGCCTCCTGCAACCCCTGCCCCATGTCTTTGGCAGTGAGCACTTACTTGCACACTCAGGATACGTAATCACTCCGTTCAGGCACTGCGCTCTGAATTTCTCCACCTGGGAAGCCTGCTGGTAGCCAGGCTTGCACTCAAAGACAACGGGATCCCCTGAGCGATAGTGAATGCTCGACTGGCTGGATGACTGCAACTGAATATTGTTTGTTTCCATAGCGTTCCTATCCAGGGTACAGCTCTCTGCAAAAAAACACTTCCATTACTTGCCTGTAGATCTCACACTAGACAACTGATGCTCTGTTGGCACCCCCTGAGTGCCTTGAGTGCTCTTTCCCAACTCAGGTGTGCTGGGCCATGACTTCTTGGCACTGCCCCTCCATGCCTGCAGCTGCCAGGAGGCTCTCACATCCTGGCTCCTCCCAGGTGCTCCCCCAGGAAAGGCAAAGCAGAAAAGTGCTGCTTCCCTTCAGCACTAAAAATGCAACAACAGAACAGCGAAGTTGAAGAGAGGATGACTTACTTCCCAGTATGCAGCGTGGGTAGTTCAATGTCCCCTCCACACACTGTACTCTGAGGCTGGGACTATTTCGCTGTTTCAGATATCCTGGTTTACACCGGAATTCAATATAGTCCCCTGATGTGGAATACAGCTTGGTTTTTGCAACCCATTTCAGCTCAATGTTGTTTATGTCCATATCTTCTTCTGATGCTGTACAAGCCACTTGAAAAAGTCAAGAGAAGAGTGTCAACACTTCATACAGACACACCACACGCACCTGTTTTGCCCCTAGGGCCTACAGAAGTTCTTCACATCAAAAAAATGCTTCCAAGTATTTGCTCTGACCCTCTATTACTTGCAACAGAAAAGACATTCGCATCCAAGCTAAATGGAAAAAAAAAGCCCTGGAGAAGCCTTATCACACTGACAGTCAGACAGGGCAAGAATGAAGTGCATGGTGGGGAAGACACCAGGCACCAATGAACTTCCCCATCTACTTTTTGAGATCCTTCCTTCCCTTCTGGCTCAGTACTTCTCTAAATTTTTCTCATCATGGAGGCACCCCTGGCTTTCCCCAGCATTGCCACTCATGCAGAGCCATATTCGTGGCTCACAGCCTGCTGGGCGGAGCCGTGTCCCCAGCTTGGGAGCACTCAGGAGCTCTACACAAGTAATGGAGATCCCCTCACAGAGGCCAGTTCAGCCAGCTCCCCTCCCCGTGGACCTGTTGGCAGCAGCAGGGACTACACAAGCTGACTTTAAGAAGAAGCTCCTTTGGGACAAAAGGAGGACTCACTGCCATTCTGCCCTGCCAGCATTGTGGCCACAGCACAAGTGCTGCTGCACCAGTGCTGCCCTCAGGGTCTGAGAAGAAGACAAGAGGAGTGGTCAGAGCCTTTGGCCACCCAGCACATGCTTCAACCTACCTAGGCAAACTGGGGGGCTTGTCCACTGCCCATTACGACAGGTGATTGTTGCAGATCCTTCCAAGACATAGAAATCTGGGCATTTGTATTCCAGAGTATCACCTTGTTGATATTCTTGCAAGGGGAAGACAAGAAGCTCTCCACTTTGAATAGTTGGAGGTGTGCCACATTTCCCACGTTGTCCTGAAAGAAATTTCCCAGTCAGAGAGGAAGTTTGACTGCAGAAGAGATCTGGTCAGAAATACCACCCACGCTATCGTTGGCACTACTCAGAACCAGAGGAAAGCAGAGAGAAAACCAAACAGCTGGCAGGAGCAAGAGTTTCTCATTTCTCCAATGTTCAGGCTCACAACTGCCAGCTCACACCATTTGAGCACAGTTTAAGTACTTGCAGCTGTCTGCAGGACTTCATCTTGTCCTGCAAAAGGTGTGGCATTTGGCCACTCTTGAGTGAAGCCACCCAGGTCACTCAGCTTGGAACAGAGACCTGAGAAAATGGCCTTGTCCTGAGTGTGCCAGATCCATTGCAGCTGTGCCCAGTGAGGGCACTGAGATGCTAAATGCCAATGAGGCAGCTTCCTGATGCTGTCACTGACAGGAGACTGGATGGGGAGAGGGGGAGAGAGAGAGAGAGAGAGAGAGAGAGAGAATATGAAATTACCTTTGCAAGTTGGCAGCTCTGTCCAGGTCCCATTCTGGCACACTACAGTGGAAGCCCCAGTCATCTTAAAATTTTGCCAGCACTGATACTTTGCACTCTCCCCAGGGATATACCTGGGCTTTTTAATACCATCAATTCTACCACCAGCAATTTCTGGAGGAGGTTCACATCTCACATCTGAAAAGAGACACCGCTGCAGTCACCTTTGCAGTTGTTAAGATGTTTATACAACCATAAGTGAAAGGAATTGGCCATGTTACAATTTCTGTACAGATTTTCTGCCTCAGGTGGGTCACAGGAGTTCACCATGGGGAAAGCAATGAGGTGTGGCAGTGGCAGCAGCTGTCCGGAACTCTCAGGAGGTGGCAGGGTCAATAGGACTTTCTAGAAAAAGCCAGCTGTTTCTGTACTTATGCACAAGAACCACACCACCCTTGTCTCTCCCCAGGCAGTCCTGGCCTTCCTGGAAACCACAGAGGTAGCAGCCAAACTTGATTCCCTGCTGAAGTGCAGAGCTCTGGAGGGCTGGCAGTGCTGGAGGAGCTTGTCAGTCTGTGCTGCTCAGGGCTGGGTAGGCACAGTCAGCTCCAGTGTGCTCACCCTGCAGCCACAGATTGGGACAGGGGACTGGAGCCCAGCTCCTTGTCACAGGAACGACCTTTCCACTTCCATGGCCCTAGCAGATCTTACATGGTTTAGATCTGTGTCTCTGCTGGGGTCTGCATTGGTCAGAGTGGAGCACTGCAGAAGAAAATCTGCTTCTCTGCCCTACTCCTGCTTCCGTTCAGCTTTGAACTAGAGAGAAGCCCTTACATGTCTGTGCACTGAAACTCACTGAAGTGGTGGAGAGTGGGGAAAATACCAACAGCATACAGGAGAATGACAAAGCAGCACATTTTAGGGCCTACTTCTTCAGGAATGTTTTTACTGCTGATAGAAATATTCCCAGTATTTCTAGAACCATCAAGTTAAAGTGCTGTGCAAGGAAGCAATAGCAAGTTCAAATTTGGGGTAGCCAAAGAAAACAGAAGCCAAAAAGGTGAAGTCTTTAGAGAATTTAGGTAGAGAAGCAGCTGCCTCTAGACTAACAGGCAAGGGGAAAGCACAGACTCCTACCTCTGCAAACTGGTGCTTGTGACCATTGACCATTTGAACAAGTAACATAATTTTCACCCGTCATCTGAAAATTGCTTTCACACTGGTAGTGCACTTTGGCCTCGGGCAGATACCTCTGCCTCGGAGCGCCTATAATGCGCGCATTGGGGATTTCAGGCGCGGCTCCACAGCTGGCATCTGGAAAGAGAGGATTGTGTAGTGAGCGATACAAGAATCACACAACACGGCATTCCAGAGCTCCTGGTGAGCAAAAGCACTTTGAGCACATAATTTTCTACAGACAGAAAAAGAATATATGGTTTATTCTGCAATGCCTCAGCACTCAGTATTATGTTTGCCTAAAAAAAGAGAAGTCACAGAGATCAGCCAGGTGTGCTGTACAGCATTGTGTGCTACCAGGCTGGCAGAGTGACATGATTTATTTACTATTTGAAGGTACCTGTCAGCAACTGACATGCTTAGTGATGTGAAAATAAGATCCATTACCCTACAGTTATCTCCTCCTTTGCAGCCAGCATGCATTCTTCCATAAAGTCTGCCTGCTTGATTTCAGCAGAGAGCCAGGATTCAGGTACCAGCTCACAGGAAGATGATTGCTTTGCTGATCTACTCTGCTTGTTGTTTCCCAGAAGCCAGAGAAATAGGTGTTGTAGCAGCCCATTCAAAGCAAGTCACCTGTTGGCTCTATTGGCCTGACTCACCTGCATGTCTGAGTTTAAATTATTTTAATTCACAACATGAAATACTAAGAAGAATCATTGATTACTTAGAAGTAGAACGTGTACCTTCACAGAAAGGTGGTGCTGTCCAGTTTCCTTTTCTGCAGATAATTTCAGGGGAACCAACAATCAGGAACCCTGAACCACACTCGTAGCGAATTGTTTCACCAGGCTCATAAAATTTCTTGTTTCTGCCTTCAAACTGAGCATTGGCAACTTTTGGAACACTTCCACATGGCATTTCTGAAAAGAAAACAGAAATCTGGTGCTTGTGCTACTGTGATGCACATTGAAGAAGTGTACTTTTACCATCAAACAGGTGCTTTAGAGAGCTACTTCTAACATCAGCATAGTCATCTGCTGACAGTGGATTATATAATTTTATAATAAGTTAGTTAATAATTGTATAAAAGATAGCATGCAGAAAATTAAATAAGCCATGCCCCCAAATATACACAGACTTCAGTCATTGAAATATTTCAATTCTGTTTCTAAGCATGCCAGAAAGTTTTCCTAGACACTTTTGTCCCTTGCTACACTGAAGTAATTTCCATCCCTGAGGCACCATAGCAACTTTTAGTCACCAGTGGACTCTGTAGAAAAGAGATCCTTGGATCAGGAGTATATGCCCAGGACTCACCTGGCAGAGATATGAACTGAACAAAGACTGCAAGAATATGAAGGATTATTTAAAAACTAAGTTGCATTCGCAAAGTCAGTTTTGCATCCAATCAGGAGTGTTCTGAAGACATCCATGATGGAAAATAAGATTCCACAGCAAAATATGGAATGGAAAAATTTACTGATCAACCTCCAGTTTAAAGTTCTTTCAATTTCATTTCTAAATACACTTCAAAAAAAGTAATTTTTGATATTACCCAAGCATGAAGGAGCTGCAGTCCATTTTCCCATAGAACAATTTATCTCTGTTGGTCCATCTAACATGTACCCAGAATGAGAAATATACTTAAATCTAGCACCAGGCAAATAAAATGTTTTCCCTTCTCTTTCAATTTTTAAGTTTGGATTTTCCAGCCTGGGAGCATCAGCACATTCTACAGCTTGTGGTGGCAAACATGGTCTTTCTAAAAAACACAGACAACATAGATAAACAATAATGCAAGACAATTAATATTGCAACTGTAACGAAGTAATAAATAATTTACAGAATACAGGATACTATTTAAGGCCCCCAGTAAAAACTGAGACTCTGTTATGCAGCATACTAAGCAAACAAATTAGTCCAGAGCTCTTGAGGGATTACCTGAAAATTGTATATACCATCTCAGATAAGTCTGCATAAATGAAAAGACTGCAGCTGTTTGCACTCTTTTTAGCAACTTATGTTCTACTGCTTTCCAGCAGTTACCTGTTCATGATAATCTTAGGTAAATAACAGCAGCCTCCTGCTCATGATGACCGCAAATGAGTAACATATGAATGTTACTCATGAATGTTACAATAAAATGATGGAAAGAAATTCGCCAGTACTGACCCACACAGTGAGGTGGTGATTGCCATTTCCCGTCTGTACAGGTTATCTCCCTTGTACCAACGAGCTGGAAACCATCGACACATGAAAAAGCTGCTTTACTCCCATTCCTGTAGTTTCTTCCTACTGTTGTCTGCTGAGCACCAGGCACCTGAGGTGGAGGTGGGCACACACTCTCCTCAGCTAAGGACACATATTCATGTTACAATAGAATAAAGAGCAGTTCATCAGAGATTACAACACAAGCAGCCAAAACAACACACGTGGTAGATAATGCCAATAGCTATCTCAAGCTTTCATTAATACTATGATAATTTTGTTCTGCTTCAGAAACACCAGAGCTGCCTTCAGGTGCTCATATGCTTCTAGAGTCATGGAGAAGACAGTCACAGTCATCTACACCAAGCTAAGATGGAGTTTCTTGTAGACCCTCCTTTCCCTTTCACACAGCTGCACACTCTTTTGTGCTTTCCCTGTTCCTCTCTCTGTAATGAACTATTTTAGGAAAACTGAACCAACTTCTGGAGTTCTCGTTTTGTTTGTTCTTCAGACTAAGCTGATGGAGCTAAATGAGAAAGCTAAAAGAAAAGAAAGAAATAGGCTTAAATTTTTCCAGTCCAGGGATGAAGGGGTCTTTCTGCCAAAGGAAAGAAAAAGGGAGAGAATGGGGGAGATCTAGGACAGAGATCTGAGGAGACTTCCAGAGCTTGGTTTCTTGCTTCTAGTTGTTCCAGAAAACTAAGGTAGGGACAGTGATTGCCATACTTCTCCCACTTCCATGCATCATTTCCCACAAGTCTGGTATAACCAAAGTAGGGAATGAGGCAATGGTTGTTTTACAATCACGCTTTCTACAGACAGCATTCTGCTCTGCCATGCATTAAGGCAGCCCTGAAGACATTGACCTCTGCTGTGTGTTACACATGGGCATCATGGTCTAGGTCTATGCTTTTGCACTGGCCAACTCAGCTTTTTTGTCATAGTTTCACTAGGAAGCAATTGGAAAAATGGAGGAAAAAAATGGAATAGAAAAACTTTGAAGGTTTACAGGAAGTAAAGGAACTTTGACTGGAGCTTGAGGTATGTGCTCTCTGATTCGTATCAGGGTAAAGCCCATTTGAAGAACTGAGCTTAAATTTGTCGTTGCATCTTTTCTGACATCAGAAGTGCCAGTGACAACCATTCCAATTATCAGAGTAGAGAGCATTAAGTCTGCTTACTAAAGTAGTGCATCTCTAAACCTAGTTTAGAGTGCTAAACCTAGTGCTCAAATGATAGCCACAACTACCCTTTAGCATACAATCAAAGTAAGTATTTCTATTTCAGCCTAGTGATACAGCAATGCTAAGAAACCTTAATAATGAGCATTTATCATGCCTGTAGCAAAAGAAACGGTGCAAATGTAAAAACGCACCTGTACATGCAATCTCTGGAGTCCATCTGCCAGACACACAAGTTGCCTGTTTAATATTTTCATCAGTTAATGTACACGTATAATGTATAACTTTATGGAACCCAGTTTTCCTTCTTGACACGGGATACTGGCCAGAGTGCACCAGCTCAATGTCCTCTGGAATTACACACTGAGGGGATGCATCTGAAAAAAAATAAAAAGAGCTTGAAAAGTAGATTTAGATCTGATAATATGTACTGATGAAGATGTCATCAGTTGTACAGAAGTTCCATGTGGATATGAGGAAGAACTTTACTGGGTGGGTTCTTGAGCAGGGAGGGTGGATCAGATGACCCACTGTGGACCCTTCCAACCTTACTCATTCTCTGAGAAGGACTAATCTGCATAAAAATAGTTAGTGTGGGATAAGCCTAACATATTGTAGCTATTAATATTACTTTTAATTCCTTTTAATACTTGATTTTAACCACTGTGTAAGTGCCTATTTTGTTCGCTTTACAAAGCTGTAGGTGCAGAGTCTTTCCAGGATGAAAGACATGCTTCCATTTAAAAGGAGTAAATTAAAACCACTTAGTTTTGATGCATGAGACTATAGCATGTCTGGCTACCTTACTGGGATGAAGTCCTTCAAATTTTGTATACAACTATGTTACACTCACATCTGAAATATTATGGAAACAGATTACCAGCACAAATAGGTAAAGGCTTCCATTCTCCATTAAGACATTTTATTTTCATTTCCTCAGTATTGTCAGAGCCTGGTTTGCATCCACAAGTTACTTCATCCCCGTGTGAATACTGGGTCTGGTCTGCCTGATGTAGAACAACATTCGGGATAGAAGAAGGTGATTCACACGGCATTTTGTCTTCTGTTGAAAAGAGCAGAAGTATTCCACAATAATACAGGAATCACATATCAATAGCTGAAAAAACTCAAGTAAAAATAACTGTATTTGCATTTGATGAACCAAACCTACACCCACTAATTGTAGCAACTATATTTCAACACAGCTGGAGTACGTATATCTTTTAGTCAGTTTGGTAAATTGTTCTCCTGTCTTTTCCCCTCAATTTCCAACACCAGCATGATCCACAGGTAGTTTCAGCTGACAGTACTTTCCCAAGCTGTTGGTATATAAACCATAAAGAGTAAGGAAACCTTCAATTAATTCAGGTCACCTGAATCCCTGATTTTGATCAGTCAAAATTATAATTGATCATACACCTACACAATTGTAATATGCCCTTTCAGTTAGAATTATTACAAGAACTGAAACCCATTGTGAACTCTCTTAGAGTACTGCAGAGCTGTCACCTCTCTGTGAGAACTGCAGTTCCTGCTTTGGGCTGGCACTGTTGCAGTGGTAGTGACAGCACAAGTAATGGGCTTATCATGCAGTTTTATCTTACTATTTTATTACTTTGAACACAATGTTACATCTGCAAATACGTAACTTTAATTGAAAATATCTATGATGTAATAGCCTGCAGAGAATTACTGACTTCTCAGAAGTAAGAGTTGTGTAGATTACCAATGCAAGAGGGAGAAGGTGACCACTGTCCATCAACACATTCTATTTCCTTTGATCCAACCAACTTAAATTCGCCATTACATTCATATTGCTTTCTGTCCCCATGCTGATACTGTTCCACAGACCCATCAACAATACTTCCATTGGTAATTTCAGGGGGAGGTCCACAGCCTCTGACATTCCCTGAAATAAAGAGATAAGTCTATGCTCTGAACTCAGTACTTTCACCACAGTTACATGTTAAGTACAACATAAAACAAATTGAATGCATCATTTAAAGTGAAGAAAAATCAGTGGAATGGGTTAAGCAGGTCATTGATTTATGACTTTGTGTGTCTGGATTCTTGCTGGGCTGGAGATCACACACACAGATATGTGTGACCCTGGCTTACTCTTGTCTCTCACTTCCATGCACTGTCAATGCCTGCTCTGAGAAAAGTGGGTGATAAAACCAACCCAGTTCTAAGAGAAAGAAAAGTGTTACAAGAATGGCAACTTCAGTATTCTTAAAAGAAAATCGACAACTCTGCAAGGAATAACCTATGTCCTAAAAATTACCTAGCAAGTGATTGAGATATATATATATATATATATATATATATATATACACATACATACACACACACACTGTATATTAAAGGAATTCACTTTTGATGCAGTGAATGGAACTCCTATTAAGGGACCCTAAAATGTTCATGAGCTAAAGAGCCAAATATATGAAATAGACTTGCTTTTATATGCAAAAGAGAGTGAGCAAAAAGAAGGATGACAGAGTGAAAGTCACCAAGAAAGCTGACTGAGTGGGAAGAAAGGGAGGTCAGGAATATGAGGTCCCTTCATCCTCCCAAGCTTTGTGAAAGCCTATGCACCTCATGAGGGGGCTCAGCACCAGCACAAGAAACTCTTCTCACATGCCAGGAAGTTGTGCTCCAAGTGAAAAAGAATGCTAAGTATAGGGGTACGTATTTTTTCTTCTGCATGAATTTGTTCATCCTACTATATAAGAATTTCACAGGAAAATCCTTCACTGTATTTCTTTTGTTTGGGCTCAGCTCTGTGTCATCTCCAAAACAGTTTTTTTTTCCTTTAATTTCATGTGATCAGAAAAAGAAGAGCACAGGGTGCAATATCTGATGGGTATCAATATCAGGCAATGGCAAAACTTAGCACATTTGGGATATAGTAAGAGAGGACACTACTCAAATTACTCATTGTCATACTGCACATTATTTACGCAGTTTTGAACAATAAAAATTTTTCAAACATTAAAGTCAATACCCTGATTAATATATTTTGTGCAAGCCATTTACCAGCTCAGTCTGAGTTACTGCAGAAGAATTACCTTTACACAGTGGTGGTGGTGGAAACCACCCAAAGTGGTAGCATTGAGTAGAGGCAGGTCCCACCCTGATGTACTTTTTTGCACAGGTAAATTTCACAACAGCTCCACTGCGGTATTTATCTTCCTTGGGAGAGAAATCTCTATGGCGCTGTGGTGGCAGTGCACATTCTATTTCTGCAGAAAAAATATTTTAACATATAGTGTACAACCTACAGGAAGTATGAAATGCTACTGGTTAGAACAAAACCAAAGGAAGTCTTAAAGGAAAAAGGTTCACAGAGTGTATACAGAGAGTCACACTGATTAACAAACACAAAAATATTCACCACGACACTCAGGTGCTGGACTCCATTCTCCATTTTTGTCACACATTGTGGTATCAGTTGGCATGCTATTTGTAGTTTTATATCCCTCCAAACATGAATACTCAATTGTATCTTCAGGCATGAACACAGTTTTATTTGTGTGATGAATCAAAATGTCCTCTTGTGCTTTACATGATTCTGTAGAATAAAACAAAGTTAGTGCATTTAGTTATCCAGAAACACTGCCCTTTGGAAGCAACATCCCAGTAGGTATACTGGAAACATCAATAATTCTGCATTGCCATAATATTATTGTAGAATATGCAGCATATTCACATATTATCTATTGCATTAATCTTCCGAAATGTGTCTAGAAGTAATTAGCATAAATATTTCTTCCTTAGATTAAATTATTTCCTTTTGCTACATATTATTATCATTATCATCATTATTCTTAATTTTGGTGTCACAGCAAATGGTTTGTTCTGCTGTTCCCATGGTCAGTTGTGAGTGGGTCAGAAAAAAGCCACAAAATCCTATGTAAAGGCAGTCTAAAATAAAAGGACAAGATAAAGTAGCAGCTAAAGTTGGTCAATATTATGACCAATATTTAACAATGGAAGATTAAGACTCTCACTGTACTACACCTGTGTTCAAGAGAGGAAGGAATTTTGAAATAATGAATCCTATTTGTCTCTAGTTTGGTCACATTTAAATAAAGTTCTTGGCAGAATGCCTCAGTTCACTGATGTTGCTTCATAAATTGGGAGTAAATTTGGACAAATGTACATTTTGTCAGGTAAGAACCACTGAAGAGGTCAGTGATCACCATTTAGTCAGTGCTAAAGAGATCCAAAAAGATCCTTTATGTTTTCTCTCTGTTTCTTGGAGCCTGAGAAAAGTTAATCTGTGGAGGATCAGCCCTCTGAGTCTCCCTCTGCCCAGCAAGAAACCTCTACAAATCAAGGTGACAAACCTCTGAGTCCATAGGACACCATGTCTGCACTGGTGGCAATGACAGGGAGCTCTGAAACCTTTAGATACTCACTGATGCACTTCGGAGGTGGAGTCCAGCCACTCTCTTGGCACTGTGCGTGTCCTGTATCTTGTCCTTCTGGAGTCACAAAGCCAGCACGACACCTATATGAGGCCTTCTCTTTCAAATGGAATGTTGTCCTGCCTGAGTTCCAAAAGCCATTCTCAAAAATGATAGTCTGGCATTTTTCTGAAAGAGACAATATTTCTTCCAAGTAAAGCACTGCTAAACTACGTGCATATAAATCACAGCAGAAGAATAACAATAGAAGCAGCAGCTGGATTTAGAAAATTTTTTTAATACATGGTCAATTGAATACATTGTTAATACATTAATTCTTAACATGTTGTTTAAATGGATGGAAGTCTTGGTTGGATGTTTCAGTCTCATATTCTGAGAGAACTTCTGTAGTATGTTAAATTCTTTGCTGCTAAATCATTCTGTGAAGGAGTCTTCATTTTCAGAAATTATCACTACAACAAATAGTTTTAGATAGAAACCTCACCAAAATACAAGCACACTCACTTTTACGGATACATCTCGGAGCGGGTTCCCAGCCATTCCTTGTGCACGTGACTTTTTCATGCTCAGCTTGGTAGTCATTGTAGCAACCATAACTGACTCTTTCACCTTCCTTGTAAAATTCGTACCAGTTGCGGCGTGGGAAATAACCATTTTCCAGCCCTCTGATGGAACATTTTTCTAAAGAAGGAAGGAAAGTACATTTAACCACAGAAATTTCTACAGCAAGAACTGAGGGAGATTAATCCTTAGGAAGGCAGTTACTAACAAACAGGCCTCCAAGCACCTTTCTGTAGCCTTGTATCGCAAAAAGACACTCATGTGCAAATTTGAATGAAAGCATGTTTTGTTTTGGTGCCTTGTGATTAATGGACCACAGGAACAGAAGTGGAAGTCACTACATAAAGTGATATGAGGTGCCCTAGTAACCAAAAATCTCTTACCTATTGTTCACAAGCAAGCTTGGCTCACTTCAGTGCTTTTTACATCAGTTTGGTCTGGTATGTCTCTAAAATGTTGATGTATGTCCAGAGTGAATTCCGGCATTTGCCTCCTGGAGATTTTATCATCTCTGTGGAAGTGTATCAGCCTCTCAAACCAGCTCTAGAGATTTCAGCAATAGCTAAGCATGCTGGCTCTAAGGCTTCCTGTCCCCAAGAGCCCAGACATAAGGCAGATGGCTGAAGGAATGTTATATTGTATTACCTGAGTGCCTGCTCCTTTCCTCCAGGCAGGGCTCCATTCATTTCCTGCACTGAGCACCACTCCACTGAGGGCAACAAGGAAAGAGCAACCTTTTCTAATCCACTTTTGTGCCCTGCTTGTTGTGCTGTGACTGAAGATGTCTGAGAGAAGGCCTCATCTCGCTGCTTTAGATTAATTTTAAGTCTAATTCATTCTAAATCTGAGTCAGCCTATCCGATTCTCTTGCTGATACCATGATCCATTTCAGCTTATTGCAAAAGTGTGACACCTTTTCAGCTCTAAAAGTTTTCCAAAGGGACTAGGCAATGGTTCTCAGAGAGGATGAAGACTAAGTGCCAAAGTGCCTAACCCACAGAAGGGAGAATATATTTACATAGAGTAGAAACTCTGTGTGTGCAGATGGAAGTATATGCTTGCATGTTACCCAGAAGCCAGAGAAGAGGAAGGTTTCCTATATATTTCTTACTTTAATGAATATTTTCAGGAGTAAACAATCTTCAAAATGCAAAAGCATCATTTCAGCCTGACTCATTTCAGAGTGTCCCCAACTGACAGTTTGTGCTCTGCACATAGGAAGACAGTCTGGGTGCAGTTCAGGGGTCAGCTAAAGCAGTTTGACTTTCAGAAACTGTTTTGTCTTGTGTTCCATCAGAACAGGTTTTGCTGCACAGACCTTGGATAGTTATAACAGAATTGAGCATACAGTGGAAATGTACTTACTCAGGCATTTTGGCTCAGGAGACCAGCCCCTTTCAGAACAGTAAATTCGGACCCAGAATTCTCCAGTGGGGGTTGAATAGTCGTCGAGGCAGTAGTAATCTACAGACTGTCCAAATCTTTTTGGAAAGTAATAGTATCTGCCGTACTCATATGAACTACTTAACCTGCCATTTTCTATAAGTGGGTAGTCACACGGTTTCCCTTGAAATAGAACGTAACAGCAACAATATCAACACATGCATGATAAAAAGCTCAGGACACAATTAATTCAGATTCAGCTTCATCATCTGGGTGTTTTCAAAAACAGACAGAACCAGGACTGCACACCCTGTCAGATCCTAAGGAGGGCAGGAACAATCACACTCTCCTCCTGGGGTTTTGTTAGGGCCTGTAGCTGTGTTACTGCCCTCAATTCCATTGCAACCAACAGAAATCCAGCCAGCATTCTCAGCAGACTCCTGAGGTTGATTCATGAGACCAAAGGTTAGTATTCATTGTACAGAGAGATGACACTGTAGAAGGTCTTGATTAAATTTACTATTCTGACCATAAAGGGAGCCCAGTCATCTGGCTCAGATATAGAAACTGAACTGTGCACTCTAAACATTGAGATGACTCCTGCCACTTCCATTTATAACTTTCAGGATCCTGCACCAAAAGCTCTTCCTAACTCTTCTCATTTTTATTTTAAAGTGGCAGCATTTTAATTTTCTTCTCTTTGTTCCACAAAAGAACTGACCCTTTCCAGGGACAAGTCAAGGACATAAGGAGATTCTCAGAAGCTTCCATTCAAATTTACCCAGGTTTCTCCTGAAATGCTCTGACCCGGAGCCTACATGCCAGTGCAGAGAAGATCACCTACTGGACAGACCATTCAATAATGAGTGAAGTGGACTCAGAAGGATACCAGTATTTTAGAACCCAACCGATACAGAGAAAACATTAACTCAGATACTAAAAGAGCACGTTTCAGAAATAGCTCAAATCATCTTATCCAAAGGTTCATTTACAAGACTGATTTCATCAGGGTTTCTCTCATATTCTAAGTTTTATTTTCAGGGACCAAAGATCAAAGAGTGTTAAATTATGAAACTAGCTGTTAATTTATATATTTTTTTGTACTGTGCCTACTTGGCAAAACTATCATTGCAGTTATGGGAAGTTTAACCCAAGAAAGAACTCATCAACCATCAAGAATACCTTGCTTTGTTATCTGACAGGTTATAAAATAGATAAAATCCTCTGACTGTCCATAACACTAAATTACAACGCCAAGTAAAAATCTAGAGCTGTGATACTACAAGGAAAGATATCGTCCAATCATTACCTTTGGTTTGGCTACTTTACACTCCCTATGTTCTCTGCTCCTGACTGCGATGCTCATTCCTCGGGTGGAGCACAAACCTTCCTGACAGTGAGCTGACTATAGCACATTTTAAAAGATTTACAAATACAGTAATAGGTAATACCTGTGTTAATAAACACAGTGTAAATCTGGATTATACCATTGTTTTTATAGGTGATTTTTCTAAACAATCAAATTAAGCTTTACAGCACAAAGAAAAAAAAACCAGTCAACTGTCATATCTAATGCTCCTCAAGTTTTGCTCTTGACTTCTTTTCTCAGAGATACTTCCAACAATTTTACATTGTAACTTCGTTCATGAGAGCTACTTACGGACACAAGCTGGATCAGGCACCCAGCCATTCTTGGTGCATTCAGCTATGGTTCTGCCAGTCGTCACTTTAAAATGATATCCAGCATCACACTCTACTGTGATTGTATCATGTACTTTGTACCTGTCTTTTTGAGGTATAAAGTTCCCAGAGGAAATTACTGGAGGAGAGCATTCAATTTCTAAATAAAAAAAACAGAAAAAAAAAATCTAATAATATATTTAAATTTATTGCATAAGTTCTTATTTTCACTGTATATTGGCCATAAATGCATAAAATTGTTTAAAAGATGTTTCTTAGAGCAAAGAAAAGGTTACATTTCTTCCTCACACTTAGGAATGCATGGTTCTGTAAGAGAAGAGTGACAGGTGTTACTGATGTTATGTTAATTAGAAGATTAAAACTTAATTGCAAAGAGAATGGTTGGAGAAAGAACTGGAAGCCATCAAACTGAACCTGACTAATTTTTTCCAGTAGATCATTCTGCAGCTCGGCTATGCTGGGCTCATTTATGGACACTGTCCTAAAGGAGGGCAGTTTCACTGGGAGGTCCTAAATGGAAAATAATTATGCTTAACTGGGAACTGATCATTCAAAGGCTGCATCATTAAGATTAGTGTCCTTCACTGACACTGGAAGTATTTCAACAACTGAAAAAGGTCAAGAATCTTATTCTAAAAAACTCAAGATATCTTTATGCTCAGAGAAGTCAGGCAAACATATTTATATAGCAGAGCCTGTCTTTCAGTTTTTTTGTATCTTCTTCCAGTTCAGAAAACATCACCAACACACTGAGGGCTGGGAGGGGATGACTGTAAGGTTGGTCCTATTGTGGAGTAAGGGTGGGTGAATCAGTTTTCATGCATGCACTGCTGAATCCTCTAGGTCCTGTGATAAGCCCAGTAGGATCCAGAACCACTATCTGAGTACACCCCGAGCACCAGAGCCCAGCACATCAATGTCTAGAAGAACGTTTTGTTTGGCACTCCTCAAAACCAGTATGTTGCTAAACTGTAGGCAATGCGTATTAATTAGTATCATTACTAATCTTGAATCAGAAAGGTCAAAAACTGAGTGGGCCCCAGGACTGACAACAAGTCTTTATTTCTAAAGGTGTCTTTCTGGAAGAGGTCCCAGGAAGGTGGGTGGTGCATAAAATCCTAAATGTTGCCCTGTTGCCAACATTTTTTTTCCAGTTTTAAGATTTTGGCAATTTCTTGAAGAAAATTCAAGGCACTGATAAATTCTCCAAATTTCATCAAACTGTTTCAGTTGTGATATGAAATGCATATTTATGTTTGTGGGAATTGGAGATTTAAATATAGCCTTTAAGTGCTATATTTATACATAAAGTAAAATCCATGACCCAGAGGGCTGATGTTAAACAGACTAGCCCCAGGAATTATGAATTTTTCATATAAACTGCTCAGAAGGCATCTGAGAGTTAAAAAGCTGCAGGGAGCTTTAGAATTGTAAATATATTAATTTGTAGACATTCACAAGATTCTGGTTTTCCTACTGCTCTTCATGGAAAACTCTTATCCAGTTGTTTGGTCCCTTCAGCACTTAATCCTTCCGGTCTTCATGGATATTGGCTGGATGTGGATGGATTTGTTATGAACGAATTTATTAATCTCTAAAATTACTTCCAAACCCAACAAAAGTGCAAAACATCTTTAGGCAAGACTGACCTATGCAATAGGGAGGTGGATTCCATCCCGATTCAGTGCACAGTGCATCTGCTCTGTTCCCATATTTGTATCCTTCTTCACAGAAATACTGCATTAGATCATTTTCCTTGTAATTCCTCCTTGGAGAACGGACGTATCCATGAGGAATTTCTGGCACGTCACAGATAATTTCTGAAATTGAAACAGACAAAAATCAGGTATTTTTATTTATATTCACTAAGAATAAACTTCTATGATAATAAAATCTAGGGTTTTTTTTTTTTTTTTTTTTTATTTGAATTCACAGAAAACTTTTGCATTTGGAAGCTGTTGGAACTTATTTGAGCACTGATTTGATTTTGGGTTCCAGGTGGAAAATGTAGTGTAGCACAGCTTCGATTGCAAATTGGTTCATGAGACAGATTTCAGGGCTTTGCTTTGGACTTTAATGGATTTCAGAATCAAAAGATAAGGCAGAAGAAATCCCAAATCAAGACATTAGGCTAGCTGAAATTTAGGATTTTCCATTTTTCAGATAATTTCTTTGTAATTTCCAACAAAACTAATGTGCTCTCAGAGCCAGTAGATTATGAGTTAAATCATGGCCTCAAAAGGAGAAAAGAATTAAAGTATCTTTAAAAAATAAAATTTAAATCAAATAATTAAATTAAAATAAATAATTAAATTAAAAATTGACACTAGAATGCTTAATATCTATAAAAGAACATCAGTGTTCCAAGTTCCTTGCCAAACCAAATAAAACCACCAAGATCTTGCAGTTTCCTAAAAATGCATTCATAAAGCCAGAGGATATTCAGTGTTTTGTTTCCTAGGTCACAGAACAGGATACCAAAGAGTTCTCTTGGATTCTTTTACTGAATTTATTTTGTATTTAGAATGAAGTATAGCTCATGGAAACTGTCATTGTTTAATGAAATTCACTATATTCTGCAAATGTTACAAGAACATAGGCTTAATTCCACTTTATGCTGTACAAAATATAATAAATGGGGGTTTCAAAGCAGAAAAATGCAGCACTGAAATTGCAAACAATCCATAAATGTACTTGCCATCCTGATGTGTATTCTGCTCTTCTAAACACATGCTTCATGATCAAATAACAGAAGTAATCTAAGAAACTTGATGTTCTGAATATATAAGTGTTTGTTACCATAATCTTCCTATGATTCATTCTCATACACTGACAATCCAATCCCATCCATTCCCTGCTCAGAAACTGGGAGGAATAACCCCATCCACCAGTACCAGCTGCAGGCAGGGCAGTGTGGGGTTGGCTGGTTGAAATGCAGTTTTGTAGAAAAAAAATAGTGGTCCTGATGGACAAGTTGGACAGGGGCCAGCAATGGGCCTTTGCAGTAAAGAAAATAACCTGGGCTCCACTGGGAAAAATGTTGCCAGCAGAACAAAAGAGGTGATCCTGCCCCTCTACCCCTCTCTAGGTCTGAACTCCCAGCAGAGGAAAGATAAGGACATACTGGAGATCCAGTAAGGGACAGGAGGATAATTAAGGAATTGGAAAAACGTACAGATAGAGGTTTAAGAGAGTCTGGAGCAAAGAAGGCTTGGGGGAGGAGGGACGGGGTTCTTTACATGTGTCAATTCCTGGCTCCAGTGGGGCAGGCAGAAGTGAAGATGGTGGAACCAGACCTTTCTCACTGGCCAGCAGCCACAGTGTGAGAAGCAATGGGCACGAATTGAAGTACAGAAAATGCCACTTCAATGTTTTTACTAAAGAGAGTTCAACCATTGCAATGGGTTACCCAGAGAGGCTGTGGATCTCCATTCTTGGAGATATTAAAAAGGTGACTGAACATGTTCTAGAGCAACTTGCCCCAGCTAATTGCTTTGAGGGGCCTTCAGAGGTCCCACACCACCTCACTGATTCTGTCGTTCTGTAAAAACGAAATATGCACCTTCTAACTTTTCCAAACATATTAGTATCAGGAAAGAAAAATCCAGCATGATTTTTTTTGGTATTCTATATACTCTAAGAATTAAAATCCTACTTGTTTATTAAACTTGGTTCACACAGATTCAAAGTTGCTTCTGATTACTTTGGTTAAATCAATACTGAAGTGGTTGACTCTTATGCAGACATATCAAAGAATTTGACTGCAGCCTGGCAGAACATACAGCTTGTAGTAAAAATGTGGAACAAGCAGATGGTCTATTATGATTATATTAGTATCCAATATTATTATATTTCTCTTTCTTATCCTACTTCCTCATATATGCAATGGAGATTGTTTACAGACAAACTGTGCTTAACTGATGTGAAGTGAAAACTTTGTAGCTTCCCATATGGTAACCTATATTTAGGAGTCTGTGAGAATGAAGATTCTTAATGACCCACAGTAAATAGTGTCCTTTTTACCTTCGCACCGAGGCACATCGCTACTCCATTTTCCATTAGCAGAGCAAACGATTTCTTTAGCTCCAATAAGCTTGTGTTTTTCGTTACATTCAAAATTTACAGCCTGGCCAAAGGAATATTCTTGGCCTAGCTCAAATGCACCAGTCATAATTATCCTTCCATTTTCAGGTTCTTGTACAGGTAAACACTTTATCACTGGAAAAACAAAACAAGGAAAGGGAAAAAACCCATCATTTTGAGGTCTATTCTGCGAAATAAACTGACACACAAAAAAATAAAATACAGAAAACTCATTGTAATTTCCTTGCACATTTACAAAATATACCTTACTCTGTTTAGGTATCATGTGCAGCAAATGTAGTACAAAGCCCTAAGCAAAAAGACAGTGACATAGGAAGAAGCTTTTAGACCCGCTCTCATCATCCTCTTCTCTGCCCTTGAAGGCTAAAGACAGAGCACCCACTGACTTAGATGACCTCACTGAATTAGGTTATTTAGATGATAATCGAAATTATCCTAGGATCCTGCATTCTAAGGATGAGCCTTGACTGAGACCATTAAAATTTGTCAAAATCAGTTGACTCTGTTTAGAGTTGTGCCAAACTGAGTTTGCTATGGACAGGTATCTGGAAAAGTGCTGCATTACAGACTGCCTACAACAACAGGCAGTTATTAACTAAAATTCTAGTTAAGGATATCAGAGCAATTATATTACTAAAGTAAACAAACACAGTTAGACATTAATTTAGACCTCTTGCACCTCCCAGTTTTGTTCCTGTAGGAAAAAAAAAGAATTAACCTATGTCATCAGATATTTCTTATTAAGGGGGGAAACAACTATCAAAGCTCATTCCTAAATGTTCACATGTATATCATTGATCAGGTACAAAAGTGGCTTCTGTTTTTCTCTCTGACATTTGCCATCTTAAAATTCATCTGCCTTTTCTACGGGCTCGTATTCTGTCTCCTGGGTTCCTCACATTTAGGACATTATACAAATACTTTCTTTCATATGCAATCATCTTTCAGTGAAAACTCAACCATGACAGAAATAACTTAGGAGGACTTTGAAACTGAACTATTTTGGTGACACATGACAAAAACCGTTGGAAACCCTTGCTCCATATGGTGCAGACAGACCTCAATACCTAAGTGTGAGGGCAGTCAAAATCCAATAAACCAAATGTGGAGTATCTAAATCCAAGGAAATATCAAAACATAGACAACAAACTCTAGACAAGGTATCTACTTTCTTTTGCTCTTAGAGACCCTTTCCTGACATCAGATGCTTAACCTAAAGAAAATGTCACTGCTGCCCACATATGTTAAAATAAAGCAGTTAAAAATTATCTCTGTGAAGAACAGGAACCTTATTTTCATGATCATACAGGTTTGAAACTGGTGGAAAGGTTTCTAAAACCATCATCTGAGCCATCCGGTCTATTAAGCCTCGATGTCTGCGTCCCCCTTGCTCTCGCTTACGGAATGTCTTCGACCGTAAGACAGTAAGCTAATAGGGAGACCTTAGCAAAATCTTAATGCTTAGGATGTTCACAAGGATGGAGGAGGAAAGTAGCTAAAAACACACATGCCTTCACACTGGTTTGAAACTCATCATCCCAAATACCATTTGCAACCATGTTTTGCAGGCAGCTAGTCTATCAGGGATTTTAGGTGAGGCAGAGCTTCAAGCCAGTCTGGAAGTGACAGTACTCCACCTCATGAAGGGTTTTTAACAACAGCTTGTTGGACGAAAATGGCTGAGCAGTCCCAGTAAGAGCTTCACTGCTGCTTAACTTGAATTTAAACATATGTGAATTAATACTAGTAAAGCAATCACAGACTATTCTAGGCAGTATCACACAGATAAAAAGACAGTTTGATAGAGAATTAAATGTCAAACTCCATTTACCTTCACAGTGAGGGACGTCATTGCTCCATCCATCGGCCTGACACTCACGGTAATTTCTTAGGCTGAGCATCTGGTAGCTTACCAAATAAAAAGTAAAAAATGCTAAAATACAGTTTCATGATGCGACAGCAACAACAGTGCTGCTGTTTTTGAAGCAAAGGAAGAAGGCTTCAGGTGTTCTAGCATAGAATAACCAAAATGCGACAACACTGAGTAGTTTTTTAACCTGCATGTTCCCTATTTGATTTCTTCTAATTGCATAAGGGAAAATATAAAATAAAATCAGAGAGTAGGAAGGAATAAGTAAGAAGGGTTCTTCATTACAGAGACAGCAAGCTTTGGCTACATAACAAGAGGAAGGACAGCTACTCTGAAATGACGGTGAGGAACTGAAGGGATTAAGGAGAATATTGATTTTGGAACTCTCTTTGTGGAACTCAGATTGGATTCCAGTAACATAACAACTGCAAAAGCATGGCTAAACCACTGTACCAAAGTTGATTTGCTTTTCAAGAGGAACATATCCAGTCACAGGCACAATACCATGTATTTGACTTGCTGCATTTTCCACTGGAGAAGATGAATAGAGGAGAAAGAGAAAAAGAGTTTCTTTCAAGCATTCAGTGAAGACATGTTAGTGAGTCTGCCAGAAATGTCTTCCTTCAAACATTTTTTACAACACATAAACAAGCATTAAGTATTAGTAAGACACAGCCGCATTACCGAGAACAAATCCGTAACTGACACTTTAATTAACACCTTATGTTAATTCCCATACATTGAATTAAACAAGTATTACCCATCATTACATCTGTACTCAACTCTGGCACCAAACACAAATTCACTTCCACTGGTAAGTTCAAAGAAACCAAACTCAGTGTCTCCAGGATGTCCACAGGGCTTATCTGGTTAAAAAAAGGAAAAAAAAAGGAAAAGGCCTTACTTACACCATACACAGGAAGGTGGAAGTGTGAAAGACAGCATTTTCCCAGTGATTAGTAGTGAGTACAGGTCTTTGGGGCCTTTCAAAAATTCAGGTATGTTCAGCATAAGTTTGATTAACCTCTCCTTTCTATCACTGTTTTCAAAGATTTCAATAATAACATACTGGAGTATGCTTACTTAAAAAAAACAAGACAAAACCAACATACCAAAAAAAAACCCCAAAAAAAACAAATTAGGAAGTTTTATTCCTTTAAAAAGGCTGAACTCATATTCAGTCTTATGACAAATCTATGGCATTTTTCATACAATTTGTGACACAATCTGGTCCAAAGCCTCCACTAGAACATCCATCCATGATTAGAAATGGAATTTCCTCAATCTGATGGGGATTGTGCTGAGTGAAAGCCACAGGAGATATTTTGGTCCTTACTGCTTGCTGCTCAAAGCTCCCCACAGAACTTTCCTTATGGCCTGGCCCTAACTCTTTGCCTTGCATTCCCAAAAGAGTGGCAAAGATGAACACACCCTCCCCTCCCACTCATCCCCTTCTGATGTTATAATGTGGACTGCAAAATAAACTGCATGGCTGAAGCCTGTTACCTCTCCTCAGCAGAAATCTTTCCTGGTTCCTGTCAAGAAAGGCGATTTAATTCTTGGGGTGCATCAACATCCTTTGTTTTTACCAAGAAAGATGTGTTTGAATAGGCCCTAAACCCGCTCCAGTGGGATGCAGGGAAAATGGGAATTCATTATCAATGCTTCTGTCTTCTGTCCCGCCAAGGGACAGTGTTCCCTCAGCCCGTGGCACAGCACCCCTTCCTCTCTCTCCACATGCTCCTTGCCGGTGGCAGCAGCTGCTCACTGGGTGGCAGCATTTGCTAAAACATCCTACAAACTACACCAAATTTTGTACAGGTCCATGTTCGCTGACTAGTTACACAAAGAAATCTAAACAGAGACAGAGAGTAAGTAAAAAATGTAAAAAAAGCTATTAGCAACTTATAAATTCTTACTCAGGGTGCGTATCCATCTCTGTTCGAATGACACTCAGAACTTAACATTTATATTATCGAACCAAATATTTATACTCTACTAGTAAAAATTTTGTATGTTAGATACACAAGAATAATCCCTTGTTCCTAAAACTCCTTTGTGTTTAAAGCTCATTTATTACAGAAAAGAAGTATCTGCTGACTAATGATAACAAACTTCAATTACCTCACTAATGAATTCTGTATGAGGGTGTGAGATACTTGTAAACTTAGCACAGTATGCTAGACATAATAAATAGCAGCTCTCATCCTAATTGTGAATTACAGCTTGAAAGAAAAGGCAGGGAAAAATAATTTCCCACTTCCAACAAATGATATCTGTCATAGAACTAGTTGAATAAACTCTCTCTTGACTTGCATTCAGAAGCTACGTTTGTGCTTTATCCTGCTTAGACTGAAAGATTTTTGAAAGCAAGTTTCTAAGAACTTAATAACTGATTTTAATAACATAAATTGGGTTCATAAGGCTGGCCTAGACTAAGATCTTCTGTAAAGAAAAAAATCAACCCTTTAATCTGGAGAAAAGGAACTTAAAGTTCCCTTGTGCACACATACTTTTTAGGGTGATATTTAAAGAGTGCAGAAACAAGTAATTTACATGCAAAGCTACAATTTATTTTTTGGCACCATTGGCAAGGAATGTGATCTGCCAGATCAAATGTCTGCAGATATTTTGCATAAATACTCACTTCTGCATTCTGTCCCTGGGGGCAGCTGCTTCCACGTTCCATCGACGCACTGAAACGCAACTCGTCCAACTTTTACATATCCAGGCCGACAATTGTATGATGCTTGAGTCCCATGTGGATAGGGGGGGTTGTCCCATCTTTTGGAAGGCACTTCTTTTACCCTCCTAGGAGGAGGTTCTTCACAAGCTAAAAATTTTAAATAAAAACATTGGTGACCAAAGCACATGCTACAAACACCAAAATAATTTTGCAATAGGAAATGTAGTGAGAAATCCTGGGGCCATTTGTGATCAAACCAGCGTGTGTTTTCTACTGAATCAGCACAAAATAGGAAACTGTCAAGGATCCATGTTTTATAGGAATGTGAATAGACATTTAGAAGGACATAGGAACAGCCAGGTGCCAAGAAACCACCCAGGACAGCAATGGTTCATGAAACAGATTTTAATTACAAAGCCTGAGAGGAGATCAGTGCCCTGGTTCCAGCCGCAGACACCTCCTACCCTTCCATCTGCAGGAGCTGCTCCAGGCCTGTCCTTCCACTGCCACAGAGAACAACTCTCTGCACTCTGTAGTTTCCCTTCAAACTATTTTCTCCTCCAGCCACCACTACCTCTACTAACATTATTTCATCTGTCATTTGATTAAGTTCTGCCAAACCTTCTCTCACCTTTGCATTGCCTAAACTTCCTCTCCAGGCTCAGATCACCTGATATTCCAAAACTTATTTCCTCTTGTTCCTTACTTACAGGTTACTTGTTACACAATAGAATTAATTCTGGGTATTCAGTCTGACCTTTAGCTTCCAAGCATTTTGTCTCGGTTTGGGGAGTGGATGGTGGTGTCTGGTATTTCTTATTAGCTCAGTATTATGGAGTCCTTGCCCAAAAGCTGCTTCCTGGGCCTTCTTTGGTGCACATGAAATGTACAGCCAAGTCCATATGAACTACAACAAATGAACCCAAATCATTCTATTAAGAAGTCCCTCAACAGCTTGAGAACGAGAAAAGTCAGACTAAAGGAGAAAGAAGCAAATGCTGGGAAGCTGTTAATGAAAGACTAAATGATTTTGTGTCAAGAAATAATTGACCCAATTTCAGTGACCAATTTTCAGTGCTTGGGTGACTGAAATGTACTTGTTCTGGAAGCTGAAGCTTCACCCAGAGTAACAGAGTCTGAACAGCCTAGTTAAGTAAATGCAATGAACTCTGTTTTCCATCTGAACATGAAAGGTGAGCATTCATCAAGAATAAATAAAACAAGCCCTGAGAAATGAAGCCTTGGAAAAGGAATGAAATCTCTGTATAGAAAATAAATGGGAGAAGAAATGTCTGCCAGAGAAGGAAGTCCCTTGGTGAGTAGATTCATTACTCAGCAGAGACGTGGCACAGATGTCCTCTCCCCAGTTTAGCTGTAAGGCCACAGGTTTGAGAAAGCAGTAGGATTCTCACTGAAACCTTCCTATGGGTTGTCCAGGTGCTGCCTGGAAATAGGACTATGGGAAAAATATTTAGGATCTTTCCTCATGTGAGGGGTGTGGAGCTGTAGCTCACTGAACTGCACTGCAGAGATCACAACCACACATTAAGTAGCTGATGCGGAAGAAAGTGTATTTAATCCTCTCACTTTGTGTGGAAAGTGAGTTTTACTTGACTTTTACAAAGACACACCCTTGAGAACTCACTGTTTGTATTTCAGTCAGGGGTGTACCAACGAAATTAGAGGCATAATTTCATAAAATTGTTTAAAAAACAGGGAAAAATATTTTTTACGATAAAAAAACGGTATAATTTTAAGTGTTCTGTATGGCATTTTGAAAATATAAAGAAAATGGTGTTAATTGTGCAGCCTAATAATTTTAGTTTGGCTGTTTTAAGTAGCCAGAAGAATTAGACAAGCTTTGACAATACTACTGAGGTGCTAAAGGGAGAGTGTGCCCACATATTCACGTTTTTTCCAATTACCTTGATAAGTATTCTCCCTCCTATGAATGATTACATCTGAATAAAAATTATTGTTTCTGTGCACTAGAGGGTACTAGGCTACTATAAAAAATGTAGGAGGGACTTTTTTTAGCAAAATTAAGACATTCAAATTCTAACAACACTTTTTGCAAAATGTAGGAATAAGCAAAATGAACAGGAATCCTCTAGCTAGTCTTTCAAATGAGTTAAAAATGGTTCGTTTACCCAAAAATTTCTTTTCGATGGTGAGAAAGAGAATGTTTCTAACTCCACATATTTTTAATTAGACCTTGTTTAAATTAGCACTTTCAGTTTGCAAGCTGAGAATGCACACTGAAATCTATAATTTAGAAAATAGGTTATTGAATACAGGGAAAGCTTCTCTATTCCTCCCTCTGAATTTTATCACATTTTTATTGTCTGTTGTGCAGAATGCAGCCTCTCAACTCCTCCTTGTTTACATTAAAAAAAAACCAAAAAGGAAAGATAATCTCCTTAGTCTCTTCATCATTACTAAGATGTGCTGGGTCTTGCTGGGTTTTACCTCAACACTTCCCCATTCCTGCCCTGATGTCAAACTATGCATTGCCATCAAGTGTCAGAGTGTGTGTGTATATATATATATATGTATATGTTTATACATATTTCTGACTACAGCTAATTATTGGGGGGTTTTATTAGTTTCTTAGTGGCTTGAGGTGAAGAAATCTGCTGGTATGTTGTACTTCAAAACTATGTTAATTCTATCATGCACTCACCAGCATCGGAGGGTTTTATTTCTATATTAGAAAGCCTGCACTAAACGAATACTTTCAAACTTTAGTGACAGATCAGGAGAGATGGAATTACTCATTCAGTATTTACATGGGACTTGACCTCAGTTAGAAATAGCTCAAGCTGCTTTTTTGCCAACAAAATGCTGGTAGCAGCTTCTACAAAGCACAAGCATAATTACAAATCCAAGTACAAGTGGTTTTCAGTCCTTGCGCAAAACTCACACAGACTTTCAGCATGAAGCATAAATAAGAACCCTGCATGACCCATGGTAATAGTTGTCCTGGATAAATCAGATTTTGCTACATTCACATTCCTTTCCAATCTCCCTGACCTAAAGAAAGCATTGTGAAAACAAAGTGCAAATTCAGGCAAACTTTCATTTCAAATTCCAGGACTTTTCTGCACGTCTTTGCAAACAAATTAGACCATTAGTTGCTTTGAGGCAATATTTATATTTCATTAAGATAGGACATTCCTTTATTTTCCTGATTTTTCAATTTTTCAAAGTAAAATCCATTATTGGATTGTTTTTATTAATAAGGTCTTCATAACTTCCAACTAAAATTAAAACCAGCCTAAACCAAGGAAAGACACATGAGCTCAAAACCACACAGCACTCTCTGCACAACACTCTATGCAAAGAAACTCAGACAGAAAGCAAACAAATTAAATTACTAAGGATACACTAAATAATATAAACTCAAATCATGAAAAATCCATTGAACAGAGAAACAGAAAACATCAGAGGCTTCTGAAAAGACACAGAATACGAGCTACCTCTTCAAACATGAAAAAAGCATACCTGTATCTATTTATCTCATTCCTAGACTAAAACCAGTCAGTCAATAGATATAAGCTTTTCAGTCAATGTAGCAATCATTCATCTTTCTCAGACCATCTCACAGATTATTCCAGACAGAAAAAAACCACTCCATAAATGTGCATTTCTATTTTAATCTACCAGTTGCTTCCTGGTTTTAGATATTAGAATAATTAGCAAACATAATGAATATAAAATTAGTTGTCTGACTCCAGTTTATAGTGATACCAACCATTAAAAAAGTTAGGCAACAGATTAATAACAGCAGTAGTTATCCAAATAAATAGGTGAAAGTAATCCTATGACAGTATACTAAATACTAAAGGTGCTAAATGCTGCCAGAAGAAATGTCAGTTATTATTGTCAGAAGTTCATGAAAAAAGCTACAACGCCTTTAAAAATTGCTTTGGTTACCATCTTCACACACATTTTAAGATAGGAGTTAAAGCTTACCCCTTTGTGCAGCACAATGCATCCAACACAAGAGCAGAGCTACATAGCCCAGGAACAACATCCTAGAGATTCAAAAACTCAGCAAACACATCCAGTAATATAGCCTACTTTTTTTTTATTACTTTGTGTTATTTCCACTCCTTTTTTACTTAACTGGTCCAGGGACTGACCTTGCAAAACATTTATACTCTGATTTCAGCAGTCACTTCCCCTAAACCTCTTGCAACACACAAGTGTTTCTTTTTTTTAAACCCCCTCTCTAAACCTTGCTAAATGAATAAACAAATGCCTGGCAATTTAAGTCGACACATTCCTTTCCCTGTGGTCTGCTTGTTTTGACATTACCCTTTTTTTTTCCATATTTAGCCCTTCCATGCTCATATAAGGTTATGTCTTTTGCTATCTAAAAGTTGTACAACTAAATTATTTTGCAATTCCTTGTGTATTGTATGCTTAGTTAGAAAACAAATTAATGGTAAGTGTGTGTAAAAATGAACTGCCCTATACATATAATTCAAGATGTAGGTTGCAAACAATCAAAATAAAAAGCAGGCAAAAATGAACTTAGGGGTCACTCACCGGTTCTTATAGAAGATACCAACTACCCAGAACAAAGGAAATGTATTTGGTCAAATTCCTCATCAAATAAACCCAGGTGATGTTGAGGCACTTCAGTATCACATGAGAAATGATAAGGCGGAGAAGGTTTGAATGGATTGTAAGACAGATAATGAACTTTCCAAAGAAAAATATAGCATTTCGCAAAAAGAACTATATGCCTAACAAAGGAACTTCTCATGGGTTCATGTAAGCAACAGTCATATAGTCTAATAGCTTCATGAAATGTCTTGGCTTTACAAGTACTCTTCAGTGGAAATGTAGATCATCGGAAGAGAATTATTTGAGACTGAGAATTAGGGGGAAAAAACATAATTCTACAAAGTGCTCCCAGGAGATGGACATAAACCAGCTACAGGCCAGGTGCCCTCCAGTGGTGATGTCTGACTGGAATGGAGCACACCCAGATCCATCTTGTAAATGTTCCCAAAAACCCACATAACATATCCTTAAAAATCACTAGACTCCTTAGTGTACTGCTATAGGATAAAAATGAGTGTCTACAGAAAAGATCTCAAATCAACAGCAGTTGAAAATTTTTCTCTTCTTAAAATGCAGATGGAATATTTCTTTTTAAACTTTGGGCTGTGTTTTCTGTCACCAGTTGTAAGAAATGGTCTTAGTAAAACTGGCATTCAGCTGTTTTTCCTACAGAATGGACTTCAGAGAGCATAATATCTCTTCCTTTCCCTTGACAAATGACTCATGTGGAGAATGAACTCTCACCCTGCTCCATGACCCTGTGATGATCGATCAGCATCTGGTTTGCAGTTACTGGCGCACACCTTATCAGTAAGTGGATATTTCATGCACCTGTCAAAGCTGTATTTTCTCCATTTTTAAGTATTAAATCTTCTGATGTCATGAAGCTCAAACTGGTTCAGGTTTTGTCAAACTGCTTTTGGGTTATTAAACTTGTAAAATAATTATGGGCTTGAAACACGGTCAAAGATACTTTCAGGTGCAGCTGAACCAGAACTGAAATTGAAATGGTACCATAAATTTCCTGACTGCTCTCCATAAATACAGGCATTGCTAGAACTATTCAAGCTAAAAGATAACATCAGTATGCAAAACTAGGTAGATATAAAATGTCTGTGAATAAATTTAAGGTGTAAATTAGAAAACTCACCTCAGCTGGTGAAGCTCTGAAGCAATATTTGTATAGGCATAACACAGGCCTGTACAGAGAAACCATCTTCAATCACAAAGCAAGAGACCAGACTCGGTCCTTTCCAGTCCTGGGTTTGTGATCTTCTTAAGTCATTGACTAAACTTACCCTAGCCAAATGGAAATAGAATCAGGAGCTTAAACTTTCTTTCCTTGCTTACCTCTTTCATGGGCTATCAACTCAAAATCTAACATCTTTTAATTGTGCCACCTCCAGCCTCTAACAAAACAGAGCATACAGACAAATCATGCCTCAGGACCTCTAAGGCAAGGAGAAAAGAACTCCTCTCTAGAGTTTACCTCCTACTCATGAGAAAGGCAGAAACATCTACATAGTTATGCAACCAAAGACAGTTGGATTTTGCCAAAGGAAGCAGAACTACTGCTTTGAGAACTGGTGTGACTGCACCCGAAATACTGCTGTGGACACGGCCAGACTGCCAAAATATCACCACATATTCCCTGTACAAGCAAAACTGCATGTCAAGGTGTGAGATCACAGGAAAGGACAGGTTGGAAGTTCTCTTGTCCAAAACTCCTCCACAAAACAGAGTCAGTGTGAGGTCAGAATAAGCTACTCAGGGTTTTATTAGTTCCTTACTCAACACGGAGGCTTAACACCAAAGTTCAGAGTGTTGGTTCAAACGTGAATCATTTTGAGAACAGTGTTAGGAAGCCATTTTGTGTTAGGAAAACAGACCTGAGTAAGTCAATGTATTCCATAGGGGACTAATGATGACTAGTAATGGCAGCTTAATTAGCCACAGCTGAAATAGCATCTCTGACCAGTGTAATTCCAGCATGTTCTAACAGCATGCTTGCTGTCACACTTGATTTTAATGACCTCATTAGAGCACACAGAATTCTAGCACCAGCCACTGCTTTGCCCAACAATTGTCATGAAAATGTCCTATCCCACTGTATTAATAGTGAGACTATCTTTGCATCCTGAACATTTGTCTCTCCTCACGCTGGCACACAACTTCTGTGACTCATAATTACACTAACATATCATGTAATAGCTACAATCACAACCTAAGGGTGTGACAGGGAAAAACTGCTCAGTTTACTTCGTTTAAACCAAATAATCATCACACTGGTTTATTGATTTATTAATAGAACACAATTAACTAGCAATCAGTGGCATATACTTTCAGGTTCAGTATGGGCAATACACTGTCAAACAAAATGCTAATAAACATCTAACAAATAAAGAATGTTTCTTCACTAATCCCCCAAAGTTCTAATTGCGCACACAAAGCTGTGCACCCACCCACCCACGGTTATACACACAATTTCCCTCTCACACATGCCCCTGTAGGAGATGTGGGCACTTTTTGTGTACTTTGCTGCTCCTCACAACCTGCTAACGCACACAGCGGGGAGGAAGCACCACAGCCCCAGCCGTGAGTCCCTGCCTATTGCACCTGCCCAGTCACTGCCCGAGCTGGATGAAGGCTGCTGGCATGTCCACACAGAGTTTTTGGTGCCAGGGGATGAACATAGAGCAAATGGTGTCAAACCTACCTCATCTGTTTTTGACTGCTTGCTCCATTCCCACTGTTTTCCTTCCTGTTACAATTTCATTTGTCCCATATGTTTCTTTCCAAACTGGACCTTCCCTTATTTCAGAACTCACCTGGTAACTCCCTAGTAGTTTGTCATCCCCTTTAACAGGACCAGCTGTGGCACAGTCAATCTCAGACAGGTTTGCATGCTTGAACTTGCACTGCTGTCTTATCAGCTGTTGCTGTTCAGATCATTTTACCAAGAATGGGTCATGGGAGCACCCCTGCAAACAGAAACATAGTACTAGGAATTCTTTAGGAATATTCCTTCAGCTTCTTCTAAGGTAAATTAGGTAACAGCATGTGCTTAGGCAGCATTTTGCAGCAATGACAGGAGATATATCATGTCCAATTCTAAAAGTAATATAAACCCACTTCTGATTGTGTTTAAGTACCACCTCATTCTCCTGCCTTGGTGCTCTATACTCAAAAGTGAAGTGAAAATTACTTGAAAAGGTGTTCTTTGCAAAAAAAGATGTTCTCCTCCTATATAAAAGCAGCTGTCAGTAACCCTACTTTTAAATGAAGTAAGTCCTCCTACTCACAGCCAAGTGAAGCTTTACTGGAAGGCAATTCCCAGGTTATCACCATTTCCCACCAGCCTGCTCTCCCGGGATGCAGTGCTGCTCTTCTCTTGTTCCCACAGCTCCTTTCCAGGTCACCACAGATGCCAGAGGGCCGGGGTGCACCAGGACCCTGGGTGGCCCTGAAGTGTTCGCTGTCCCTTTTTGGATCTGTGCTGTGCTGGCTTAGCACAGAAGAATAAAAGGATCAGGTCAGATCGAATGCCCTGTGTCTGAAACAACTCTCTAAAGATCGTGCTTGCAGTGAAGGGTCCTGCTCACCCGGCTACAGAAAACACGCCCTCTACCTACCAACATTTCAGTTTAATTAGATACATGAAACTACCTCCTTTTTTTTTTTTTTTAATGCTTTCAGAGGAATTATCAAATTTGAAATCCCTCATTTCGCTTTCTGCCCTAGCTTTGCAGCTTTACAGTGACCTTAAAACTCTGTTCTCACTTCGGGCTATTTCAGTCTGTTACTGTCTCTGAATCACTATCAAACCTTTCATGCCAGCAGAACAGTCTGCTACTGCACAGCCATTTAAACAAACAGGCACCAAGTGGAAAGATAGGAGGACTCCAACAACATTTTTTCCCCTGAAGTTTAAACGATTCCAAACATTGCAGCATTGCACTCTGGAATTATATCAGACAATAAAAGAAAGAGATACGCAAAACAGACAATAAAAAGTAAATAGGATAAATAAAGATTTAAAGGTATGTGAGAATAGAAAGACTTGCTTAGAAATAAATAGTCCTTTTAGAAAAAAAAACTAGCAAGGAGCAGTCTAGAGCTTGTAAAAAATTATGATTATGATTTTTTTTTTTTAAAGTTTCATTACATATCAGTAGTATGTCCCCAATGGCTGCACTTTCCCAAAGGACAATTAAAGTTACCATCAACTCTTCCTGTAACTACTCCAGCACACAACCCAGCTACCTAGCAGGGAGGTGACACAAGCATTTCTTTTTGCAGAAACTTACTGGCTACACTGTCATTTTTATGCTATGGTAACACTCAGACCCCACCCCCAGACTGTACTGTAAGATTGAGAATAAACCAAAACCAGGCCTTTTCCCTAAAAGCCAAGACTCCAGTAAGGTGTAATGCAAGTATACTTAAACTAGCAAACAAAAGAAGGGACGAACCCAATAAGCGCACGTTGCCCTAACCCTCCAGCAAGTCCTTTCTAAGAAAGGGATGTGAAAGGAAAGAATGAGATTGCAGTGACAATTCCTCTGCAGCAAGGGAGAAGTAAGAAAATGATGATGCTTTCAAATTATAATGTGTGGGAACAAAGGCTATTAGGGAAAGATTCAAGACAAGTAATCATCTGTATAGGAAATGACACAAAAGAATAAGGCAGAGTCCGTGCAGTCATTGGAGTTGAATGGAAATAGATAGTTCCTCCTTGAACTAACAGATTTGGTGTTAGGGTCACAAAAATGAAGAAGGTAAAACAGGCTGCCCTTACTCAACAGTAACAGACAAGCAAAACTGGCCTAAGAAATTGTATTGTAGATTACACAAAGAAAATGTGCAAAGAACAAGGTATTGCAGAGATAAGGTCTAAAAGTACAATCTCAAAGTGCTGGGGGCTCTACAAACGTTGCACTGCTCAGCAACGTCCCTTTGATTTCCATCAGTCTCAAGAAGCACAAACACTGGGTAAAGGTAAACCAAAGGCTATATAACTTCCAGGTCATTTTGCCCTCCTCCAACTCAATGCCCCCTCTGGCATCCTGGCCAAGATCCATTACTAAGGATTACCAGTGTGCAGTTGTTTTAAAAATTCAAAATTGCAGACAATGAGCTTGAATCCATTCAGACATTCACTAATGTAGTCTTTAGTCTTACACTCCACATCACTAAATAACAGTCCTGAACCAAGGTAGGTAAAGACGGGGTGTCCTCAAACACACCTCTCACCAGTTTTTGCAACTGATTTGATTTAACCTCTCAGATCCATTCAGATTGCAGGATGCTGAGACTCAGTCTTGCACACCTAATTTTAGTCTGATAAGGCACCTGTACTTTGGATTTGAGATTGCTTTTGCAGTTGATGGTCTGAAAGCAACAGGGGGAAAAAAAAAAAAGATGGTAACCAATTCTTAAAAAAATAAAAAATGTTGTTTTCTAACTGAGACGTATCCCTTTCTTAATGCTGAAATTCTGTTTTCTGATAAAAGGAGTATTTATCAGCAAGGACTCTTCAGACTTCCATCTAGGTACATTTCAACAGATACAGTCACAATGCTTTTTTCTACAGAAGACTCCACCTTTGCAGACTATTTCTGAAGTGAAACTGCAGCCAAAGTAAATCAAATATTGTTGAAGTACAGTTCACTAATCTAAACCCCAAATAATTTTTGAACTCTGAATGCTGAGTCCCTAAATACTCTATTCAGCTGCCAAAGGTGCAGAACTGTTTCATGGACTTCATGACTACACTGTCAGTAGTCTAGTTCCCTGTTCTGGTCTTAAACCCAAAGCCACATGGACATACTGCAGTGAGAACGGCTCACCTTGAAGAATTGTGAGAGTTCCAAAGTTCCCAACAGAAACATAAACATCCAGATGCTACTTAATTATGGGGAAGAAAAATTAAAAAAAAAAAAAAAAAGAGACCTGAGGAAAAAAACTCAAAATGAACTTGAGTTTATTTGTTTTTTCAGCCTGCCTAGCCCTTTACTAACACCAACAGACAAATAAAAAATAAACATACAAACTCTGCAAAGAAGGAATTCCCAGTGACCATTTTTCACTGCAGCCCAGACTCCTCCTTCCAGTAAGTGCTTTGTGCATGTCTGCTGAGTTACCCGAACTCCATCCAGACAATACCAGACTACCTTTCTTGAAAGGACAATAAATACAAGCTACTTGTAACAAATATTACAGAACCTTAAAAAGGATTTACTGTGCATTTACTTCATAAATGCCTCATTCTTTTTAAAAAAAATTTATATTTACCTGTGCTCTTTCTTCCCCCAATCTCATACTTTATTTAGGAGAATAAAAACAAGGGTTGGAATGATAAGCTTATCAGCTGGGGATGACAAGTGTCTGAGTCACAATAGACATTTGAAAAGCAATGGAGGGAACAGGGGGAAGAACTGTGCCCAGCAGGACTATTTCAGCATCCCAATGCTGAGGACCAGCAACACATTCAAAGGCTGAAATGGAGCAGTTTATCATGGACAGGATGCTTCTCTAAATCCCTGCAATAAAGTTCAGCTTTGTTTTACCTGAATAATTTTAGGTATCAATACCATCAGTAAAGAATGTCCCAGTGAGTGTTAATAATTAAACTGATTAATTATAAAGAGAACCTTGCAAGCTTTTAGAGCAAAATTTCAAAAACTAACCTGATGATCTGATTTATTTTATTACAGTAGATTGCATAAATCAGATTTAGATAGAAGGAGAGAACATATTGAATTAAGAACAGTATTAACAACCTCTGTTTACCTCCATATACCCTGCAATTGTTCAAAAAGTCCAGAAGCCATTGATTCAATCTGTTTTAGCTATATACCATCAAAAATATGGTAAACTAAAAAGAAAAACTAAATACTTTTTTGTTGTTGTTGTTCTTTTTGTACCTCAGTATGATCCAGAATTTAAATCCAATCACTACCAACAAACTCAGTTACATGATTCTTAAACCCCCTCTCTCTCTCAGACTTCAAAGTCAACTGCTTAGAGCTACCTACCTGTACCTACCCACTTTGGCTAACACAAAAACCAGATTGATTAAACTCTATTTTCAGTCCCTAGGTCAGGGTCACAGATACTTCTGACATTTCTCAGGGCCAGAATCATTCTGAAAGTACAAACCTGCATTTGTTCCTGAGCGTGGCTCACAGCTTTTCTGTAACACAAACACCTAACAAGGAACACCTGGCTTGAGCACGGTGACCCAGTATAATGGTTCATTCCCAGCACCTGTCTCCAAGCAGATGACTCAGTTTCTCCTTTACTTGAAGACAAAAGTTCCCAAGTGTTTTGAGCTCCTAATCAAAATATTTGATTTAGCTAACTAAAACCCCCTTTCTGCCAATTTTATATACTTAGAGCTTTTCAGTGATCAGGCATCATACTGTCGTATGTGTAAAAACACATTTTACATTGCAAAGAGTTTCTATTACTTGGGAGCATAGAATTAAGCATCTGTATAAATTGCATGACTATAGTCTCAGTAATGAGTTTGTTTTCTATTAGCTCTGCTCAACTGCTCACCAGGTTGCTCATTTCCCAGTCAGCTATTACCTGTCTGAAGTGCATTTCCATGGTAGAAAAAGAGCAAAAGCTTCTCCCGCTACTTAGCTTCTCAAGTATGAAAACACGTTAAATTAATCAACTCAGGTGGAAAAATTAGTGAGGCTGCTAGAAGATAGAGTAGAAACACCATTAATTTCCCAACCAGTCCACGATTCATAGACTGCAGAAAAGGACTGCACTTAGCCTAGCTGCTTTGCTTTTATAACACAACATTACAACATACAGGCTTCACCCCACCTCAAGTTCTGGTAAGATGAAAGACCCAGGCAGAGAGAGAAAACACTGTTTTCTTACAAGAGAGAGCTCCTTTAACTGGAGAGCAGCTGAGAAAAAAAAAAAGTGGGCAGCACATAACAAATATTCTAAAGAAAGATCCTGGACTTTTTTTTTTTTAATTAGACTTTTAGAGAGCTCTGACCTCAGGACACAGCATGGTAAAACTGGCAAGAACATGGATGCAGAATAATTCACTATTTTATTTATTTCCCATATCAGCCAAAGCAAAGAGTAAGTTACCTTTGAACTCTTGCCACATACACGCATCTGTTTTGCTTCACCTAACAAGGCTTTCTGAGAAGCACATTGTAAATGCTGAGTGCAGCAAGCTGTGAAAAAGGGTAGGCATCATACTCCAGTGATCCCAGTGTTTTATAGGGCCTGGGACTCCACACTGCAGCTCTTTCAAGAAACAGCAACCACAGAAGCTGTGCTTAAGAGCTCTGTGCTAAAGAAGCAAGGGAAGATGCAATGACTGTAACAACAGCAGAGATAATCTGAGTCCTGAATTGAACTACCTGTTGGTTACCTGAGGAACTCTTTGCATCACAGCATGGAGCTCAGAGCTGGATTCTCAGCAGGGCATGTGATACACTCCAGGCTGCCATGCTTGAACTGATCCTGTATGTGCCACACCAGCTTTTAACTTAGCTTACCTTCCACACAGAAACCCAGCTAAATGGAAAATGCAAGGCTTACTCTTCAATACACCCATTGAATCCATGCAAGCCCCTTATTAAATATATGGTATTTAAACCACATTTAGGAAATAAGTTCTTGTTCATCACTTAGCTCCTGATCTAACAAAATCTAAACCTGTATTGAGGTTATGTTGACCAGTGTTAAGATTATGCACAATTTTGTTCTACGGAACGATTGCTACAACTGAAGAGTTTAGGTGAAGACTTAATTGAGGAAAGCAAATCAGGACAGGCTGCAAAAAATGCAGTAATGTCAGTTTTTACTAAAACTGTTTATTACAAATGTTTAGTAGAACATTAGATGATTAGTATGACAGTCTAGATTAAAGTGACCCTTTAAGGGCAAATCTAAAAACATTAATCACTCTTAGTGACAGTGTGTTCAATCAAATCACTATATTGGTATTTTGTGCTTCATCAGTCAAGCATAGAACTAAAATACTTTTAGAGTGTCTCACACTTTCAGGCGTTACCTACAAATCTCAACCATGGGAATAGTTCAACAGCTCAGTGGTTTTCTTTACAGGGCCTGCACCACCTGCTACGTCCAACAGCAATTAAGCTGCTCCCAATTAAGCAAACGCAGAAACTGACCGAATGGTTAGCACTCTCACACCGGGCAATGCAGAGGAGCTGGGACTGACCAGGTGTGTCTGGTTAACGCGGAGCAGGAGAAGAGGCTGTGGCAGCCCCAGCTGCGCTCAGATGACCCCACCGTCACTAAAGGGGGCTGTGTGGAAGCTACCTATGGTAAAACACTCATTTCTCACGTTTCGAGGCCTACGGAAAAGCACCCCCGAGGCAGCCCCGGGCGGACAGGAGGAGGCAGGGGGGCTGCTCGGGGGCGAGGCGGGTGCCGAGCCCGGAGCGGTGCCGCCGGCCGGGCCGTGGCACGGCCCTTTGTTGTCGGCCGCGGCGGCGCGCTCGCCGCTCGCTGTGAGGGTGGGCGTGGGCGGGGGGCGGTCGCGCCGCCGCCGAGGCCGCCGCCCGCCGGCACCTGCCTCCCCCCGGGGCGGGACTTGGCTCCCGGGGCCGAGAGGCTCTCCCGAGCCGCCGGGGACCGCGGGGACAGCCCCGCCGCGCCTTTGTGCGGGGCCAGCGCCGCTGCTGCCGCGCCGGGCTCTGCTCGCCACGCGCCCGGGCGGGTCCGGCCGCTCCTCGGGCAGCGCGGCGGGGTTTCCCCTCCCTCCCTCCCTCCCTCGCTGCCCGCCCCCTGTCTCCCGCTCCTGCCAGGATGGTGGACCTGGACAGCGAGGTGCCTCCGCTGCCGCCGCGGTACCGCTTTCGGGACTTGCTGCTGGGCGACCAGGGCTGGCAGAGCGACGACAGGTGAGCGCGGGGCGCGGTGTCCGCGGCGGGGTCGCGGGGCCGGGCAGCCTTCCGGGACGGCTCCTCCGCCCGCGGGAGCGCAGCCCCGGGGGAAACTTTGCCGGGCACGGGGTGCGACGGCCGCCGAGGGCTGCGGTGCCGCGCCCCGCCCGTAGCCGGGGCCGGCCGGGCCGGTGCCCCCGAGCCGAGCGCGGGGCATCCCGCAGCCTCCGGAGCGCTGCCGCGAACGGCGGAGCCTTTCCCTGCCCCACGGCACCGCAGGAGCAGGACAGGTGAGAGATTGTCTCCGTATGACAACGTTCGCCGAGGAAACGTCCCAAACAAAACCTGCTTTTCCTGTTTGTCCAAAGGCTAATTGCGGGATGCTCTCGCTGTCCTGTATCCAGGCTTCTTTACATGCAGTTTCTTTTAATGCTGGGATCCTAGGCATGGACACAACTACCACTATTTTATTCCTTTATGAATTCTTTCAAATTTGTCAGCATCTTTAAGTACACCCGATAGAAAAAGATGCGTTTGTTTCAAGTCAAATGTTGTCCTTCAAAATAATAAACAAAGAGCCATTTACATTAAAAGAAAAAAGCAAACCAGGAATGTGTGTTCAGTTTTAAAATGTTGAATGAACAGCGTTCATGAACAGCACCAGCATCATTCCACTCTGCTGGACCATACAACCTTGTGTCTCAATAGACTATTACATGATCCCATCTTGCAAAATTATGTGTCATATCCACTTTGTACCAACACTTTCTTGTAGTCAAAGGACAGAAAAGCAAACTCGGCAGTATACTGGATAGCTTTTAATTCAATATATTTGCATTGTCAGAGTATATCTTTAACTTGGCAGTCAGAAACTTTGATTTTAATGCTGTTCTACATTGTTCAGATTTTTGCCACTTTCCTAAAGAATGATGGATTCTTATTGATTGATAATCACAAGATCATGCAAATATGTAACTAATTATTGCCTTTGTTTAGGAGAATATGCTGTACATTGAAGCAGTTAAACAAATGTTTTTTATTCAGAGAGGTATGAAATGGTTATTGACATCTTAATATAGTCACCAAAAATGAATGCTGTTGGTTGGAAATGACAGCATTGTAACTACATAATGGAGAGTTAAATAGTATGTTTAGCAAAGCATGCTTTTACTGTTTAAAAAAATTAGAAGTGTATTGTAATGTAGTCATTACTTCTGATTACAGTATTCATTGAGATTTTAGAAAATTTAGCATCTTACACCTGCATCTTATTTCCTACTGGAACAGGAAAAAACTCCACAACCTTTCTTATTGTAACAACTTTATTTATTTATTTGGGGTTTTGATGGCTAAAATGTAAAAATATTCTTTGTGTATCTTTTTGGATCACTCTGGGGCTTAACACTTTTTCCAACTCTAGTTTAAACTTCTGTCAAGCACTTCCCTGATGCCAGTTGTTTGACTTGCACTTTATGAAGTTACCTTCTGCGGAAGAAGCATGATCTGGTCTCAAATAGCAAATAGTGTAACTGCACAACCCAGAGCATCCTTTTAGCTATTGTCTATTTCAGGTCTGCGTGCACTTAAAAAAATGAAAATAAATAATCCTTAATACAATTTTGATAGCAGAATTATAGCATAAAAGTCTTCCAGTGCATGGTTGCCGTTTGAAAACTGCAGCAAAGAACTGATGGAAAATTAAGAGTAAATTTTAATTATTTCAGTAATATTCCAACAACCATTACAAGAAAGCTCTCTGGCACAATCTGAAATTTAAAAATGTAAATGGCTTTCTAGATCTTTATGCATTGTCCTGTGCTGAGGCTGTGGCAGGAAGGTGTGCAGGGGTTTCCCCACAATGCCAGCAAGATTGTGTTTTACATGAGGCTGTGATAGCAGCATTCTCTCCTCCAGCTCTGTAAGTTACCATAGCAGTAGTTTTGGATACCAGCTTTCCAGTAACTGAACAAGAGCCATTCTTATAAAGATCTTGAGTATTATCTTTTGTTTGTCTGTCCAGATTCTTACTTTCCTGAAGTGGAGGCTATCATGTGTAATACTGAAATATTCATTCCTTCCTATGTTGTTGGAATATTGCTGCTATCCATTATAGAAAAAGCATGCATATTCTGCATAGAAATAGCATCAAGTGGAATACTTAGAATATTAGCCATACTTCCAGGAAATACTGAATGAGAAAGACTGCAGACCTATGGGGACCCTGAGATCAGCTTCTTATTAGTTTGCAATGATTGATATTACACAAGTATATATTATTTTGGTCTGCTTTATTTTCTTTGCACTCTTATGTAAATGATTCTTAGCTGGTTTTGAAGCATATCCTTTGTATTCCATTCTAAGCAGTGTGCAATATAGATATTGCCAGAGGTGTTGTTTGTAACTTCTTCAGATGAGTGGATGTTAACTATGAAAGGAGTATCTGAATAGTGAAACACAGCTGAAGTAGCCTTATAGCACTTGGTCAAGATAGTTCATTTTAGTTATTGGCCTTTGGCTGAGATGCTGCAAATAAGTTTTCTGCCTGTTTCCAGTTCACTGCAACTTCTTAATTCCACTTGCTCTCAACTCTGGCAGTGATGTATGCTAAGGGTTTTCCATCTGTGTGATCTTCTGTGTGAACTTCAGGTCTGTTACCAGCCAAACCCTGTGTCTTGTCTTAGTTCCATTCTCTTTTTGATCTTCCCGGTCTGTTCATCCTTGGGGGATCTCTTTTCTGCTTCCATTATGCCTTTTCTGGAAAAATGCTGGCTTTTTGCTGATAGGGTCCACCTCCTTGTTTTCTGAAGCTTGTTGGTTCTTTAGAGTGGAGAGGAGATGGAATTATTCTTCCCATCTGCCACAACCCACCCAGGATTCTGTGTCTCCAAATCACAGTTTTAGTAGCACAGTTCACCATTATATGTCATGTGGTAGTATTTAATAATAAATACGATGGAAATTATGTGACCTCTTCTCTTTTTGTTGAAAGATACATTTCTGACACAATCATAGTTCAATTTTGAAACCTTAATTATTATATTCCTTTAGGATGAGTGTTTGATCCCCCCTTTCTTTTAAGTGTTCCTGTTAATTTATAAAATGCACATGTGCTAAAATGCTTAGTTGATTGTAACAGGACTCTCATTCAGGAGCTTTGTTCTTAGATCTCTACCTGTTTGGAGACTGATTTCTAATATTTTTTTTCTTTTTTTTCTTGGGGACTTCTCCTATAGTGGAGCTTTACTCAGACTTCTCTTTTTTTTTTTGCTATCTAGTTCATGATCCGCTCCTTACCTGCATTTCTTCAATGCAGTAACATCCACCTTACTGCTTTTGCATTTCTGTCCCCTCCCCCAAGAAATTCTGCTTTCATAGCTTAGATTCATAGCCAGCCTTGCAGTTGGCTTCAGTAACAGATGGGTTCTGGGCTGTCATCTTCCACAAACCGCCAAATTGGATTGTATATTATTTTTCATAAAAGAAGTTGCTGTGTGCAGAAGAACATAGTGAATCTTTGACAAATGATTTTGTTCAGTAAGAAAGCTACTCTGAATAATTTATTGGCATTCTTGAATTTGCTGAGTGGTTTTTTTTTCAAAAAAAGGATGTTAAAACCAGTTTTGGTTTTTGAAAAGCTAGATTTTCAAAGGACCCAGTTCCCTTTGAAAGCCGTGGAGATGAAGCTTGATGCTTACACTACACTCATTTTATATGGAAAACACTTCTACAAGGCAGCATGTAAAAGATCAGCCCAGTTAGAGCGTGTCTATGTGGCAAGCAGGTGAATTCTGTGGCAAGCAGGGCAGTGGATCAGGTTTCCTCTGGCCATGTAAATATCCCTGGGGCTGGGCTGAGGGTAGGAGAAGATTGGATCATTGACTTTCTCACTAGTTTTGTAAATATGGCTAATACCTCTTTGCAAATCTTACATTTTATTTCATTACTGAAAGTCTCTGAAAATGAAACAGACTTTTTTGATTTGCTGGATATTCTGAGATGTTTATTGACCATCATAAAGCAGTTTACCTTTTAGTTTGGCTCCTGAGAAGTGAGCAGAAATCAAGGGGGAACTCAGTGATTAGCACAAGTTATTCACCTGTTAATTCAGCCAGGTTTCACTAAATTGTGATTGGAACAGTAAACTATGAAATGAAATGTTTCATAATCCTACTGATCTTCGGTCCTTATTCTTACCAGCTGTGTTGAAGAGCAACACAAATAAAAATAGAAAATAGGAAATACCCTACCTGGTGAAGAGGTGATATGTTCAAAGTTGGTAAATAATTTTCTTCAGAGGAGGGGAGAAAAGAGGTTGTTTATTTTAGGTTCCCATGTAAGTTTGGGAAAGCTACAATGAGGAGGTTTTTGTGTACATAAATAGTTACCACTTGCTTCAAAACAGCCAAACCACAGCATGCTAGAGGTGTAAAGAAAGTGTTCTAAGTTTAAAATTAAAAAGCATTTGCATTCTGTCCATATCACTGCCTTTTTATTAAGGTCTTTAGTATCTTGCAGAGCACAGTTTACCTCACATTTCTTAAACCATTTATGTCCAGACATTTAATCCTTTCTTTAGAAGCTTATGAAGATATAAAACCTGCATTTGTTTTAGTGAATTCTAGCAAGCCAGGAATGTTTCCACCACTGAAGCATGACTGCTTGTTCTGATGAACTGTTCAAATTCTCCTCTGCCTGCTCTGACAAAAATGTCTTGAACTGTGCAGTGCCTAGGAATGGTTTGGCAGTTGGAGTGTCCAAGGAGACAATATGAACAGATAACTTGTGGGTAGTCCAACCCCCACCTTCAAAGCATTAGATTTCATAACTTTTCTATGTGCTGCTGCAAGATATTTTTGCAATTTTCAGTTGTGGAACAAAAATTTACATTTTCCAATTCTGTAAATTTTTTTCTATTCTGTAGATATATATATATATATATATAACAAGAACATTAACTGGTGCTGGAAATTCATTTAAAATCCTGCTCCTGTATTGAGATTAAAATTTGAGTCATTTTGATACAGTATAGACTTTAATTTTAAAACTATAGAGCTAAATTTTACCTTTGTGAAAGAACTGTTCTTACCCTGAGTACTTATAGGATTAAATTAAAATCAGCCTTCCATTCTGGTGTGCTTTTTGCATAAATGCACATTACCACCTCTCTGGAGGGGAAGGAGATTCACATAATACAGAACACCTCCACACGTCACTTGGACAATTGCATCCTGCTGGCTGTCATGTTGACTGGTGACTTTCAAGGAACAGCTCCCCACTGTAAATCTCAGAAGGCACTTTAACAGTCATTTGTCACAGTGTGAATTAGTGAGTAAAGCCCTCCCTTTGCCTTTCCTTTTGGAAATCACCTGAGATTGTTAAACTAAAAGTGGATGAAAAGCCCACATGTTTCTGATTCAAGTGATTTAAAATAACTGAGTCTAGATTCAACTTGGATAAAAATTCTATTATAATTTCCTCAAAAGAAAATTCTATTACAGTTTCTTCAAAATAATCCTCCTCTTTCCTTCAAGAAACACTTTAGTCAATTTGGCCTCCTCATTTTAGAAAACATGTTAACTTACAGGAATTCTTTCATTTAACAGAGGCTACAAATAAAAGGACTTGAGCAGATATTGTCAAGTTTATTTTGATTTGCCCTTGTAACTACATTTTTAAAACCCATAAAGAGATTTAGAAGCCTAAACTCTATTGTAAAAGCTTGATTTTGATTGAAATTGCTCAAGATCTTAACAGTCTAATTCTCTAAGAGGAAGTGTTTCCATTTCTGCAGTGAGACTTTGCATAGTAGTAGTTGGAAAGTTTAGGTTGCCCTAAACCCTGAAAAAACTTGCTTCATGTACAGGCCAAGCCCTTTCTCACTGCTTAAAAAAAGAGATTGAAGAGAAATATTGACGTTTGTAAAACTGGTGCATTTGCCACACCAAGAGACCAGAGTTTACACTCATGTGGCAGGTTTAGGAGTACAGTCCCAGATAAATAAACTGTTTATATATCTCCATACTCACCATCATTCTAAATTTATCTTAAGATGGTCCCTGTTTGAGATAAAACACCTGTGTGTAAGGGAGAGGAAGTACTGCTTTGTAGAAGGGAGTGCCATCGTCCTCATTCTAATTTGTGTTTTACCATATTTCTTGCAACAACGACAGAGGCCAAAATATGTTGTTTTTATGTTTCTGTATTCCACTTGAACCAGCACACAGTGTGGAATTGGGGAAGGACGTGGAAAGAAAAAGGTAACATTTCAGTGCTGTTATGACTGATCTGTCCAAAGAAGACTTTGGTAGCATATCCCAGCAGAAGTTTTAACCTGCACAAACCCCTTAAGTGTCTCATCTTGAAAACTCTTACAGACCAAGCAGTTTTCCTCCCCTGGGACAACATGATGCACAGTTTGTAAATGTACTTGGTACTTCAATCATTACTTAATTATAGACTTATTGCTAAAGCTCTTATTTTTCCTTCTACAACTTGACACATACTACTTTACATCTGGCAGACTCTATAATACTCCATGGGGAGCAAAAGCAGTTCTTTCCCTCCTAATTTTATGAGCATTATTCTATCACATCCAATGATTAAGACTATTTATTTTATAATAGTAAGTCCTGTGCTGCACTATGCCTTTCTTTCAGAATGACTCTTCTATAACAAATGGTGACATTGATTCATGTTGTCTCCCCTTTATCCTGTAACAAAGAAGTAGATCACTTGGAGCACCAGAACTGTCTGCACTTTCTTTTATAGAAAGAGTAAAGTTGTAAAATAAATCTGCTAACCATTTCTGCACTATACATTCAGTTTCTAGACTTCGCAATTAAAGGTGATCTTTATCTTACCTGAATTCTGACACAGTATGCCCAGGTGCTTGTACTAATCCACTAAACACTTAAAATGTGGATTCTTCACTTTTTTTTACAAGTAAACCAACAAGTTAAGTCCTTCCTGAAGGCCTCCACTCCATGGTCCCATAATCTGTGTCATTGGAGAGAATGCCATTCAGGAGCTGTAAATGTTCTGCAGCATAGAAAATTTGGTGCAGAATGCCTTAAAACAGCTGTTAAAGATTTCAGCCTCCCCCGTGCAATCATCTGCTAATTATGTTAGCAGTCAACTTCCTGGTGGGAAGTAGCAATAAAACAGAAACAGTCATTAGGAGACAAAACCCAGTGTTTATTCTCACGGATAAAAACAGTGATATTATTATTTACTCAGAAGTATCTCAAGGGGCAAATCCTGCCTCCACTTACGGAGATATCTGTTGGGAAGTGCTGTACTTTTGTGGTGGAAAGCAGGTTGCCAAGTCTGTCATCTCTGTGCCTGCCTTGCCAAGTACCAAGCTATGGAAGGTGTGGAAGGAAGGCATTAGGTTAAGATCAGTGCAAGTTACCTACTGAGTTAGCAAAAAGGAGAAGACTCTGCCTACCCCTGTGCCTGGGTGTGACAAGTCTCCTGCCAGGTTTAGCTATTAATAACTGCATCTCCAACAGCCAGCACGAGGGTCATGTGCCAGGCAGGGACAATGACACAGTTTGAGCAACAGGCCTCACTATGGGTTAGGTCTGGCCCTCCCTCCTAGGTTCTGTAGCCTGAGTCAAACCCCTTTGGCGTTTTGTAAAGAAAAGAGTTTTGCCCTTTAGCTTTCTATGATGTTAAAGTTAATGGCATTTACTGTATTTGTAGCTTAAAGGTACACAGCTCCTTCATAGTATAGTGATTGTTAAAATATTTAATAGGGAGTAAACATTATAAAACAGCCTCTCTCATTTATTGTTCCAAATAACCAAAAACGTTCTAGAGATTTTACGCTTTTATCGCTTTGTTTTCTCTTGCCCTTGTGGCTAAAGAAAACTGCAGTACACACGAAACCAGGGTTACCAAACCTAATCTGACCCAAATGCCAATGGGAAAAAACCCAACAAGCTGCACTGCAAGTTGAAAACTGTGGTTATGTTTGTTGCTTCTGAATAACACCTGTTAATACACAACATTCCCTGACCCTGGAATGGGATTTACTTTCTCATCTTCACACCAAACTCAAAGGAGCTGAGGGCACTGGTCACTTATCACTGTTGCCCTGTGGTTCTCACCATGGAGCAGAGACAGCTCTAACAGAGGACTAAAGGCTAAGCTCTATATTTAGCTGAATGTACCCTTTTGAGAAGTGAGCAAGCTATGTTTTCACTGTGTACAGCAATCTAAAATTTGATCTTTGTTCAAAGGGATTTAGTCAGTTTAACAAATATCTTTTGAAAAGCCGTTTTTGTAGCTAATGTCCAGTCTTTAATTACTGTTTTGCTCTCTCAGTAGTAATTCAAAGAACATAATACAAACACAAAAAGTGGAGCAAACTACTCTGAAATGTGCAGATGTTGATTAGTCAACCTGATTTTATAAAGACTATCAAAATCCAGGTAGATTTTTCACCCACCTAAAAGTATCATAAAAGTGGAGCTTAATCTCACAAGAGCAGTGGCAGATATCATGTGTCTCATTGACACTGAGGACTTCATTTACAAACTGCATTCAAACTGTGACCCACATGATCATTTATTTTTTTACTGGCACTGACCGCAGATTGCATGAAAATTACAATTTAGCTAAAATGATACAAACAACATTCAAAATGCACTGAATTAATTTAAAAGTCTTGATTAGTTTTTTCTTCATTTTTTTTCTATTTTTTGGCAGTTCACAGACCACAGTTTGAGTTCAGAGAATAACAACAAAGTGAGTTAAATTCATGCTAACATTATGAATCCATTTAAGACAATTAATTGTGGCAGTCACTGTTTGTGACCAGCTCAGCTGGTGATTCAGAATGTTGTGATTTCAGTGTGGTGTTGGCAGAGCATTTTGTGTAGGAAGAACAAGGCTGGCTTCTGGGAATGTTTCAGATTATGGAGGTAGTACCTCTGAAGTACCTCTCCTTGTGTAGGAGAGAGGAAAATTTCAGGAGCCTCTAAAAGGCAGTCTGCTGGGATATAGCATGGGCTGGTCTGCGACTGTTATGGAAGACCTCAGGTTTTGCTCCTAATTTCAGATAAGAGTGAGCTGTTAGAAGGTCACCATTACCAAGATTGGATGGTGAATGTCTTCTTCTAAGGCAGTGGGGTTGTGTAGCAACCTGCTGCTACTTGACTTCAGGCTAAGCTGAACTGAGCATTTAGAAATTCCTTTCCTTTCTAAGATGGCAGAGCCACTTTACAGTGACAAAAATGGCCAGATGGAGAGAGCTGGGAATACTGGGAATACTGCTGTGCTTCCTTGTATCACCTTAGACATTGGAGAATTGGCTTTCAGACCTCCTGGCATCCATACAGCCAGTTCAGTCCATGAACACACACCTCTCCTCGTTGTATCCATATATTCCACCTAAATCTGATCAGTGTTAAGATCTATATAAGACTTGAAAACAAGATGACAGAACAACACCTGTCCTGACTCACCTCACCAATACAGTTAACTAAAGAGAACTTAAATAACCTGTCAAAAAAACTGGTAAGATCTGAAATTTCTGCATTCATTTTGGAAGTTATGTTTAAAGGGGAAAAAATAGTGTTTACATTGACCAGGCCAGTATTCTGAAGACACTTGCTAAATGATTTTCTAAACACACACAAGGCACATTTTCAAAGCTTGACGTTATTCTGAAAAATTAAACACTGGGCAAACTATTCTGCCAGCGATAAAACTGATGGACAGCATTTTACTTCAGAGAGTACTAAGTGTTATTTAATATGAATAAAGATGACAGAATTAAACTTTTAAAATATTGTGAAACTTGATATTTTAAATTTTTCTTAAACTAATGAAGAGATAATTAAAACCATGCCTTATGATTAATCAGGAAGTGTAATAGCTCGCTCTGAGTAAGGAGACTGAGATTTATATGAAGTCAGTAATTATATGTACCCTGTTAGCTGTGGAGAGAACAGTATCAGACAGGTGACATTTTAGAGATAATAATGACTTTTAAAGCACTTGTTCAATTATGCGTTCAGCCTTCTTGAATCATTGCCACTCCTTAATGAGACATTTATAATTTATATGAAAATTTAGTAATTTTTTTCTGTGTAAAACAATAATCATATCTTTGCATCAGGCTGCATTTGAAAGGAAGGAATCAACTCCAATCCACTGTTAGATATATTGCACTGTATGTGTATGTTAAGCTGCAAGTATTACTTCAGAAACCCTACATATTTTATCCTCCATCTGGATGTCAACACTGGAGCCAAAGCAGCTTTAAATACTAGAGAATGAAGACAGATATGTATCAAGGTGCAATTCTTTTGGAAGGAGTCATCAGCAGGAAATGTCATCAGCACTCTTCTCCTGTTGATTTGGGGGGAGAGGAAATGGAGTCTCCACAACCTTTCCTCTGTGGGAAGCGTCAGGAGAGACACCTCCTGTCAAGTATGGGGCTTTTGGTTCATGTCTTTTCCTGAGGCTTTGCCTGAATGCTCCTTCTCTTTGTATTTATCTGCTAAATCCTTGCCTTTTGTGTAGCTGGTAAATGTGTGCTTGTGGGAGACTGGAAGTATACACAGCTCCCATAATTTCAGGAAAATGGCTGTAATCTGATATTCAGCCCTGTGTTACTTCTCAGAGTTGTTGGCATTCTAATGGCATATTTTGGGGCGTTGTCTAAGTGTTTCCAGATTGCATATGTGGACTGTCTCAATATGTAACTTTAAAAAGACACTCCTTTTTATAAAGTTACCCTGCTCCTGGGCATGTGTAAAAAGCATATGCAGTATAATTTTTTTTTTTCTTTTTCACTTTTTAACACTTTGGCTATAAATGGAATCTCAGAAAAGTTCTTTCTAGGCTTGTTAAGGTATCTGTGGGAAGTTCCTGGCAAATTTTGTTTGACTTTTTATGACTTTTTTCCTTCCAGATCAGGCATGGTTCCCATAATTTCTTGCCTTGTAATAAATATTGTTAATCTAAGTAAACCTGTGGACAGGTGGGGAATTGAGCAGAGTACAGAAAAAAAAGACTAAAGTTTTAAACTAACTTTATGTATTGCCTTTGTCATAGTCTTGCATCCTACCTAATCCTTTCCTACTAGAAGGAAAAATGTAGCTTGGAGAAGAAATAAACACACAAATTTAATTTAAGTGATCTGATGTAATGTTATTCACACACTCATGTGTGTTTTGTGACAATGGTCAGTACATAATTTTGGAATACAGTCCAAAAAATAATGGTGTAATATTTTTAGTAACTAAAACCTCTAAAAATAGTAAATGTAATATCATTACCTGTAAGAGTGCTATTACTAACTAGTGATATTTCTCCTTTGGGAATACTGCTGGTTATGACTAGAATCAAGAAAGAGCTATAAAAATTAAGCTTCATTGTGTATTGTTTTGGGTATTTTTTCTTAAAGATAAATAAAAAACCCAAATAGCAGCTCTGTTCCTTATTTGCCATGCTCTCCTCTTCTCCTAATCACACCTTCAGGTTCACTTCAACAGGTTCCTAGTTGAAACGATACTGTGGGAGACAAACACCGGTGTTGCATCTGTGAGATTGCCATGCCACCTAAAGTGCATTTGTACAAATTCTCCATCACTAGTGTACATTATTGTTTTGGCCAGACACGTATTCCCTAGGTGTCATTTAAATACTGTAAACCCACTAAATCTACATGAAGAAAGTTAGCCAGAAAGTGTCCTGACAGCTATGGAGGATTGGGACACATACAAACTTCCTTTTAAGTAATTTGCAGAGAGACTTTCATTTTTTCGTATTGAACACCACCTTCTGAGGAGTCCTGCTCATTTCAACAGGAATATTTATGGATCTCAGTTTTAGTAGAAGAGGTTTTTTTCCATTGAAGTACCAGGCAATACAGTGTCATGGCTTCTGAGCAACTTTATTTATTGCACCTCGATCCAGTGTAAGTTTTTAAGGCACGAGATGTAACTGCAGAGGTTTTCCAGTATATGGAAAGCTCAAAGCTAGCTCCAATTGCCCCTATCACTAGAATAAATATAGGCATAATAGGTAAAATAGAAACACAATAGAAATAGAAGTCCTGTAAGTTCATATGCTGATTTTTCACTATCAAATGTGAAGTAATAGTTTATTACTCTAAGTCTCAGTTTGGTAAATGAGTCATGATAAATGCATGATTACATTTTCAGCCCCTACAGAGTTGGGATGTATGTATAACTAGTAATTATTGGGTCCCATTCTGTGCTACATTATATTGAGGTTCATGGGGCATTCTGTCAGTGTACCCCTCTTATTTTATATATTTTAAATGGCAGTGCATACTGTCAGTTCCTAAATAGAGATTTCAGGTGACAGCTTAGCCGCCAGTGTTTGACAATCTAAAAATATTCTAGGAGATTAGAGAGGTTCACAGATAAGATGTGTATCAGTCAAAATATTGAAAAGAATATGGTAATTTGTTGTTATTCAATATTTTAAGGATGGAGATGCTTTGGGTGCTTCTGTAAATACAGCTTCTTTACAAATATGCTGCTATACAACAAGCAGATGCAAAAATGGTAACTGCATATTGTAGCACTTGGTTTTCTTGTAAATCTTAGCACCAGGGCCTATTTCAGCTATTATTTCAAGAGAATGTAAACTGGCTAATTTGGAGGATCAGGAGTATGTGAAACTAATTATATTAAGAACCAAAGCATATCCAATATTTCTTTTAATTTAATTTAATTTAATTTGGAAAGTACCCCAGGCTGAAGTTTACAGTGCCAAATAATTAACCAAAACAATATTTTTTTGTGTGTAAAGCTTTACTTTAAAATGCAATTTATCATCAGCTAGCATTAAAGTAGGTGGCATTTAGGTAGCCAAGAGGAAGTTTTGCTCTCATTAACCTTACAAGGAAGTCTCTCATAAATTACTACATAGCTCTCTAACCATAGACAGAAGATCTAAATCTTACTCTGAAGTCTGGCTGAGATTTTGATAAGATGTTACAAAGATAAGCATAAAAAATCAAATTACATGCCAAGTTGATCTTCAGAATAAAAAAAAAATGTAGTCATATGTTTAAAGTTAATTCAGTAGCTTCATTGAAAATTTGGTGATTTTTAAAGCCATAATAGAGTATAGAAAATTTCCCGTCTGTATTCGATCATCTCATGCATTATATGGCAGTGTAAGTGGGATTGCTGGATAAATGCTGAAATACTGGCATAAACAGACCCCATAGATACAGTAGGAATGCTATTTTACAGTATATTTGAATATATCTGAGATATACTTTTCCATTTCCAGAGGAGAAATAGTTCAATACAGTCAACTGGAACAAAATTATTCTATTGACAAATTATACTGATTTCCTTTTCAACTGTGCAGAATTGAAAAAAAAAAAAAAAAAAAATTCTGTGAAAAAACCCCCCAAAACTGCAGGTAGACTAATTTATTTAATCTCTGAGTCTAGGCTGAATGGGCTACAGCTTTCTCATCAAATTCCCCCAAGTCAACCATTATTACATGGCTTCATTAGTGCTAAGAATCTGGAGCATTTTGAAGACAAGGCATTTTACACTCCCGTCATTTTAACTGAGACTGTTTCATTCACATTTTAGTGTTTATGAAAGCATGATTTTATAACTTTTATCTATTTGTAGTTTTTGTGGAAACCTTTTAGAGTTGAAGAATAGAGTGCTGAAATAAGCAAGTGACCACAGACAATGCGAGAAGCCCAGGCTACAGCAGGAATTTGAATCAAAGACATGCAAGAGAAGGGCATGTTTTCTCTTAGTACCTATGATAATATGAGTGGATCAGATGTATAAAAGGTAGAAAGCAACAATACCATTGTCCTCCTGGTCTTCCAATGAAGTTGGTAAACTACAAGGTTTAAGTTTTGCATTGCCTTTCAGGTAATTTCTCAGATGTCCAATTGTAACAATGAAATTTCAGACCCTTTGTTCAGTCACAGAGGTACCAGGAGGGGAAGATGTATACATGCACTTAGAGCTATTAGAAAGGGGGAAAAATTTATTAAAGGCCTTGGAACTCTTTGATTTTCCAAGTTGCACAATCCTGGAAATTGTTCATACTTCTTTTCCCTTTCCTTGTTAAAAATATATACCCTCCATTTGCATTACAAGAGAAAATCCTAGGAAAGGGTGAATGCAGTAGAGTATCAGGAAACCTGAGCTTGAAAAGTTACTGAAGTAGACTAATTTCCTTGTAACAAAGGGATGAAGATTGAAAAGTGAGCACAAATCAAAGTTCTTAACTTTGCTCCTGCTTTATGAGACATGAATTCTTAGCCTGTGGTGAGACAAACAGCAAAAATCTCATTCAATGGAGCAGTATATACGTCTACTTATGGAGAAATGTGTATGGGTCTTCTTTTTAGCTTCTCTATGACCAGATGTACAGAGGTCAGAGTCTGGTTAATAAATATTGATGAACACATTTTTACCTAAGCAATTAATATAGCCACAACATAGAAAGAGAGTAAAGTATAAGGATTTATAATTCCTTTGTGTACAACTAAGTAGATGTATATAATTTGAAAAATATTTATTGAATGCTGTTGATTTAGTGTTCTTAGTGTCTGGTTTCAAGGGAAATAAAGATTGATTTTACCTTGCTTAGTCTATTTCTGCTTTATAGGTGCAACTGGCTCTGCTTTGCTGTGTCAGTAAGTTACCTGTTTTATTTTATTAGAAGTCTATCTGTTCTATCTGTACATTCCTCTATGAAAAAGGGTTTTGTACTATATTTTTATTCAAGTTGTTACCTTCTTATTCAGTAGGTTCTTTTCCTCTGACTTTTAAGCTGATTTATTATATTAAAAATGTGAAAAAATGGCATGTTTCTACAGTTTCTACAGTATTTTTACTGTCCTTTCTTTAAAAAAAGTGTTCTCTGAGGATAGGCCCTCACTTTATATTATATCATAACATGTTTATTTTACTTTTTTGGATTGTTCACTTCTTTTCCTTTGTATGAGCATGTGATTTTTTACCTTCAGTATCAATCTCCAGAGAACCTTTTGAAATGCCTTATAAAAATTTTAGTACATGGTGTTCACTTTAGACTTCCCCCTTATCTATCTCTTCCAATTATCTCATAATGGAGCAGAGTGCTACAGCTCATAGTCTATTTATATCTGTCATTTGCTTCATTCTTAGTTTGTTCCCAGGCTAAATCCAACTTGTAGATCTTGGCATGGGTGGCATTTACTCTTTTTTCATGTCTTGTTGACATGCTAACTAGTACTAGTATTTTTGTCATTCTTGATACACATTATGAGACTATTTCAGTTCGCCTTTTGCTGTGTTTTATTTACCTGCTATTTTTAACTTTACTCTTATCTGTAATTGTGTGGTTAAAAAATATGTCAACTCAGTGTCTGGCATTGGAGCCTAGTCACTGTAGAGAAACAGAGCAGCATAGGATTCCCCTCTCAAAAAGAGTGGGGCAGAAGTCAAGCAGTGTGCAGCAAGTAGATGAGGCACAGGACCAGGATGCATAGATCAAATATGAATGGAACAATGGAAAATTCAGGGTACTGAACTACCCTTAATCTTGGAAGATATATGATACTCGAGAGACACTGTTAGACGGTTTTGATTTTTAAAAACGTTTGAAGACAGCAAACATGAAAATGGAAGAATGAATGTAGAAAAAATGGCCAAGATTACAGCAATAAATGCAACACAGCCTTCCTCTCGACAGAACAGTGGCTTGATAGCCTTCATGTGTAGACACATTTTTGTGCAGCAGGGTGGGACAGGGGATTTGGCTATTGACTCCCGGTAACTGCAACTTCCCCAGAATCAGTTTAGCACAAAAATATGACCTGTGAAGGCCTCCTTTTGGGAATACTGTGTTTGTGCATCTTCTTACTTGTACATCTGACTTGCACTTCTGACTATGCTTGTAAAAGGATCAATTTTGATTTTATAAACACTACAATTTGAAATAGGGGATTATAGTATGCTTTATTTTAGTAAGCTAGCAGTGTATAATGCTGTTTCAGTAGATGGTGTAAATTTATACAGCTGAAATTTAAGATTCTAAGTTTTCTAACTGCCATTGTTAAAAGGGTGAAAGCTCTTACAGTATATACTCTTTTTTTTTGGCCAGCCAGATTTGTTTTTGCTCAATTAGGTTTCTTTTAAAATTGAAGAGTGTCTGCACAAAGGCAGACTTAGTCTGTTACTTGGCAGATTGAACTGGTCTGTTTGGTCATTTATTTAGCAGACAGTGGTAAGTGATAAGAGAAAATAATGTAAGAGCAGAGCAAGTAACACACTGTTGCTTATTTTAATATAGCCTCGTTCTGGTATAGTCCCTTTTTCAACATTTCCCTCCATCAACACACATCTCATTTCCACACATTTCCATTTTATCTCAATTATGTTCTTGCCATCAATATAGTTATTATTGAGACAAATTATCAGCATTTTCCCAGTAGTACCCAAGTGGTTCTGATGCGGTGTTCTGAAGTGCTAAAATGTGCTCTGGAACTTTGGTATTAGTTAACATTTTGTTTATTAGTTAACATTATTTATTTATTAAGGAAAGGTTGCAGAGAAACACCTGTAGCATCTTAGACAGGTGTAACTTGTGTTTGTGAAAAGGGCTTTTGAAGGAGCAATTTGCAGCCTTTGGAAATGGCTTCTCTCAAGTGTGAGGGCAAGATACCCATGTGAGGAAGATCTTGTGAAATCCCCAGGGAAGTGGACCAATGCAGATGAAGGTATCCAGTACTTGAGAGAATTAGCAGTGCTGGAAGTTGTGTACAGTGATCTAAAGAATGACACTGTCTCTAAAGATCCAGAGGATGTCCATTGTGCACTTGCCATGTGGAGGATGGTGGTTCAAGGTGCCCCTGCATCATATTCCAGCAGCTTGGTAGCACTGTGTTATCCGCAAATGGATACACCAACTGTAGAGGTGGCGTCCTCCTGGCTCCGAAGTGTAGAAGAAACTCATCCCTACAAGCCAGTACCCAACTTTTAGGGGCAGCCCAAGGACCTGGGTGTACCTGATTATTAGCATGGTCAAGTATCAAGATGATATGTTCTGCATAAACTACCTCTGTGATCACAGTTACGAATGCAGTTCCATGAACATCGCCCACAACAATTGTAGAGCAGAGCTTTTGGTTGGTGTCTCCCCACCCACCCATTCTTCCCATTATTTTGTTTACTTGGACATAGATGTTTACTTGGACATCTAAGAATTGGTCCATTAAATTGTGGCAGCAAATCCCTGCTTTTATACCAACAGAAAGAGATTGCAATCGCCCTAAGTCAAACACTGCAAGTGCACTAAGGGCCTGCCTTTTCCACTCTGTCTCAGAGTGCTTCTGCTTGTGCCTCTGCATTAGGTGTAATAATCACAGCGATGAAGATAATTCTGATCAACAAACTGATCTGACTGAAAATCTCCAAAGGAAAGAATATAAGCAGTCTCCAATTAGTGCAAAGTCCCACTCAGACTAATCCAGGAATCACCCATTTGTAAGGGTGTGAGAAGAGACACTCTCCCTCACTTGTACAGATGGCAGCTTCTTCCACTGGTCATAAAACAACATCCTAACTTGACAATGTGTTTACTGCTGTCTGCCAACAGTCAGCACAACCTGATTTGGGTGATTTTGAGTTTCTGTCTGGTTTGTACACAAATCTGTACTGGTGGTTTATCTGGTAATAAGCAAATCAAGTGTTGGTTGGTCAGTACTGATAGATTTAATGATGGCTGGCAAGCAGTTGCATTGTTGAGAGCAGTGAACTACGTGTTCATAAATAAACAACTGTCTACTTCCAAACGTAAATCAAACAGCTACTGCATCTGTAAACTAAAAACTGCCAAGATGACTGTCCTGAAAGCCTGGTAGATATCAAACAGATGATTAAGTGAAGGCTTGCAGCTGATTATTCCTTAATGATTTTTCTGCTTCTGCAGAGATCCTAAATCTACGCTTGTAAAAGACTCCATGCTGAACACACACACATACATATTTTCCAAGTTGTGTATACCCTTGCCTGCAAGTTTATCCATCATACTGATATACCTCATGTCCTGAACCCCTCTGCATTGCCAGACTCTGAGAGCAGCTTTCTAATAGCGAGCTCAAACCAAAGCCCAAGGCTTGGCCCTGTCCTGCTTTCAGGACTGCTCTTTTGTGCCCCTCTTTTCCAGCAGCCTGAGCCCGATGACTTTGTGTACTTGCTACTACAGACACTGAAATCCCGAGCAGCTGCTTTTATTTGGCCCATCTTGAGGCTTTACTACTGCTTCCTCCAACCTGTGCTTAAGCTTTTTTGTGGTGGTTGCTCTCAATGACTCCTTTGTAACAATTGTTTCTCATGTTTTTAGGTTTCTGTTTATTTATGTTCTAGTTGTGGGGGTTTTCTTAAAGACACAATTGTAGAAATAATAAGTGCTATCATTTTGGCCTTTGTAGATTACTACGGCAATAGTGATTTGGACTGTCAGACTTTTATTTACACTCTGTTGCACTACAAGGCACCTGTCAAGCGCAGTTTTCAGGCAATTTCTGTGGAAGTACAATAATCTTAACTTGTCAGTCCTATATAAATAAACATGTTTACATTGCTACGTAGAAATGTACAAGGGTTTACCTTCCACATAGCACAAAACTCAGCCAGCCTTGTTTGTGCTGTATGAGCTGCTCTGAGCGAGTCTGCTGCAGAGGGCCCTGGAGAGCAGCTTTGGCACTTACTCCACACTCATCATTTCCCTCTCCGGAGGGGATGAGGAGGTGACAAAGCAAACTGTGGTGACAGCTGGGGGGTGGCAAGAGGAAGTTGTGAGGATTAGGGATGGGAGGAAAGGAGTAAGTGGCAAAGGTGGTAACAGGGAGTGAAAATGAGCACTTTTCTTCCTTCACATCTCCTGAGCTGAAGGAGACAGCCAAGGGGTCAAATAATCAGGGAATCAAAGATGTGTGTATCACAGGTGTGGAGATGCACACACAGACTACAGATGAGAGCACTGGAGACTGAAACTGCATTCAGGTTAAGTAAAGTCTAAATATTTGAAGGTTACTGTTTCTCAGGAATTTCACTGCTTATTTTCCTGTGACTTGGCAGTAAGTCCACTGGTTTCTGAAAACGTAGCTCATACCTGGATTGCCTTTGCAGAATGGGCACGGGTGAGTTGTAGACCAAACTTTCATGGGAGAAGAATTTTATCTGCAAGGCTTTTCTATAGCAGAGTGAACTGTTTGTGAGGGAATTGTGTGAGTCAAGTTTTGAGGCATCATGTTATTACCACATCACAGGAAATACAGAAGGCACATTCTGTTTTAATTGGGTCAAAACCCCCAGATAGTACCAAAATTCAAGTGAAAACAAAACTATATTTAGGTTGATGAATGCATTTTCCTGCAAAACTGAGTCTATATTCTACTTAAAGAACAGTAAAGGAAATATAAAATATAATTACCTCATTGAACAAAAAAATTTTCAGAGGGAAAAAGAGGACATGTTTTTGACATGACATGTTGGCATTTCTATCTTAGAACACAGCATTTCTGAAACTTCTCTCCTTATGAAATGTTAATCAGTAAGGCCTCCTACAAGATCACGTCAATTCACACTGAATGCTGTAGTTTAAGACCATTTTTCATAAAGTTCCATTTCCTTTTGAGCAGGTGCAGCTAATACTCCCCTATAATTTACTGTGTCATTGGTAAAATGTAGATTAATTTACTAAATCCCGATGTTTGAGTTCGGAACAAAACCCAAACCAAAACCCAAAAACCTTTGAAATTTGTTTTTCTGACTTGATATAATTATACTGTGCATTTGTTTCAGGAAACACTGAATAAATTGTTGGCTATAATTGAAGACTGCCAAGTATAACTACCATTATACAGTAAAAAAGAACAAAAGAAGAAAAGCCAGCAAACAGAAGTAATAATAGAACAAGATGGTGACAATTAAAAGCTGTAGAATTGTATTAGAGTCAATATCTAGGTATGCTCTGCTGAATCTCACATTGACCTTCCAGTTTTACATAAAATTGTACAGTTGAAATAGACAGAAAATTACCTTCATTTTGGGAGAAAAATACTAATTAAATGCTTAAAGCAATAGGAAAATAGTTTGAATATTTTTATTATTTGATTATTTTACTCAGCTCTAAATGAATAGAATATTCCATTAATCTCAGTGTGCATGGTATAAAATCTACTAGGAAGAGGGTTCTGGTTTCAGGTAACATATTAACGAGTCATATTTAAAATTATATTTTACACTTGGTCATGTGATACTTAAAAAATGACAGATTGGGATTCACCCACAAAGTTTTTTGTTCCTTTTTTTGATTTTTCTATCCATCTGCTTTTTTAATTCTCCCTTCTGTTGCGTTTTCAGAAAACCAAATCTCTTAATTTCAAAGTAAAAATAAAACTGGGATTAGCCATGTAATCTGTGAGGATACCATGTACAGACAGCTCTCAGCTTTGTTCTATTTGCTGTATTTGAAAAGATTAAATCCTGAAAAATGGGAACTAAAAGATAACTTACAGAAGAGGAGTAACAGAACAGTCAGAGACATTTGTCTTACAGATGAGAAGCAGAGTTTAAGTGAACAGTGATTTGAATTTCTGTGGTAATCAGACTCGAGTCACTTGCAAGGGACTAAAGAGCAGAGTTTGCTCAGCATTTGCTTAAGGTCAAGACGTGGGCTTATCCTTTCTCTCACTAAATGTGAGACCTAAGTTCACACAGTGTCTTTTGCTGGTTTAAGCTCTGGACCACTACACTTACACCAAAAAACCCCAAACCAACCAAACCAAAAAAGAAGCAAAGATGGCACATTTCATTCACAGGTATTTGTTTATATGTGGACCTGTATCTAAAGTAAGCAATGAGTCTCTAAGATTTTTATTCATGCAATTCTTTAGACATAACAAAATCCACCAGAACAGTTTAAGGCTGTTATTTATCTGAACACCTGTTTCTATCTTTATCTGGATAATCTCCATGACAATGTCCCTCGTTGTGTTTACTGCTTGCTTTGTAAGAGAAAAGTGTTAAATGGGGAGCAAACTGAATCAAAACTTATTAAAATAAAATCTACAGAGAAATAACATCACACGTTAAGTGTTGGGGTAGGAGTGACTCAACTCCATCACTGCCGTCCACCTATTTTGAACATACAGTGGATATTTTCACAAATGGTCACCATTAAGTTTCTGTTGGGCTTGAGGAAGAAGTATCTTTTAAGGGCCATAGCACCAACACTGAGATGGCCATGTGGCATTTAGGCAGTGCTGCAGAGTTTATTTATGAAAGCCTTGGTATTTGTTGGCTACCCTACTGTGCAATACTGGAAGTAGACAGAAAGTCAATGAAATAATTCAAGAGGAGAGGAAAGGTAAACATCTCAAAAGACAGATTTCTCAAAGTCATGAAATGATAACTTTAAGAGTAGTAGTCCAGAGTCTGAGTTACAATTCCAGATGGGGAGAGTGTAAAGAAGAAAGATGTGTTGAAAGCAAAGGTCCGTGTGGGGAATTAGAGCTAAGAAAAAACCCCACAGGGGGAACAGTGTGCCATTTCCTCAGTGTTTTCAAGTCAAATAGTGAAACTGTGTAGTCCATGGAGGAAGAAAGAAAGGGTGAAATCTGCAAGGAACTAGAGGAAAGGAACTGTTGAAGAAGGGACAGGAAATTGTCTTAAAATTTGGATGGAAGAACAGGAAGAAGGAGGAGGTGGAATGAGAGGACTGTGGACAGTAAATTGTGGACTGAGCATGGATGAAGTAGGAGGGAAAAGGTTTCAGAGGACCAATGAAAGATATTGGGGGCAAGAAGGCAAATAGGGCTACCAAGCTCCTAAAACTACCCCTGACCCTGCAAACTGTCTTCAGGGTAGACACAGGTGTGTCTACTTGGGGAAATAACTAAGGGGGGCGTTTTTGAGAGAACAAGAGTCTTAATGAAGTAACAATTAATTGGCAACGTTACAGCATACAGAAGCTGGGTAAGCAAAATCAAATAGCTTCAAATGTAAGGTTTGCAGTGATCAGCATTAAACTCCTGTAGTAGAAAATACTGCTAAATTTTAAATCAACAACTTGAGGTGTGTTGTCACTCCAAGAACAGTGATTTCTAATTAATTTGTAGAATGTGTATGAGATGCTCATGCAAACTGCCCGTGACCCTGGGTGTGCGTCACCTATCACGGAGAGGACAGGGAGAGTGGTGGAGTTGCAGGGGAAGGCTCTTTGTTTTAGACGATCAACAAGTGATAGGGACCAGCAGTTGTGGTACAGAGGAATAGAGCACAAAAAAATAGCTTGCAATGGGTTACTTTGTATTTTGATCCCAATGCTCTAATATAGAGTTAAACCCAGGCTGACAGAAAGGAGTTATCACAGAGTGCTTGATTTCAACAAGTTTGTTTCAAGTCTCTTTTTGACAAGTAGTTGCCACTATTATCAAAAGAAAAAAAAAAAAGCAACAAATTAACCTTCCTGCTCTTCAGGTCTGGTTAATTGGCACAACTCCATAAAACTGAACAGTGCCTGGAATCAAACTCATGGAGCATATCCCATTACTCAGAGTTCTTTGACATCCAGACTTACCCAGTGAAAAAGCCTTGCATAATGGATTTTCATTGCAGCAGCTCTGTTCTGTATATATCCTACATATGAAGTATTTTTGCCCAGAAGTTAAAAAGAGCTATTTTTACATGCAATAAAAACGTTTTAAAATATCCATTTCCTCACCTTGTATGGGAATAAAAAAAGAAAATGTTTTAAAAAAAGTTCTACTAAATTTATCAAGCATCTTCCTTCAGTGGTTTTCTTTCAAACTTTAGCTTCAAAGTGCATGATTTCTTAATGCATCAGTCACGTTTGTTTTATTAACTTTCTCACCTTATAACAGATTTGCAACAGAAAAGTATATTTGCAGTAAAAAGTCAAGTGTGTGAGAGAAACTACTTAGGGATTTCTTTTTCCCATAGTAAAGCATGATAGTATTTTCTCCTTAAGGAAATTTCTAACGACTATTAATACAGATTGCGAATTCATTCTTTTTATTACCGCACCATTACTAGAATGGTGACTTCTTGACAGATTTTCATGAGTGCAGGAATGAGATAATTTCCTTTTTGAGTGTTCAAGGCTGTGAATAGGGGATTTTAAAAAAAAAGTATTATTGATTGATTGAAAAGCAAGCATACTACCTGCCGCTGAGTTAATCTCTTGCTATTAGTCTTCCCCTAAAAATCTTTCCCTCTAAGGAATGAAAAAATTAACATATTTTCCACAGAAATGTTTGAAAAGTAATGTCATTTCCTCTCTCTATTGCTGTAATATTAAATTGCTGCCGTAGACCTGTATCACTTTCACAAAGACAGTTTTACGTAACTGAGGCCAGCAGATTGCAAAAAGGAACATGAAGCTGGCTACAATCAGATTTTAAAATTATTTATATCCATAAAAATACAGACACACATACTATTTTAACTGTAAGGAAGATAATTTTAATTAAGGGCTGAATTTTTCAGCATTTTGACGTTTGAACAGTTAAGTAAAGGAAAGTTTGCATTGACATAGAAGGTATATTTTTTTTGCCTTGACACAGAACATATTTTTTTGCGGTTGCAGGTACAATTTTTTACTTTGTGCCACCTGAAAAATTTGTTTTGGCCAGTTTTCTGATGCTGTCTTAGTTTTGTTTCAATCAAAGCAGCACATGGGAAGGAGACACTAAAAAGAATTTGAGCACAAGATACAGTTCTAATCTCTAAGGTTATTTATGCATGCTTAATCCTTTATTTTATGACTTGTTATTAACTCAGCTCATGCTATTTCTGTCTTCATTAATGCAGAGAATTATTTACAGTGTCACTGATAACACATGGAATCTATGAATCTATTAGTTATGTTAGCATCCAATTACATAATCAAGTGAATATAGGTATGTCTGGAAAAAACATCACTAAATAGTTTAACTCAGATTCACTGATATAAAAGGGAGCTTCTAAGTAAAAATACCTGTGGAACCTGTGTTCTGTCATGTTGTTTCCCAGTGTGAGACATCATGAAGAATCTACAAGACAATATTACATGAACACAGTTATGCAGAGATCTTGAAAATATTTATTGGTTTGTTCTTACTAAACAGATAAAAATCCCCATTGGAGAATGACCTTATACCTGTCAGTTTTAATTATTCTGCACTTGTCAGAATCATCTTTAAGAAAGTGCAGGACCATATTGCAAAAGTTAGATTTCATTAGCACAGTGCATGGCAAAAACCTTCAGTAAGTCTGCTTATTGTGCTTCTGAAACAAATTAGTTTTGAGTCTTTCAGAACTTTCAAAACTTCAAATAGAAGTGTTACCCATGAGAGTCATCATTAAAACACACTAATCCTTTTAATAAAAGCTATAAGAAAAAAAATGCCTATTTTCTTTTTTATTGCCGTAAAATAAGATCAGATCATAGCAGTTCAATTTAGCACTTCAGGTGCTTCATTTTTAAGCACCCTACATAATAAGCTTTCAGGTCTGAAGTCTAACAGGATTTCACACATATTGAATTGGCAAATCCCAGTAAAAAATCCCGTATATTTTTTCTATATTACAAGGCTTTCTTTGCAGGAAACATATGCGATGTCCCTTTCTAAAAAGATTGATTTAAATAAATGTAAGTATTTTTCTTCAGATTAGCTCTGTTTGTACACTTAATACCTTTTCTTGATTTCAACATCAATAAATAGCATAAACATTTACAGCTCTTGGCATGCATTTAGTGAGTAATGCAGCTCATACTTTCATTTGTGATTATTCCTGCCAAATCTATTTTTTAATATGAAATCAAGACAATTTGTAGATTTGAGGGTGCAAGATAAAACTGTTACTATAGTAAAGTGTGGCTATGGGTTTAGAATGACTTTGTAAATAGTAATGGAAAAATGCAGGAAAAATGAGTTAGGTAGCCAGAGCACAGACAGATTGGTCCCAGTGTTTTACAGCCATCAGCAGTGCTCTGCATTAGTGTCCTTGACATGAATTAGGATTTTCCTGCTATACTCTGTATTACATTAAAATGCACTACTCAAATTGCATCTTAACTGAATTATAAGAATGCAGTGTGTACTTGGATTTGGGATACTTCAAGATGCTTCTTACAATTTGAAAGACTTGAAATTATTTCAGTGACATCACTGTTCTTTGGGTTTAAATTAGTGAAGACCACTGCCAATATGAATTTTAAAACAATTAAGAACACCACATTGTGTTTTCAGGACAATCATACAACTAGTAGTTTTTGCCACAGGGACATCAGGTATTTGTGCATTTTCAACACAGCTGAAGTGAGAGTCAGTAAAGTGTAAGACCTGTTCTTTTAACTTCCAAAAGCAGCTTTTCATGGAATATTCAATGCCAACTACTTGCACAGAAAAATTCTGAATGATTAACTGACTGCAAAACCAAAATCCTTAAATTGTTCAAATGTTTCTGTCCCTGTAACCATCATCATTTTACTCCTTCAGCTTGACTTCCTTCTGGTTAGTGTGGACTGTCTTTTACAGGAAGATAAACATGAAACACAAATTGTTCACTACAAATACAGAATAAACCCAAATCTATTCTGCATGTACATGTACTATCACCCTGATCTGCATGGTGGGCCATTTTGTCAAAAACATTTGCTTGGAATAAATTTCCAAATATCCTGCAACATAGTACTCAAGTTTTATATAAATGTGTCACAAGGAATTTCACTCCCTCACTTGAAACATACTTAATAACTTGTACTAATTAAGTCTAGAAAAATTTGTTCAAGCCCTTCACCACTACTGCTACGAAATCTTCTCAATATTTCAATGGAGGATCAGAATTTATTTTTTGTAGGTTCCCAAAATCCTCCTTTCCTAGGCTACACTCCATAGTGGGAAAAAATACAGAAAAGAGCAAATACTTGAGGTAAAATATTAACCCTTAAAAGATGTAAGAAACATTCAAGTAGAATGCATGTTCTCCTTAGAAATGAAAAGCAGTCTTGGGAAAGAGCAGTACCTGGAGATTTCTGTCGTTGCCAGGGGCTCCTTCAGCCAATCATGCTTAACTTCACTTAGTAAATAGCAACCTTCAAGAAACAAAGTGAAATGTTCTCCTGTAGCCAGAGTATCAGGAGAGTACATTGATTATAGATGTGTGATAATGTATTTCCCGCAAATGCAGAAGGCCACTACAGCTTTTACTAAAGTTTAAAAAAGTCAGGGGAAGGAGAAGGAGCCACAGAAGTGGCATTAGCATCATTCGTAATCCATTTTGCCATGGAAACTGCTGCACTGTGGAATCCCAGTCTGCTGTGAGCACAGGTTTCTAAGAAAAGCCAAGCAGACAGCTGTTGGAAGGCTATCAGAGCAATTCATAATGCTGGTGATAGGAGGGGGATTAGCTCCCACATCCTCTTTCCTCTTTATCATTAAATCATGGCCTACTGGTAACATGTTGCTTTTTTGTGATAAGTGATTAGCGAAATTTTCGTACCATAACATCCCTTACTTAAATAGCTTGTGCCACTTTGTTTCCCCCCCTGAAATATATCTTTGAAGATTAAGTGTATACACTTAGCATGTGGCAGCTGCCAAATCAGGGGAGATGTTTCCCACTAGAACTGTCACTGCATTAATGACAGTAAGTACCTTGGAAAATACAGATTCTCAAAAATAAGGTTATGTTTGTGCTTCCTATGAATAGGAAGCAGTATAATTACCCATCCTACAAGGAACACTACAATAAAACACACCAAAAGCAATGACTAGTTAAAATTAACTGATTCACTGAGTGAATCACAGAGCCTTCTTTTTATGACCCTGTCCTACAAAGTGATGTGCCTAAATTTCTGGTAATAAGCAAGCATGAAAAAGTCACATTACCTGAGATGCCACCCATTCTAAGCCCGTAAGTAAATAAGCCTCCAATTCCGTAAGTGTACAGAAATATATGGTATAGACAATTATTTGAGAGACACTACTGATAACAATATATTGTACAAAAAATTGTTTCAGCAAAAAGCTTTACATGCAAGAAGGGAAAAACTAAAGTCAGGATTCTGCTAGAAAAATATGACTACATATAAAACCAAGTAGTTGAAGTACAGTTGTTTCATGAAAGAAAAGACTTATGAGAAGAAATGCTGAAATAAAATTCAAGCATGTTTATGAACATCTTTTTTCAGCTGTGCAAAACGGGATGATATACCGGGAAAGGGAGATGTAGGGAAGTAACTCACTTGTGCAATGTTACTTTATTCTTTGGCAATAATAGAACAGTTCTCAAACTGAGGCAGATTTGAGGGGAATGGAGGTAAGATGCTCCTGTTGCTTTAATATAATCAGGAGGAGAGTTATTTTCTGTACAATATTGTGTGATTACAACATGGTTTTGCTTTCAGCTCTCAGTATTTCACGGTGACAAAAAACAAGGTTCAGAGAGGGCGGTTTTGTTTGGTACATGAGCATTTGGTTATAGGTGAATGCAAACAAGTGGACTGAGACCCAAACACGTAACAGAGGTGTGAACAAGATAAAAAAAAAAAAAAATCATTAAAATGTCACTTTTACAGGAGGAAAGTTAAACTGGGATGGAAGGCTTAACTTGGACATCAAAGAAATCTTCCCTACTAACATCAAATATGAGAATGGTCATCCAGTGAAAATCCCAAAAGCATAGCTCCTTCTTATTTTGCAGTGTAGATTGTCCAAATATGTCCAAATGATTCTGCATGTAAGGGGGATAAACGAAAGGTTTTCTGCTTGGTGGTGGTGGGGGTTTTTTGTTTATTTGGTTTTATTTATTTCAGCTTTATTTATTTCAGCTTTATTTATTTCAGTTTTATTTATTTCAGCTTTAGTCATTCAAACCTAAGCTTCGGCTGAACACTCACTGTATGTCCCTCCATTTTTATATCAAGAATAGATGATTAGAGAAACAAATTATTTTGAAATACTGATTTATCTTTCATAGCCAATCCTAATACTTTCTTTTTTATTATTTCAGGGTGCAGGTTGAATTCTATATGAACGAAAACACATTTAAAGAGAGACTAAAGCTCTTCTTCATCAAAAACCAAAGATCAAGTAAGCAGCTGTATTAATTTCTGTTAAGCATATTTGTGATACTTTAAGTAAAATCAAATTCAGTTGAAGGCAACAGTGAGGTTATTATTAATTTTCTTCTGAGTTAAAATACTTAAACTTGAAAATAATGTCCTTTTAGTGCAGGGTCAAACAATTAGTGCCGTCACCAATTGTTAAATAAAATCATGATTTTTTTTCTGTGTCGTGATCAAGTTGACTAATTTGCATGGACCTGGCAGCAATGCTCATTGACAAGTCATCACCTTGTGACTAGGAAAGCAAAGACACTTAAGATGGTAAAGGAAAAAAGCTGCAAAATTTCCCAGATTTTTGAAGTGTTCTACTCTATTAAGTATTCCTAAAACTTCAAACTTTATCTGCACTCAAAAAAAAAAATTGGAAAGGAGACTGTTGGGGATGTGATACCTCAGAAATGTAGTCCTTGTCATTAGCCTACAGTCTACTTTAAATATATCTTCATTGACACATGTGCCTAAAGTCATAGGCCATCATGGAAGGGAATAAGGTGGAGGAACTAAGACATTAATATTTTTATATACATCCATGCAGCTGGTCCAGGGGGGTGGAAACATGGAATATTATCCAATCTTGGTTAGAACAGTGGAGTTCCTAGGTCAGAAGAGCAGTGACTAACCTCAATTTTCTTCTGTGTAGCAGGACTGAAGTTACCTCTATTTGCCTTGCATATGTAAAGAACTAAAATTACCATAGCTTTATCCATAAAGCTTTTAGACTACAAAGAATACATTTTATCCTTTGTAATACAGTTGAAATTGTTTCATGATTTTGTGTTTGGAAAAAGACCGAAAAGAGAAAAGAAAGAAGTTTTTTGATCTGAAAATATCCAGACAAACAAAACTGGGGAGACTAGATCAAGCTTTTAAAAATAAAACATACCAAAAAATCTTCTATCTGTAAGAGCTAGTAATAAACAAATAAATACTAGTTTTACATCAGAGAACTTGGTGTTTTTATTGGCTAAGCTTCTTTTACTTTGCAAGTAAGAAAGGAAGAAAAGCAAGAAAAATATTCCCCTGAAAGGAAAGTAAAAAGAAAAAAAAGGCACCGGGCTGTGAATGAGTGACATTTTCAATATGGGCTTTGGAATTAATTGCTGTTTTCTTAGGTAGAGAATCAGGTTTAACAAAGTTTCTGGAGGTTCATCCATGGGGAATGCATTACTTACTACACTTACCTAGACACACATAGGAATCTTAATTCAGGTGCCTAAATAGCATAGGAATGATGTGGATAGCCACCAGAGCACTGAATTAAACACAAAAAATCCCCAAGCCAAAGCAGTCAGTATTAGTAAGTTCAAACACTCCTTCTGCTTTTGCAGATCTTGGTTCTTGTCCAAATACTCAGAACCAGAATCTTCCAAAAGAAAGTCTCCAAAAAGCTGCTGCTGACACAACAACCTGCCACTCAGTCAGGTGTACTCATTCAGTCCTGCATTGAAACTGGAGGAATCTCTTGCCCAGAGGTATCAGGGAGTTGATAAACAAAGACAGTAGATTTTAGTCAGCGTTCAGTGAGAGCACTGAAAACCTTCCTTCACATATTAAAGATGGACTTGCTGTCATTGAGAAAATAATTGTCAGTAGGACCAGCAAATTTTTGGAAAGTGTAACTAAATCAAGCCTGTTCACCAAACAGTTTTTTGATAATATCACATGGTTTTGCCAACCAGAGCAGTCAGCTCTAGAATTTATAAGAATTTTCTACAGAATGCTATCCTGATCTAAATCACATATGGGCCAGTAACTTGAAATATCAACTGTTTTATTAATTATTATCCTTGTTTAAACTGATAAACTGATGAAACAAGCCTTCATCTATATCTCATGTCAATCTAGTTTTCATTCAGTCTTCTGCAAGCAAATGTCTAATCAAATTCAAACAATGTAGAAAAAAATATCTTACAAAGGTGTCACTCAGCACCCCCCCAAAATAAAAGAGAGAAAGAGAAAATGACATATTCACACAAGTGTGACTTGCTTGTACTTGCCAGGACCACACACAGCATTATCACGGCCAACAATAAGTCTCAGAGGGAAAAAAATAAGTGAAGTTTCAAGTCACTGAAAAGGGAATGAAGGATAACTATCACTAGGATATGAATTATTAAGAGTATATTTTGGTCCAGCTCCTAAAGCCAGCTGCCACTGGAATGATTTTGCTAAAAACCAACAATGTATTAGTGACTTACAAGAAAGGAATAATGGGAGGTGATTCTAAAATCCTCACCTGGTATCTGTCACTCTGTTTAGACCGACCAACTCTCTAAATCTGACAATTAATCTACAAAAATACTTCAGAGGAAAGCACCAAGGATTTATAATAAAAGTGAACGTCCCAGTCAGAGGCAGTAAAATATAATGTATCACTCTATACTTAAAAATGCCTGCAAAAATAGCAGATACTTTTTTCAACTGAGAAAGAAATGTTAAGATTTGACATAGTTATATTTAGTTCACAAAAAAAACAGATTTTGAAATGATATTATCAATTCTTCTTTTAAATAAGACAAGAGTATGTAACAATTTCGTTGCATAGACACAGTGAAATTGCATTCCCATTAAACGATACGTAACTGCATAACAGTGGATGAGTGATGGAGCTGAATACAAGTTTCAGGCACCACTCATATTCAAAATATGGAGACACTCTGTGCAAATGACCCTGCTACTTGAGCAATCTGGCTCTGAATGGAGAAAAAGAAATTAAATCAAGCAGACCATGTTGATTTATTGACAGCATGTGAAATACAGAACAAAAATAGCCAGGAAGCAAACAACTATGAAATGCTTGTTTGTAACAGAATAATAATTGAAAACCTGATTTAAATGCCTTCTGTAGTGTTTGTCCCCCTCCTTCCCACATTTGAAATCCTGCATCTCCATGATAGTGGAACGCATGCATTGCTTCCAACTCACAGGTGAATCCCCAGGTAGGGGGCTGCAGAATCTTTCTACCAGAGAAAAAAAAAGCATTTGTTAGGCCTGCGTTAATTATCCAAACTTTAGCAAGGGTGACTGCATATGTTACTGATGGCTGAGGCACACAGAGCAGGGAGAGGTGACCCAGGACAGACTTGAAGCCTGTTGTTACGTATTTATATTTTAATAATCCCAATCACCAGTGATACAGAATCTGTCCTTTGCCTTGCTCTATAAACAACCCCAGCCACGAAATGTGCTCTCTGTAGATGCTGACTGGAACCCGTAGATGAAAGCATGGCTGCTTTGAAAATCCTGCCTCACATTCTGAGGGAAACAGCCATTCCTATGGAGATACCCAGAGCCTGAGTTCCAATCAGCACTAAGATTTGAGAGTTAAGGGTTTAGGCCAGCAGGCTGGAGCATCAGTCCCCTGTATTGATGTAGCCTTTAATCAGAAAAGAACCATTTTCTTTTAGCATTTAAACCAACATATCATTTCAAAGGAATGATAGAAACCAGGCCATTATCAATGCAGAAAACAAGTGTTTCACACCAAGTATAACATTTACAGAACTCAAAACCAGGAGAAAAACAACAGACTTCTGTATTTGCCTGAGAAAGACAACACAAAACTGGTTGCCTTTTTTTGTTGGTTTAGGTTTGTTGTGGTTTTTTTTAAACATTATCTGCCTTTCTAGTTGTAATAGCCTGGTTGTTAGGGCAACCATTCATATTCCAACAGACTTCAACAAGAGGGTTAGGACAAACAAACAATGCATGTTTTCTTCAGCAACATTTCAAAAAAGCTGCAAATGAGGATCATAGCACTGACCAAGTCAAATAATAGGATAACACCCCATAACACCCCTCCCTTCCTCCCTTCCTTCCTTCCTTCCTTCCTTCCTCCCTTCCTCCCTTCCTTCCGAATTCCTTCCGAATTCCTTCCGAATTCCTTCCTTCCCCCACTTCACTCATGCTGGGGAATCAGAGGAGCAGGAATCACTAGGTTTATGTTCTCAAACCCAATTGCCAGTAACAGCTGTGGGAGTTCTCCCAAACCACAGGATTTTAACCCTTAGTTCACAGAAATAAGATGCTGTAGAAGTCCATCCAGTTCTTATGTGATAACTGAAACTTCACAACTCAAAGTAATAAGCAGTTTTATGTAATAAACCTTAAGATTTCTTTCAGAAATTGCATGGTAAAATATTTAAGAATCCATTTTCTATTTTTCTCTTTGTATTAGGTGGAGTTTTAATGGGAAAGGAAGTAGTAGATATAAAAACTTATTTATCAGTTTTATCTGTAAGGTGCTGTTTTGAACTTTGGACTGAGTAAAGTTAAAAAAAAAGTAATATTACCATAAGATGAGTATGATTCTCTCCCTAGAAGGGAATGTATGCACACAGCTTTGGGTATGCATTATGAAGCTGTAGCTCTTAAAAGATAGAAATAATTACATTGAGTTCAGCAGACCTGCTGAAGTATTTGCAACATGACAATAAACCACAATGTCCTTGCTGTGGCTGGGGCAAGGGAACTCACATCTGGGTAAGACTCAGTCAGAATATTCTACTTTGGACAGAAGGGCTCAGCCATGCAGAACTGGACTCTCAGTTTGCAAGACTAAAAATAATTAATGCTAAAGTGACCTCCAGTCACTGAACATTAGTCAACTAACAGTTTTAACTTAATTAGTAAATGAAAGCTTACATCTAAGAGTCAGATGCAAATATCCACACTAGCAAAAAAGTCTGCTGAATCTTATAGCAGTACTGAGAGTTTAAACCTTAATCCTCTAATGACTGCAAAATCACATATTGAAGTTCCACTGTAGTAGCTAATGGCTCCAGTTGGCAATGAAATAAATTGCCCATGTGATAGAAGTAAGTGTCCATGTGGATCCCTTTGAAGGAATCCTTTAATGCCTTTGTGCATTAAACCTATGTTTGTGGGAAATAGTGTAATATTTTGTGATACTACTTCTGGTATATCCATTCAGCTAGAACATTTCAATTTTCCCATGGTCTGTAGAACAAGTTGTTGATTCAGTTCAGTTGTGCATTCAGCATGACTTTTAGATGTTGTGATTCTTGAATGCATAGTTATTCGACTTCAACATTAAATAACTCCAGTTTAATATTTTATAAGTTGGGATAGAGTTAATATATTCTGTATGTGAAGCTACTGCATGAAGACTTTTTTAGATATTAATATTTAAGTACTGGCCGGTGCATATGCCCGCCTATGGTTGACAGTATGTCTTCTTGATGTTGCTGTATCTTGTATTTTAAAAAGCATTGCATAGTTTTTTACTACAGGACTATTCAAATTCCTTTTAGTTTTACCTTAAAGGTGGGTGAAACTAAAACCCCTGAACTTATTTCAGTATTTTCTTTTCTTTTTAAACTAGGTCTGAGAATACGATTATTCAATTTCTCTCTCAAGCTACTAAGCTGTTTCCTATACATAGTTCGTGTGCTCCTGGATGACCCTACACAAGGACTTGGATGGTAATGTTTGGGGTTTTTTTCTCATTTCTGCTCTCAAAGCATTATATAAGTTGCAAGAAATAAATTAATGAATACCTGTTTGGCATTCTTTCAACAAGGATTTGTTTTTATGTCTCACAGATATTTTGAAAGAATTATAAAGCTGGTCTTACATTGTGAATGGAAATAAGAACTAAAATAACAATATTATTTTTTCCCTTTGCTTCTAAAATAATCCTGGCTCTCTCCTTAGATACTGTGCATTAGATGTAATTGTGCAAACTTAGATTTATTATTACATAACATTTCTATGTAAAGTTGCAAATGTCTGATTCCCAGTTTATGGAACAATTCTTTTAGGATTTTGCTTAAATAACTTTACTTAAAACTCCAGATCCCAGAAATGGACAGATAAATACATGAAACTAAGCTTTCATGCAGATGATATTGATGATCATTTTCTAGCCTTCTGCTTTCTCTAAACACTTCAGAAGAGTGAGACCAAAAGTACATTCTATACTCACAATGATTTATGGATATAATGCATGATTTTGCACACCAAGAACTGTCAGTATGGTATTCTATGTGACTTATTTTTTAATGTGTTCTACAATTAATCACCAAATGTAGAAGAAATTATCATTTATTTAATCCTGTTGTATTTGTGTCCTGGATATATTGAATCTCCTCGGTTTTTAATGCTAATAAGCATCACTTTTTACTAACTTACTTCCTTTCACTTGATTTGATTCTTTTGTCCTTAATGCTGAAAAATACAAAACACATAAGAAAACGCTAAGCTTGAGATGATAAAACCAGCAGTTTTCACACAATGTTAGGCAAGGGACAGAGTTTGATTTCTAATTTTAATATTTGAATATCAGCTAAATATAATAAGAGTAATACCAAAAAAAGCTAGTGCACAGGAGAAATACTCTGCTTTACAAGAATGAAATCCAAAGCAAAGAAAGGTAAAGAATATTTGCTTTATTCAGCAGTGAATGAGAGAAGGATATGTGAATAGGAAGTACAGAAGATGCATTTGAGATTTCTTTTGGTCAAAATTTATCGTGAGAACTTGTAAGATCTGAAAAAGGGCTGTGATAAAATTTATTGTGAGAAATTGTGAGATCTGAAAAAGGGCTGTGAAAAAATTTTTCTGAAAAACAAGATCAGTAAAAAACTACTTTTGACTCCACATATACCTTAGAATGTCTCTTCAATAAGAAGAAACAACCAGTAAAGTTTTCATAAAAAGTTGTGGAGAAGAGAAAATCCATCCTTAGAAATTTAGGCATTTTAGCAACTCAGAGACTTACCATTTTCCATCTAACCATGGTTTGTGGCATGCTGCAGTTCTTTTGTTATGAGATCTCTGTTGAGCCCAAATGAGTGTACTATACTGCATGGTTATGTCTGGATGTGCAGGACAGGTTAAAATATCAGACCTTGTGCCAAATATACTTTTGTATTTATATGCAAAGATGCATATTCATATGCCTCACACCTTTCCTGACACGCCCTTCAATCCAAGTGTATCACAATTCACCAGACAGTGTATTTATATTTTCTATATATATTATTCCCTTACATGGTGTTGTGGTACATCTGAGAGAGTAGTTGGTGTGTTCTGTCTCTGAATAACATTTGTCTGCCTGAGAAGAGTCAGGTAAGTCCTTCTGCCTGCTCACTAAGGGCCCAGTCTTAGAAGCTGTGCCAGACAAACAACCGGCACCCCATTAATGCTATGGAGATCCTGAGGGCTGGATACCAAAACTCCTGCTGGAATGCATTCTTAAGGATGTGGTAATATGAAAGAAAAAATAATTTCTAGGTACTGTGTCACAGCCCCATGGAAGAAACTACTCAGCATGCTGAAAGCACGGCCACAGAAAATGTTTTCACCTCGTTGGTTTTAAAGTGACAAATCTGGGAGGAATTCTTGTCATCAGATTCATTTCCTGTTTTTCAGGAATGCCTGCACAAGCTGGTGTCTTTCATTCAGGCACAACGGGTGTACAGGAAAGAGCTTAAGACATAAAGCATCTTTATTAATGGGTACAGTTTAGCACTGTCCCACTCACAGTTGGTAAAAATACAGTTGTTGCCAATCTGTGGGCTGCAGATCCCTTTATTTTCTGCTGACCTTGCTTGCCAAGGATGAGCAAGGGTATTTTTCATCATTTACAGATTACATATTCCCACATCCTTACATGACCATTTGAAAGGAAGATTTGTGCCAGCAATTAAAAGCAAGATGACATCCCATGCATAATAGCCAATATTTTTACTTAGGTATCACAATTTTGTACTTGAAATACTGCTGCATGAATCTCCAGCCCTCCTCACATCCTCCAAAGAGGTTATCAAGTGTAGTTTGGTGCAGTCTTTCCTATTGAGAGCGTGGTCTTTCTATCACAGCCTATCCATGGGATAGGATTTCTAGGATCTCTTGATCTTCAGTATATATTGTGTACTTAGTCCAGCTTTACAAAGTATCATTTCAGTTGTCTTGTTTTTAAATTCGAAAAGAAATCTTTAAAAAATGTAACCTGGAATGCTTCATAGTCCTTTATCTACGGATATGGAACACGTACATAAGAAAGTACAGCAGTACTTTCTAAAAGCTGCTTCACTTTTAAAAATGTCTGTATTGGTTGCCTTGGGTTTCAAACTATTGCATGCATTTCACAGACCACTTAATGATGTAATTAATATCCCTTTCCTCCCATGTGTTTTTATGACTGTGTTCCCATATACATTTGCTAATGGAAATGGACTTTGCATGGATGGTATTGGCAACTATCAGTAAGGAATTAAGCCGGAGTTGTTCCAATCAAAACTACACACCTGGAACAATTGACTGGTGAGTTCCTAATTTAAAACAGCAAACAAAAAGTCCACAGAATGGTGGGAAGGGGAGAAACACAGGAAGACAAAGCCATTTCCATCTGGAATAGTGGCATTTTGACATACAGTAGGGATGTTTCCATAAATCTCTAGCCATTACTTACATTTCTGAATGTTCAAACTGCATTTAATATTTTAATTGTTTCTCTTTATTGCAAAGTGAACTGCTGGACTGAATGCTGGTGTGAGATCTGGGTTCCATCAATGCTGACACCTTGCAGAAATGAAAAAGGATGCCCTTAATTTAAAAAACCAATTCTGAGTAGCAGTAAATGATTAAGAGGAAATTATTGTGCCATTGAGAGTGTCCCATTCCAGTGGTGCTGTATCAAGTGCCTATTAGCACTGATAGGATTTTTCTAAGATATGACAGCCCCTAAGATTTGGATACCATTTATATCATTACACAGATAGCAAAATGTTCACAAAAAAGGATTGTCAGTTTCCCACAGGAACCTAATGATTTGCTCTGGATTAGAAATACAAGACATGTCAATATTCAGTAGATAACTACTGATTTAAAGTTTTTATAACTGAGAATTTTCTTTTTCAATAAGGCTGCTCTAATTTCCATTCACATGTACAACTTTTTTTTTGTCTGAAACACCAGATTATCATTAATTTCATATTTGTTTTCTACTATAATGAACAGGTCTCCCATTATTTGGGTGAATCGAAGCTTACCTTTATGGGGATTACAGGTAATATGTAAATGACCAATTATTGCCATTTATCAACTGCAGATTATATCGATTTACAGAATTGTAGCGGTGTTAAAGGATACTTGGAAATGTTGATAGCAGCAAGGAAATCTCATTGAACACCAAGTACAGCAAAAGAATAAAGATCAGCTGATCTGAACTGATTCTCTCTGTGAAATGTGGTTTTTTACTAAGAAAAAACTCTCTATTGAAGCTTCCAGAATAGTTATACTGCTATATTCTCTCACCATGATTGGTGCCATGCCAATACAATAATTGTACCTCTGTGTAATACACAATTTTCCAAGGGAAGAAACCCTCGATGAAAATACATTTAGAATATGCACAGTTTGAATAATTTTTGACCTAGCAGTCAGATAATTAAATTTAAGTAAAAAATACTGAGATATTTATTTGCTTATGGATACAGCCCTTTTCTGATACATTTATTTGATAAGGTAGGAATTTATATGAAAATAAAGCCTGAGTTTATCTAAGTCAGTAGTAATTACTAGGAGAAATGGATATATTTTGATTGCCTATTTTAATAATTTTGCATATTTTAATTATTTCCCAATTCATAGCATCTTTTTAAATTCTAGATTGTGCACTCTTTAGAATTTTCAGTAGTAGGGAGCATTGACTTAAAATTAGAAATCCTGAGGCTTGACTTCAGGCTCCAGCTTGATAGAATCCATCTTGATGGAATATTCCCACAATACAACATTAAAATACAAATATTTTCTATGCAAAGGACTTAAGTAAGTTTTATAGTTATTTAATGTCTATAATGATTTAAGTATTTTGTTTTACTGTTTTGATATCTGACTGTTAAAATATTTTTAAAGTATTTAGTACATAACTAACTACATTTAGTCTATTTAAGGCTGGGAAATTGAGCTCAGCTGCATTTAAATCTTAAAATTTTTCATCTTTATATTATTTTGCTGCTTTCAACTTTCTGAATTATACACAGTAAGAAAAATGTTTGCTTTTCTGCATATTCATAACATCTTCACAAGAAAGTAAAGAGCAGACTGGCTTTCCTTATTTACAGCTTCCTTCTTCTCTCTCCCTGTCATGTGAAAAGATTTTGGTGCTGTTTAGGAATAAATGAAACTCAGAAAAATAACAATATCTAAGCTTCAAGCAAAATTCTCTTAGCTGAGAGGGTTTCAGAGGATTCACAGAAAAGCTGTTTTATATAATCATTTATTTTCATTATAATGTTAATATCTATTCTCTAGAAGCTAGTATTAATACACACATTTTTTTCCCTTCACTTAAGGTGTCTGTAGCTGTAATAAGTCTCTTTGAAACTCTGTTGCTAAGTTATCTAAGCTACAAGGTAAGTACTCTTTATTACTATTAGGTAGAATTCATTACAAAAAATAACGGAGTTAAATGTTTCAATATAAAGTTTATGTGTCTGTGCCCACACTGGTGTGCGAACAGGGAGTTGAGAAAAACACACTTTTAGAGGATGGCATATTGTCACCCAGGCAGCCCTATTTCCCAAATTTATGAGCAAACTCTCAATATCTAAAGAGTGGAAGTCAGCAATTAAGTGCACATTATTTTCCATTGTGTGCTGGCACACTGTAATTTGAAAATACATTCTTAAAAGTGACCTTGATTTTTTGATACTGATTTTTCAGGTGCACAGTTTTATCTGTCTGTCCATAATGTATTGGACACAATTGTCATAGATGTCAAAGCTGTAGCTACTCAATACATATAATTCAAGTTTTAGCCCTCTAAAACTGTGCACCAAAAAACTAGGCCAAGACAGTACTTAAAAAAAAAAAAAAGGATATGTACATACTTGTGTTATCCATCTGTGTGATGCTATTGGAATATCTTTTCAAAATGTCTTGAAATCATTTGATGTGAATACAATGTATTTTTGTATTTCCATTCTCTTTTAAAAGTTACATTTTTCTAATATAATTATTAATTTTTCTTCATTACATTTTGTTCTGCTCTCTCTCTGCATTTTTAGTATCTTGAGGAGAAGAATACTAAAATCATTTAAAATCATTTATCAAGGAAAATACGAAAAAATTTGCTTTCTAAAGCCGAAAATATCTTGGGGGGATAATCTTTTTTTTTGTATTATATTTTGTATTGCTGACATTCAGTATCTATCAGAGCCACCACTGAATTTAGAGACTTTTATTTCAGTGTGCTTATCAACTGATTAGGGCATAAATGTTTTTCTTAGTGCCCAATAATGTTAAGAGGCTTGCAGTTGTCTGCTGTCTAAAAATTATTCTTCTTAATCCTTGGAGCATATATTATTTAAGGGCTGGGGGCTACAAGTGAAAATCAGTTATAGGCAGAAATAGTCCAAAATTTATATCCTGGTGTCAAAACAGTAAAGAGCAATCACAGTTTGTACTGTTCCTGAGTTTATTGGGCAGCATTTGATCCTCATCCATTCTGCTTGTGATTTGCATCAATTTCAGTGGGTACAAAAGAGGAATTCTTGGCATATCAGCTTCCATGAGAAGTTATTCATTACTGTGTGATGGATGGAAAGCTCCACTACCCTGATTTGCTGCATGCACCTGCCACAGAAGTTGAAACAATATTGTGATTCCACTCCCCATAAGGGAAAGGACTGAAGGGCTAATCTAAGGAACAACAAGAGTACTGAAATGTGGTTTGGGAATCTACTTGGTGCAAACACCTCCTTCCCCTTGGTCCTGTTTTCCTAGTTTTACACCAGTCTCTCAAAGCTAAGAATGGTGTTATTTCACCCACTGTAAGGCTTTTTTGCACACCCAAGGTGACCAACTATGCCTTGGTTCCTGTAAATCTGATAGATTACTTATTTTACAGAAACATTTTCAAAACATTCACAATTTAGGTAACTCATTTTTACAAGCAAGAGAATTAGTGAGGAAGAAAACAAGAAAAAGATGATTGTGTTTGCATTGGAGTGCACATTACTAGGATTTCACAAATAACCTGTAAAATGAATAAAGCAGTCATTTGAGAGAATACTCCAAGAGATTGACCTTTCTGATACCTGCGTGATGACATATGAGAAATGATTCAATATGCAGAATAGTGAGGGCATAGTAGCATATCATGATACTATGATACAGGGAATTTTCATTTCTTATAGCTTTTAAATAAAGGGGAATGCAAAGGATGTAGCACTGTGTTGTGATGTTGATCACTTGGATCCAGGCATGGAAGGTTTACAATCTGCATTCTCACAGCCTAAAGTATTACATGAGGGTTTGTCCTTGGCCAGAATTCTGAAAGATGTCTACGTCAGAAATCTCTGTTGTCAAAACTTGTCCCAGACATCTGGCAATCCTGCATATCCCTGGTGCACAGGCACTCTCACTGCTTTGAGCAGCACCATCCATTCTCACTGCAAAAGGCAGTTTTGCAGAACTCATGATGCATTTCCATGGGGAAGCCAGAATCCTACAGCTGCACACATCCCTAATTACCTGGAGCCCATCCATACAGGCATTTTGCCTGCACAAGTAAATTATGTGACATTTCTTCTCTATAATGCAGAGGAGAAAACTCCTAACATTAAAAATGAAATCACAAAATGGTTCAGTTTGAAAAATCAGATTTGATTTTGATTTTATTCTTCATACAAGACCCCTTCAGTTTACAGCCTCATAATCTCACATGTACGTCTGACTCCCACCAATTGCAGTTACGTGGAAGACAATAATCCTTGCCCCTTAGGCTTCCAGATGTGAAGAGTTAAAAATGGAGAAAGAATTTTATGTGCTATGGAGTTTGTATTTAATTTCCAGTGGCTCTGTCAGGTGGTTGTTCTTAAAGGGAAGATGAATATGTCATTGCAACTGAAAATATAATGCTCTACTGCAAACTCTTGTAGTACTGCCATGATATGTGCCACAATGTTATTGTATTACCTATGATGGAGTCCTGACACATGGCATTAGTAAAGCTGTAAGTCACTGAAGTTCAACTACCTTCCCTCTTTAATATATGGATTTTCATCTCAACTTTTAATCATTCACAGCCACTGCACAGATTTGGAAAAAAAGTAGAATTATCCCCATCCTGTAGCTAGCAGTAAGCAAATTAAAAGATCAATACCACTTCATTGAAACATGTGGGAAGACCTCTCATTTCATGTAAGCAAGATCAAGTTCCAAAAAGCCCTGAAGTGTTCTGAAGTGCTGCGGGCAGAAAGAGAGAACTTGATATTGTAGTCCTAATTCAAATATGAAACACTCGATGTCTTCCTTACTTCCCTCTCCAAAACAGCTGGGAAAGAAAAAATGCAAAGTAAAGATCAAAGATAAATGCAAAGGATGGAAGGAAATTTAAAAGTATATATCTTTATATATATACTTTTATCTTTTAAAGTATATATCTTTTTATATATACTTTATTTAAAAGTATATATCTTTTACTTGGGAAGTAAAATTATGATAAACTGCAGGAAAAAGGATCCAGAGCGATCTATGTTCTATATTCACATTTGTCATATGTGTTTAAATCTGAGATGAATGATCTTCCTGAATTTCAGGTATGGGAGAGACTCCCCATGTTCCTTTGGGATATTACGTGTATTTCTCATCCGAACTATTTGTAAGCCAACTGTGACATTGTGGGGTTTTTTTCCTTTTCTTTGAAGGGAAATATCTGGGAACAAATTCTGAGAATACCCTTTCTCCTGGAAATAATTAACGCTGTCCCTTTCATCATCACGGTAAACATATTTGAATTAATACATTTGCACATCGCACTTCTATAGCTGCACAAATACTCTTATTTTTTTAAAGTAAATTTTATTCTTGTATGGATGATGAGTTCGTGCCTATGGAAACACAAATTTGTCAACCACAAGAAGATAGTTTGCTACTGGAGTAAAGTAATATAGATAACTTTCTACTTCCTCTTCCATGGGCACAAACAAAACCAAAACCCTCCAACTACAGCACAATCAAGAAAATAAACCAGCTGGTTATTAAAATGTAAGAATCACTCATGTCTGCAGTGAAAACTGACTTGTGTTCCTATTTTATCTAATTATCTTGCATGTGGTTAATCACAAAGGAAGACAAAAATGTTATTTAAAGCCAAATCTCACACTAGAAACACATTAATAGTAAGTATTTTTCCCGAGTGTTTTATTGCTGCTTGAATAGAAAAGCTCTAGTCCTCATCAGAAAAGCTTCTAATGAATTTGTTAATTTTTCTTTCAGATTTTCTGGCCAGTCCTAAGAAACCTGTTTATTCCTGTATTTTTAAATTGCTGGCTGGCAAAGCATGCTTTAGAAAATATGATTGTAAGTATGCAAGGGAAATAAATATTCCAGAGTTGTATTTTTTTAGTGTATTGTCTTTAGTGGGATTTTGGCAGTACAGTCCAACCCTAATAGGAAGCGAACCAGATCTGTATTTAGATTATACAAATGGTCAAGCATTACTAAACTGCTTTCTGTATCAAAATTAGAAAAAAGTAAGACATGAAATCTCAATTAGTAGAAATTGTTACTGTGCCAGTAAAGGAAATGGCAGTGGATGGTTCTTGTGCTACTCTGCCATTCATACACAATTGCAGGGAACTCAACTGTTAGGCCTTAATTGGGCCTTGCAGCCTGTAATTTGTAAGCTAGACATGAGCAGACCTCAAGGCAGCTTGCAATAGGATCAGAATTGTGCTGGGATGAACAAAGAACTACTTAAATAATCACAGAATCGCAGCTGGCTCTTCTGCACCCTTCTATATTATCAGCAAACTCTTAAGTGCATTTGAGTGACTGCATTTCTATCCGGGCACTGTATAATTCCTCTAGAGAATCAGATCCTGGCTCATTGGTTCAAACCCCCAAATAACACCTATTTTCCATTAATACAGAACGATCTTCACCGAGCCATCCAACGCACACAGTCTGCAATGTTTAACCAAGTCCTCATTTTAATATCTACGTTATTATGTCTCATCTTCACTTGGTAAGTGGCCAAATCCCCTCTGTTTTTATTATATATACTGACTTTTCTTTCTCTCCTACGTGGTGATAAAACAGGCCTGGTAAAAACCATGCACTGAAATAAGAAGGGTAAAACACTTCAGTGAGAGTGTTAACTAGCACCTGTACTGTCTGGATGCACTGGGTTTGGGAACAGAATGTGCATGCATGGGAAAGGAAATCCTCCTCACTCTAAGGAAGGAAATACAGATGATGCAAAAACATGGGATAAAGTAGTGGGAAATTTATATATGCACCAAGAGTGCAATCTCAGCAGAGAAATCACTCAGATGTGAAGAATAGCAACAGAAGTATATTAACCCACACCAAGGTCACCTCTCTCTGACTGCTGGGACAGAGAAGAATGTGCAATACCTCAGCCTTAAGTCTTTGACCAAGTCAGGTTCCCCCTAAGGATTACAGGGGATAGCTGTTAATAATCCTGATTACAGACAGTGTAGAATTTATTAATCTGGAGTACTGGCAGTACTGCATGGTAGGTTCGAACAACCAAAATGTGTTACTCAGAAGAATGTTTTGCTTCAAGACCTGAAAAACTTAAATTTACATCCACAGGGAACACCATTTGATTGCCACATGTTTATATTGTGCCAGAGGGATATGGTGTTAGCCAGGGCTGGAGGCAGATAAAGGAGAATACATGATCAGTCTGGCTATACAGGAGCTCTGTAGCTGACTTAACACACAGAATTCTCCTATCAGTAGTGCCTGAGAATTGAGAGTCATACTCAGGGGGAATACAGGATGGTGTACAATGTGATACAAGCTGGTGTACAAGAGGGCAGTAAAGAGAGAAGATGATTCTGTGTGGACAGGCTAAATCACCTGTATTTGTTTTGCCAGACAAGATGCCTTTAGGTCAGCACATTGATAAAGTTTGGTGTGTCATTTTGGAGACAGTGATTAGATTTTCTCTTACTTTATTTTTCTAGCTTGCCTTTCTGATGGTCACTGTTATGTGCTGCCTAACCCTTCTGGTAATAAGTGTAACACAGCACATGGCTTTTTAGAAGAGGAGTTTGCTCTAGCCAGTGGCTAAATAAAGGGTCCAATTTTACCCTTTGTCTTAGGGCCACACACCTGCATAATGACAAATGCTGCCTGTTCTAGACAGTTATGAATTTTTGTGATAGTTATCTTGTGATATCTCTTATTGAACATTATGTAATTTTGTATTAATAATAAGGACTTGGACATTTTTAATTTTGCTTTTTAGTTTTTACAATACAAGGTGCTTTTGAGTAAATATTCCTTCATTTGTTTTTACTTACCTATTTCAATATTTTACTGAAATGCTGCACAGATTATGTATCATGCTCACCACCAGGCATTGTGATAACTGACAGTAAAACATGCAGGAAGTGGCGAGCTCACCTGTAATTATGTCTGGGCTCAACAGCTGCAGGTACTACTTCATTATAGTTCATTATTTACTGACCTAGGACTGACCCTGCTAGACTTGAAAATAAGCTAAGTAAGATGAAGACACCCAGAACTGCAGTGACTAAGGAAATGAAGCCCTTTTGGAATGACTGAGAATAGTAGTTCAAACATCTGCAGCTTCTCTGAGACTGTGTTCAAGCAATTGTTGCTCTTGTTTGTGTGAACACACATAATGGTATTTTTACACATTCTTTCTTTATACTACTGATTATGTATTTATAATACCCCCAAAAAATCTCTTTAAACAGTCCAAATCAATTAACTTAGTGTCTTTGCTTATGTTATATCTATGGTGAATTTGAGAGAGCGTTTAATTTTAAGAGACATCATTTAGAGCTTATATGAGTTTCTTCCTGCTGCAGAGGACCAAAGTCCATTGCTGGAATCTGTCCACTTAAGGATGTATTTCACCAGACTGATCTTTCATGTTTTCTGCAAAGGCAAGCAGTACCTAGGTCTGTTACCCCAAACACATTTGGGAGCCAGCACTTGATTTCCCCATACCTTAACAGAGCACGACACACAAAACTTTTCAACCATCAACAGTCTGTTTTCATGAGCACGTTTTGGTTCCATTTAGAAATACTACCCTGGTCCATGTAGTACCGTGGCTTCAGTAAAGCAAAATTACTAAGGCTGGATTAGTAGTTTGAGTAGAGTGCGTTCAGTTGCAGAGCACTTTCCCCTTAGAGGGTGGGGGGTCATGCTCATGGTGTGCTTTTGGCACCAGTGATACCTGCCCTCATCGAGCCTCCCTGCTGACACTCAGGCACTGCGTGGATTAAATTGAAACCCCACAGCCCCCTCAGCTCCTGGTTGCCAGGCTTGTGCCGTCTGCTGCAAGAGCAACATCAGCACTTTTGAAGCCAATATTGCTTTAAAAGACAGGGTGTTCTGTTCAAAGCCACCCTTTTTGTCGGACACATAGACAGAGATGGAATGGAGCTTTTTATGGGAATGACATGATTTTATAAAAAGTCCAAGATGGTATGAAGCCCAGAAAGATTCCTCATTGACTTTGTTCCTGCCTGCATATAATATGTATTTTCAAAATAACTTTACCATAATTAGCAAGAAACCCATAGAAAATGAATTAAATTTCACCTTGTGCATCATCCTTAAAACCATCCCATACATCTCCACATCAGAATCTTATAAGTGGTGGTTACACAGATAGGCACAGTCCGGCTTATGCCTCATAACTCAGGTGGGAGCTTTCCAATGAAATTTAATAAAATTAATTATCTAAGGTTACAACTGATTGGCCAATCTCAGTTTTTAGATACCATTATGCAGGCTGTCCTTTGCACTCAGAATATAGTAGAAAAAGGTGCCTTTTGTGGTTTTATATACTGTTGACAATTTTCAATGTTATTACAGAACAAACAGTAATCACAACAAAATTTATGCTCTACTACACTGTTTGATATTTGGTGATAATTGTTTATGGATCTGGGGGTGGAACTCATTTGCAGGTCCATAAATCTGTAAGACCAATTCCACTGTAGTTTATAGATTACATACAAGGATTTTTTTTTCTCTTTTTTTCTGACTTCAAAGACAGATTAGGTTGTCCAATGATTTTTCTTTCTTTAAACATCTCAGTGGCCTTGTAACCAGAGCAATTTTACATCTATTAAAACATGTGTGCTCCAATATGACAGACTGTTCAGCAGTTACCACTGAGAGAGTTCTAGTGAGAGTTACAGACCTAGTCATAATAATTGTGTCATTAAGCTAATGGATGTTTGTACTTGTTTGTCAAATGGAATACTAATTATTTCTGTAAACTGTATAAGAAGACAAATAACAGTTAATGAGTATTCCAGGCATCTTTCTGTGACACAGTGAATCATCTATTAAAACTTACTTTGAATTTTAAAGCAGTGTTAGTCATGTATCACCAGTGTAGAGTGATTAGCTTGTGAAGGAGGTGGCTACAAATTGTTTGAGATGGACGGTTATTTTTTTCATACTCAAACCTGCCCAAACTTCGCTTATGCTTTCATGGAAAGCTCACTGAGGTCAACCTTTATATTTTTTTACACTTCAGTGCTTTCAGCATCAGAAAATAAGGACGTTTCCACACAGTAACTTACAGAATACTCACAGAATGCCAGTACTGCAGCCTCAATGGCAATTACCCACTCACAGTCCTCATCCAGAGGAAGCAGTAGGAGTAAATTGCTTGAAAAGATGAAGACAAATCCAGACAATGATCTAGTCCAAACAAGAAAAACCAAGACCTTATGATTTGGAAGAATATGTCAAAGAAAAAAACCCACCCAACCAAGAAAGGATTAATCGCAGAAAATTTTAGAGAGAAAAAGGCATCTCAGTGCTCCAGTTCCCTTTATTATCAATAAGTAGATACAAACACCTAAGAAGAGGATCTGAAGGGAACTAAATCACCACATGGAGGTCTCGACTTCTCTACCTTTCTGTGTTGATTTTGACAGGAGCCTACAATGGCAGTTATCCAAGAAAGATGCCTAGCCTTAAGTAGGATGACAAGTGTTGGTGGATTATGCAATGTAAAATAAAATGTGGATTTTTGGCTCTGCAATTCTTTCTGTGATGTTATGTTTTGTTGTACAGCAGTCTCAGTGTTCAGGACCAGTCTCAGTTGGATTTAGAGAGGTTTTCTGCATTCCAGGACAGCACAAGACTGTGCTTCTGTCTTTCAGAATCCAATGATTCTAAAGTGGTAGAGCATATGAAGTTTTAGGAGCTAACAGAGTAAACAAGAGTTGCAGAATTTAAATCCAGAATATTATACAACATTAATTGAAAGTTCTAAGTAACTGGAAATAATACAAAATAAATTATTCAGCTATTACAAGAATCCCACAAAGCACTGAAGTAATAGCAGTGGTACTTTTCTTTCTCTGAAACAAAGCAGATCTGTCAGGAGCCCACTTGTTTCAAACACAGGATCTCTGTTTTCTGTTTTGAAGTATTCCTGTGCAGTGCTCTCCAAATACCAGCAAGTAGATCTAGAAGTAGGCCAGTAGCACATGCAGTACCTTCCATATCCATTGTACCAACTCCCACCTTCCCCTTGTCCTGCTCCTCAATTGCTGGCACCAGGGCAGTGTGGATGGGTGGTTTTTCTGTGTACAATGAAAATTGAGGTCAAGTTCAGACACTGCCTTAACACTTCCTTAAGCGATGGGACAATGAATAGGCTGTGCAGCTCCTGGGAGGTCAACAGCAAAACATTTCCTAAAATATCCACCTGTTATTTGTGAGCAAATAATCTCTAAATTAAATTAGAGTTTATGTGAAATACTGCCTTCTGGGAAAAAGCATGTGCATGAACACAAGGCCAACATTCTCGTGAGCTTTGGTAGGAGAAACATATTGAATACAGAGTTTATCTTTTTTAGGCACAGAAATTTCTAAGGTGGCTTTGCTGCAATCTGCTGTTTAAGTAGCGTGTGAAAACAGTGTTGCCACAAATAGTCGCTAATCTAGATTATTTAAATAAAACAAATTCAGATAAAACTCTTAGCGTTTCTTTTGGAATACAAATTTATGGGATAGCCACACTTCTTTCACCTTTGCTAGCACTGGGATACATTTGCTTACATGCTTATGATTAATACTTAAATGGCCAAGGCTTTTCAAAAGGCAAGCAAGTGTAGTGAAAATTACCATTAAAAAAATGTAATAAAACCCACAATTGTTTCTTTGATTAATGCCTTTTCATATTTTTATGCAACTATTGTATTGTGACAGCACAGAAATATTACCATATACAATTTTCTTTCTTTGTTGATAGCTTGGTATTTGTAATAATACACTTTAAAAATATTTTTGCATATTTAAGTTCGAGAGTTCAGATCTGAAATAGCATATGGGTGATTAGTGCTGTTGAAGAGTGTTGCTTAAAGATTGTAAGATAAGGATGTGTGCCGGTTAGTTGTTTGTGAAAGGCAGATCAGAAATCATGTGTATTATAGGGAGAGCAGAAGTATTGAAGCTCAATCAGAAGTCTTTTTGGCTACCCATCAAAGACAGTTTCTATGGAAACCTAGATAATTATACAGTGATTTTCATGCTATTTTAGTTATTAATTTGGTAGTGACATAATATTTCCTTTGTTAATCTTTTTAGATGTTTCTACATAGTTATTTCTAGAATAATTAGGTCAGCATCTTTCCCATGGCTCATGCAGGGAATTCTCTGTGCCACTGATGTAATGGAATATTTAAAACTAGACACAGACACCAGTGAAATAAATAACAATTTGAATGGTCTATTTACTGTGGTCTGTGGAAAAAAGTCATAAAGGTTAGAAGGTTCAATCTAAATTATCTTCTTAGAATGTTCATTTGTAGCCATCTTGTTTGCTTAAAAATAAAAAATTATTAGACTAAATGATAGCTCAGAAAGCTGCCTTTACAAAGCCTCTCTAAAATGGAGTGCCAACAACGTTACTTATAAGCAAATTCTCCTATTTGGAATATATATAGAAATATTAAATTAAGCAAGTAAATAGTATGATTGAGAGATTTATGTTCTTTTATTTCACCCTGGAAAATGAGTCAGCTTCATGTACTTGTGATCTTTTCAAGTTACAAACTTTGCTAATTTTCTATCAAAGGTTGCAGGTCATTTCTGAATCTGAAAATCAGTAGTTCAAAACTGAATATAGATAAAGGTGGGCAAAGTTAAATTTGTATAAATTTGAAAGACAAAATTAACTTATCCACGTTTTTTGTTCTCTGTTGTAGCACACAATATTTCAATATTGCAGTGCAATGAGGTGTGTACCTCTACATTATAGGTCAGGCAAACCATCCTTTGACAATTAATGTAATTGCAATTTCACAGTCCAGTAGTGTATTCTATAAATCAATATTTTAAATTGACACTAGGAAGAATTTTCAGCTGGTCTTCCAAGGCCTCATCTCTTGGTGGGAGACATTGAAGTAATTGCTTCCCATTCTGAAAGTTCCAGCCCATATCCTCTGAAGCATTTTTATCTTTCTCTTCTAATAATTTTTTAATGCCAGGTGAAGGTACTGAAACTTCAGTAATGAGAATATACGTATTTAAGGAGAGCGCAAATCATATATTCAAAACCAAACTCCTGCCCAAAAAGGAGGTAAAACGTCACTCAGGTTCTTTCCCAATATTTTCCCCAATAACTTCCATGGGATGTAAAGCTTTCTCTCAAATACCAAGTGCTGCTAATATTTACATCAATAATCTTGACAACTTTTCATTAAAGATGCATTGAGAATATTGGTGAGGCACAATATTTTGGAAAACATTATGCACTCTGAATATGCCATTGGGAGAATTTCAGCTTTTATTATCATGACATCTTGCAATACAGTAATAATATTACCAGATACCATGACAAGCAGAGCTTGTTCTGGCAGCAGAGGCCAATTACCATTACAAATGGAGGAAAAAAAGCAAATGAATTTGAGTCATATAACATTTGGACTGTTAGAAATACAATTCTAGGACTGCATCTCCATGGTATCCTTTCTTCAGCAATTGTATTTTGAATTTTGTGAGAGATAATAAAATCAAGCTTACTGCTAGTATTAACTAATTACGGCTTGCCAACACATGTAAAGTGACACATAAAATTCCTCGAAGTTGGTCTAAATGCATTCCTGTCCTTGTTCCTTTGCAGGAACACAGCACAAAATAGAGTGACTGTGAGGAATATGTAATGTCTCAGTAAAAGCAAAACATTTAATTAGCAATGTGCTTTCTTTGTCATAAAATGGGGTTTGGAGAAAATCTAGAAGTGATTGCCCAAAGAGCAAGGATAAATAAGGAATATCAAAGAAAAATCGAATGCCATATTCCATAAAAAGCCTCAAACAATTACCGTATTTCAGTATGTGCAATATGCATTTGAGATGTATGTGCATGTCTTCAAAATTATCAACACTTGAAAAAGGTTCACAGGAAAAATGTGGTCAGAGAAAAGGATTTGCCATAGGGAGTCAGGGAGGTGAACTCTACAGGCATGCAGATTATTAGAATGTAGGTTTTCTAGGAAGCTTTCCATTGGTTTATAAACACATAGGCTTGTAAGTAGATGCCTTGTGTGAAAATGTAAATGTTATATATGCAAAAGTTGTTTGTTACCTTCAGAACATGGGTGACAAGAATAACTGCAGTAAAATTAAATGCTGGAATGAAAGTTGATCTGGAGTGTAACCAGAGTCTGCAGGATGTGAAATATGATACGATCATATTGGCAAAATAAATTTTAGGTCTTGCTTTGGTTTTGGGAAGACTTAAATAAAAGCATGTAAAGTTCCCCTTAAAGGGGCAATTTGATATATAAAGTAAGTGTCAGAACCCCCTGTCTTCCATCTCTTTCCTTACAGGAAGGCATTACATTTCACAAGCTTCATTTTGTCTTTGCAGTAAAAAGAAAAACCTGATACTCACATGCTGTCTTTGAAAATATCCTGTCATTTTAGACATAGCAAATAGAATGCCAAGTGTAACAACGGTGAGTAACTATGTTAAGAATGTTGCTTCACCATTCAGTCGCTGGCATCAAACCATCATCACTCACAATTCCTGGCTCAAAAATGAAATTGTCATTAGCATGCAGACTTAAAAAAATAAATATATCTTTCATTGACTGATTTATTAGGCTGACAAACCCTTTATTTTACTTTACAAAGATCTGGTGTTTGCGGTGGTTTATGCTAACACATATAACTGTATTATCAGATGCCATCAGTTATTCTGGTTCTCCAGTGAGCAGTAACTCATAATGCTGATTTGTGATCAGCATAACTCTTCAGTGCTTTTGTTCACTTTTGTTGTCTGTTTCACATTCCAGCTACATTTTAAGGGTGTGAAGTTTAGCAAAGTTCGTATTTCTCAAATCAGAAAGCGAAGAGTTACAAAAGGTGTTTGATATAACTTTGGCCATACAAACAGAACATGGCACAAGACTCCAGGAGCTATTCACTCACTCTGTGTCTCTATTAGGTGTAACTTTATGGAATGTTGAAAGGATATCTCAGAAGCTTTGGCACAGATCAGGTTGTGGTATGAGAGCATCTAAAAAGAAGGATTTTAATGCACTTACAATGGTTTTTAAAAGAAAAAAATCACATCTAAAATGCATTTTAAAAGAAAATCTATTCTGTATACTTGGTATTCCACTAGAAATTACCATAATGTTTAGACAGATATTTTTCAAAGAAGGGAAGGGTAGAGGCACAGTCAGCTATAGAGTGTCACACTTGGGTGATAAATACACATTTGAGATTTGTAAATAAAGACTCTTTAGGGTACAATCCAGATAAACAGCACTCTAGTGAGTTCCGTACTTCCACTGGCAATTAAAACCTTCTAAAAAAAGTTGTAAGTAGGAAATTAGTTGAGTTCTGATGTCTCTCAATCTCAATAAAATAGCTAACTGTATACTTAGAAAGGAACTCAAATATATGCTTAAAGTTGAATATATGCTCCCATTCTTTGCACAAACATATTTTTGGGAGTTGTGCATTTCTGCCATATATTACTGTGTATTAGAGCAGAAGTGCCTGAGTCACAGCCATCGGAAGAAAAAATTATCAGTGTTCATTAGTAAATACTGAAGAACAAACCATGGGTTGACTTTGTAGACTGAACATGTAACAACAGGCATGAAATGCAGTTGTCAGTTGCTTTGGGCACAGAACACCATATGTAATCACAGTGCAGAGCAAAGCAGCGTGTTCACTGATGCTGAAGGACTGGGAGATCATACAGGAGCCGACGACGTTTAAAGGTGCGCAGTACATTATGGTCTCCCGTAATTGCATGCATTGTTCAGAACAAAACTCTTTGTGGCATTCCATTGCTGTTACTGTTTTTTCATATTTTAGGTTATTATTACCATTGGCTTTCATAGATGACAAGCCTTAGTCAACTGCTGAGAATGAGCACCTAATCTGCTTTTTGGTTTAAATACAGTCCTATATTTTGCAGATTTCTTTACATATTAGAGATGAGCAGAGAAAAACAAGTAAATGCAAATATCTTATGCAAAGAAGTTAAAAATAAAGTTACTGATGAGAGGGCACAGCTACATATGGGCATGTACTTGCATTTACTAAAATTGGATAAATCACTGAATATTTCAAGTTGGAAGGAACCCATCATCAAGTCCAACTCCCTGCTCCTCACAGGATTACCTAAAACTAAATCATATGACTAAAAGCTTTGTCCAGATGGTTCTTGAACTCTGACAGGCTTGGTGCCAGGACCACTTCCTAGGGGAGCCTGTTGCAGTGCCTAAACACCCTCTCAGTAAAGAAATTTACTTCTGGTTTAACTTTCCCTGTGGCAAAAAGAACGATTGTGGGTTATCTTTTAACTGTACTCCTTCACTTGATCTCCTTTTGTTCACTTCGCTAATATTCTAAAAGTATAAAAGAAAAAAAAAAGCACAAAATATTCAGCCAACTTTAAGGCAAATATGAAATGCTTCCTCTTGAATATTCAGAGTGAAAGTCTAATTTTAAGAGTTGTAGTGACTGTGTAGTAAGAATAAAATCTTACTGAATATTCTCCATGGGCTAAGCAACCAAGGGGAAAACATGCCAGACAAAACACAGCAGAGACTATAGAATATGCTGTCAGTCCTGGTACTCACAGTGGTCCTTCTTCCTCCTTGCCTTCATCTCTTTGGTGTTGTGATCATTAATCCCATATTATTGTCCTGGCTGCTTGAGGAAGTTCCCCTTTTCACTCACGTGTCTCCTGTTTGTTGGTCATTATGATGCCACCTGTGCTCTCACTTTAGATGATGAGTATTAATCATGTACACTATTTTTTTTCATAAACATGCTTGTGTTTGTTAAACAGTCAAACCTCACATTTCAAGAGTTCTGTGAGGTTTTGGATTTCAATGATTTTTAGAAGGAGTAATATGCATAGATCCATTTGAATTCCAGCCAAAGAAATTATTAGACTTGAAAGTTTCTCTTCAAGCAAGCACATTGTCAAAACAGGTGTCCCAAAGACAATTTCTGTGACTTTCGGAAACCCTTTAAGTATTATAAAGTTCAGGATTTTTCACTCAACTAAAACGTTTCATTGAAAACACCCGATTTCAATGGAAACCAGTGTTTACAGTAGTGAGGAGGAGGAGGAGAATGATGCTGATGAAATCCCAGAGCTTGCTGATCAAACCAACCAATACACAGACAGTTCAAGGTATCCAAGCCCTCCGGCTCTTAGCTAAAAGAATTGCTGGGTTTCCAAGCAGGAACTCAAACCATAAAGGAGTCTACCCTGTAATGGATGATGGAATATATTGTTTTTATCTCCTCACAGATTACCTCCTGTAATTTTCAACCCATTAGACAACCTCTATTTAACACTTCCCCCCTTTCTGGTGTTTCAGCAAACCTAAGCATTAAGTCTGATGCTTAATTATATCTTTTTCACAGGCCAGTTGTTTCCTTGGTCACTGTCCAAAAGGTTGTCTCCAGCTAAGACAGGAGGTCAACAAGGAGGCGACTGAAGTAAAAACACCTTTCCAGTAGGAACACAAACAAGGAAAATTTATTTATGTGGCACACATTTTCATGTGTGCTCTTGGTTTTTTTATAACAAATTGTTAGGAAATAAAGGAGCCAAAGCATACCCTAGGAGTATTTTAAAAAGCCAGGCTTTATTTTAAGTCACATTGCAGTTTCCATACACCCCTTTGTATCTTGCACTCTGCAGTGAACTTTCTTCTCAGCATGAATCTACAGAGAGTATTCTAAATAGAGACTGGATGTATCAGTGCAATTTTCTTAGGTCTGCCCATACAGAACCCATTTAAGCAGCTGTGTGGACACTCCCCTTGTAAAGCAGCAGCACAGCAAATGCTTCCATTTAGCTCACTGCCTGTTTGAACTTTCTTTGCCTTAAGACTGCCGTGGAATATAGCAGCTACATGAAGGACAAACTAAACACACATGCAGAGGGTTTAGTTTTGTTGCCCAGATCCAGCAAAGCCTGCTGGCAAGCTGCAGAGCTCTCTGTGTAATTATTGGCCACATTTTCTATTTCTAATGTTGACAGGGAGGTTACAGCTCTGACAGTAACTGGTGGCCTTTGTTCTTTCCTGTACAGGTGACCTCACTGACAGAGGTACCAACACTTAAAACACCTATGCATATGAAAGAAGCCTAAATGATGCCAAATTTGTGCACATAACAGCCAAAATATTGAAGGGAAATGCTCATCATGAGAACAAAGACCATTGAGGAGTCAGTGGTTTCACAGGGCAGCTTGAAATGCAAGAAACGTACACCACTGTCCTCAAGTGATCTGACTACAGCCTTTTGCCTTAAACACTCTTTCTATATTTACATTTTTCAGAAGGAAGGACGATAGAAAGCTTCCCATTACCCAAAGTCTATGGAAATTTAAGCTGGAAAGGAAAATATCACGTGAGCTGTCCAAAGGGCTGCACCCCTCATAGCTGCAGTTAAAGGGGATAAGACAAGTGGCATTTGATTTGAGTCACTTGCAAGTTTTAGACCACTCCAGCCTGTATTTGTTACTGGTTTGAGTTTCACAGCAGGATAAGCAGTGCAGGAAAGTCCATTCTTCCTGAATATTACTTACCTGTTAATTTCTAAGAAATTCTTTTTTGTTCATGATGTTAGCAACCATAAAATGTTACAGCTGATGAGTAAGGTAACTTGGCTTGTCTTGAAGCAGTTGTTTCGATAGCAGCAATGAGAGCAGCAAAAAGAAGTTGCACTCAAAGTGCAGACAGATGAGAGGCTGTCAAGGAGATGTAAAAATGGATGTAAGTTTAAGGAAGATCCATGAATATCCTTAAAAATCAAATAAAAACGCAAAATCTGATAAGGAGAGAATTTTTGACTTAAAAATAAAATTAAATCCATTTGTCATTAAAATATGCTATGAACTTGAGTTAGGTTGAAAATTAACAAAAGGTTTCTGTCAGTAGCTAATAGAATATTCTGCTGGGTTAGCTTTTTCTTATGCACATTTAACAAATATTCAGATAATGAATCTTTCGATTGTTAGTTCAATTTGATTGAGGGCGTGTGGGTGGTTTGCATAACAACTGTTACACCCTGAGAGTGTTTCAAAACTATTGCAAGAAACATTAAACATGATGTTCTAAAGCATAACATATCGGGTGTATTAAATTAGAGGTTTGCATTTGAATTTTCCTGCACAACACATATAATTTTTGAATATTATAAATAGATTACTTAATTATTCTTCCAGAGGAAGGATAGGTAGAGAATATCACCTAATTCTGTAGCACTCTGCAGGTGAGGAGTATCTGGTGGTTAAGTTCTGACTGCATGATTCTGTTTCATGAGTAGTTACTGACTCCTTGTGAGAGCAATCCAGAACCTCAGGCTCCAGCAGGCACTTGGGTGCCACAGTGTTGACACACTGAAGCTGGGCTGCCGAAATTGACTTTGTTTACCATCGAAGCTCTGGGGCAGACTGAAAGCACACACAAATGCAGGAGGGTCCTTTGGGCTTAGAGGCTGAAGTGTGGACAGACCTGTCTGTGGAAACAGAGCTGAAGGCTGCCCACAGTGGGACTCCGCTTGTGCAGTCTCAATGACCAGAGCTCTTTAATTGCAGCTCCACTGCTTATTCCACTAAAGGCAGCAGCAGGAGCAGAAAGGTTCTCACTCAGATTCAAAAAATATTTATATACACTTGATCATTTCATAATACCCTATTCTGCTTAACAAGATGTTCCGCAGTTTCTGGAAATCACATGTGTTCCTAGGGGAAGAGTTTATTTTTATAAGTTGAGCTTTTGCAACCATTAGCTGCATATAATGTTCTGATCTTTGGGGAAGGAAAACGCTTATAAAAGACACCAGGGGTAAGTAATAAACATATCATCAAACACCATTATTTGGGATAAAGATAAAATTGGAAAACAAACAAAAATGACCTTTCCATCCGAAGAGAAAGTCCGAATTAATTTCTGACATGGTGGCACTGTTGTGTAGTGAAAGTAAATTCATAACCCTTACCTTGACTTGTGTTCAAAGTCACACAGAACTGAGAAGGTTGATTCAAAGCCTGTTGAATTAATTCAAGTCTTTCCCTTCCCTATTGTGATTCTGAAAAAAAAAAAAAAGGGACAGTGTTGTATGAAAATAAATGCTGGTCTCTGAAAAGAACCTATCTGGAAAAATAGATTTATCTGGATTTATGTTGAACTGCCTGATGAAGTGGCATTAGAGTTGCAAAAATATCAGAGAATGTTACAACTTTTGTCCTTTAATATTAAGAAGCCACAATGTCCAGCAGTATCTATTTTGTCCAGTCAGTGAATACCTTGCAGCTGATCTACTGCATTTGTTAGATCAGTTGTTGCCAACTAAGAACAGCAAGTGTATTTCTCTACTGATTTACTTTAAAGGCAGCATAACAACCTTCATCTTTCCAGTCAGCAGTACTTGCTCATTTTTTTCATTGTCTTGTATACAATTCATAATTTCTATGTCCTGGAATTCAGCTATCCCTTCAGCTTTAAAGCCTTTTATGTGGAATGAAAGGTGAAAATAGCATCTTCTCATTGTAATGCCTAAATTCGATATATTTTATATGATATATTGTACCAGATTCTGTCATTTTAACTTTATGAAAATGGTACATCTACTTGTTTGGGGTTTTTTTTCTATTTTAATGCTGTTTATGGAAAATTGCTTTTAGAAAATAAATTAGAAAAAAACCCACTGGTTTTAGAAAAGACCTGAGAAAAGGCACAAGACTTGGAAAAAATTGAAGCATTTGGTTTTTTTCAAGTTAAAACGTCATCTTCAAGGGTTTTGGATGGGATTGACATTTTATTATTGGTCAGAGCATTTTGTGATTGTTGCTTCACTCTTTTATTTGCTGCAGTTTCTGCTCATCCCTTGTTCTTTTTGTTTGCCTCTTCATTATTTACACAAGAGTCAGGATTTCTGTCAGAAAGCATCAGGTTTTTAGGTCACAGGTAGGGTGATCAGCACCTTCACATTCTGCATGTATTGTCATTCAGAAGTCAGCAGACAATATTTCCTTATGTGTCTGATACAGGGAATGAAAAAAAATCCTACTTTAATGTCACTCCAGTTATATTAGTATTCAACCCAGATTTTGTAAAGTGAAAATTGCCTGTTTAATGTGTGTATGAATACTAATTCTCCACACTGAGAATTGTTTTTCCGATAATGTCTAATTTTAAAATATGGGACAAAACTGCATCTGGCTCTGCACAATGCTCTAGAGAAGACTGAACACCCCACAGAGACAATTTTGAGTATGAAAAACTGTTTTCCTTTGTGCAAAGCAGGGCATTCTCCAGATACAGCATTAGTCTCAGCACCACTTTCATTCCAAGGACTTAAGACTGGCACCAGCTTAATATGAATATCTTTGGCAAGAACTGAGCACCTTTTGCCAGTTTAAAGCAAAGCCTCTATAAATTTATAAGAATTTTATGAGATGTTACATCTCCCAGAGTGAGACTGAAAAATGAACTTTTCTATAGCTTCATTTTATTTTGGTGTAGAGATTGGGGAAGTTTCCTTAAGCAGTTGCAGTTGCTATAGTGGTAAAATATGTCTCAAATGCTTGTCTGCATTTCCTGGAAAGTCAACATGGTCCTTTTCTTTAGTATTTCACTGTATTTGTACTTCACCCATGAATATTTGCTACAGTTGGTGGTCTATCAACAATTTTGTTGACTGATAGTTCATTCCAATTCTTCTCATAAAGAAAAAAGAAAAAATCTGTGATAGTAGCCTCAGAAAATGTTAAAAATAACATGAACAGCAACTTACAGTATAGGACAATCGAATAATGAGAATTTAATTTCTAATTTGTTCTAGCATCACCGTTCTTTGGTAGGATAAGAGGAAATTGTAAAGAGCTTTGAGTGTGAGAAACTGCTGGGGGCGCTTGATTAAGTAGAATTGCTACACTTGTGAGCTAGTGGAGGTGTAACTTCTGTAGTACAGAAGCACTGAGCCTTTGCCACAGAATCACACTGAATCTGATAAAATTAATCCATGTTGATTTCAACACATTCATCAGCTAGTCCCTGCGGCCAGCTGCTTTAAACATGGTAATTACACAAGGTGGAGCTCCAAGTTACAAGTCCAAAGAAAACAGTGCTGGTAGTTGCTGCCTAATCCTCAGCACACAGAGGCAGCTCTGGCTTTTGGCTCAGCCTTCTGGTGCATTATTTTAGACCTTAAGAGGTTGTATGTGTAAACAATAATTTTCTCTAGAAATGAAAATGTAGAAATCAGATTAATCTGTCAATGCTGACAAATGAAAATATAAACTGATATCAAGAGGACTCTAAACAATTGGTTATAAATAAGGATAGTTAATGTAAAATATTTGCAAAATACTATCCAAATGGTTCTTGTTCCATCCATTTCTGTGACATGCTTCTGCAGCATGATTAAAATCTGACAGCCTCAGGGATTATTTTACTCTGCAGTATTTATTTCTGTAGTGCATGTAGAGACAGCTTATTTACAAACAGGAGTTAGTTTTGGCACATAAGATACTCAAGCAAACAAAGATTCCTGGAACTAGAAAGAAAGCTTCCAGTAAAACAGAGACTGAACTCTCAAAAGTTCAAATAATACCCAAACTAAACATTACCAATCTTCAGAGATTACATGTCTTTACATTTTGTTTTTCAAGTGCAGTGGTAACAGAGTGTTTGGAATCATATTTCTGTCCTCTGGAAGTTTGTAATTTTCTGATACTACTTTTGCTTCAGCAGACACTTAGTTTGGCTTTCTGTGGTGTTTTTTAGAAATACTGAATCTCCTCTGCATTGAGGCAATTTATTTTTGTTGTAAGTGTCTCCCTTAGATCCACTATGAAAAGACAGCCTTCCTGAATTCACAGGAATCCTAAAATTGGCATAGAAGGTGCTGAATTGGCCTTATGTTTAACTAGGAACTCTCTGTGTACTGATTATTACAGTGGTTTATTTTCTCCACAAAAAGAAGTAGGTGTGAGCATTGCCTTTACTGTACATTCCTTTCCTGCTTGAAATCATTTTGTTTGTCCAAGTTTGACTAAATAAATTACTTATCTTCAGGGTATGAAAGAGGAAGAGGAAGCAAACAAGAACAAGGGGATAAAAATATCACCAAAAATATCAGACAAAATAGGAAGCCCAAATTACTGCACATTTCATTATGTCAGGAAACATAAGAAAGCAGACAAGAACATGTGTATTTTTACATGCAGAATTTGTGCTAAAAGTAACGATTAACACTTCATTTAAGAAAAAAAAATCTGATACATCTGATTCATCTAAGGAATTGGGATGTATTAAAAGATGTCAATGAGTTGTGGGGAATAGAATAACTCATCCATGTGGACTTGGCTTCTAGGACATCCACTGATGTTCCACTGCAATCTCTCTGCAGTGTAATCAGTAATTCCCAGACAGATGGGAACATGCTATCAATGCTGAGTAACATTTCTCTAAAGGCATTGTTGGTGAGCTGGAGGTGTAATATTCGTGGAGGAGTAGTCACAGAGGTAATATTTCATTTGTTAATCAGACTCCCATAAAGCTGTCTCTTTGAAAGTCAGGGTTTTCTGCAGTTTGGTGCTCTCTGGCTCCAGTAAAGACAAACAGCAGAGCACCAAACCACTCAGACTCGGTAACCTGATTTGGGATTTATCATTCCCTTGTATGCAGGGTGAGGGCTTCAAGTACAGTTTGGTAGGACTGCAAATGCGGTGCAAATAATTTCGAGGAAAGAAATGAATTTGATCAACAAGTTGTTAGAAGAGCTGAATTTCTTCCTCAGCAAAGAAGCAGCTCCCTTTTCTTACTGACTTTAATACTGTTGACTAAATGTGGGAAGCTCTGGCTCATGCCCACTAAGTTCAGTGAGAAACATCTCAAATCCAATTTTGGATCAGGCACATTATTTTGATGGCTTCAAGGAAGAGGAATAGATAGGACTATAAGGGGGTAGAGCTGATAAAATGAAATCTTGAGCCTCACTAAATTCAATGGGAATTTTACTGTTCACTTAAAAAAGGCTGAAAAGGTCCATGGTATATTTACTTTATTTCAATTCAGCTAAAGTATATTTCGGTGGGTTGGCTATGGAATTAATAATAACAACAACAACTATTATTATTATTATTATTATTATTATTATTATTATTATTATTCAAGACCTGAGTTTTCCTATCACCAAGCTATTAAAAAATGTTAAAGTTTTACAAAAAGAGCAAAAAATAATGAAACAATTCAAATTCCTTGAAAATTGGAAAAAAAACAGCCTGAGGGTACCAAATTTTTATATTTTAATACATTCTGTCAGATAGAAGGAGTAAAACTGAGCCTTTTGCATTTACAAACACCAAGCAATTTCACAGGCATGAGCACCAGAAAAAATACATTTCTACCAATGACAGGCTCATGCATTATGGTTCAATAAAACCTCATCTGCAGATATTTAATCTGCTGAGTGCAGTGGTGTAACAGTCCTGTTCTAGAGGAGCCATATCACTGGCTCAGTGTAATTGTTGCTTTCCTGGCCCTTAGGAGCTTAATTCCTGAAGTCAAGGTTATGTGTTTCTGGGCTATATCTATAAAAGGCAACTAGAGAGAAGAAAATGCACACAGGTGATCAGGAATAATAAAAATAAAGAATTAAAAGTCCATCTCCATTCTGCTTTTAAAACTACACGTTACGTGAATATTGATATTAAAATAGCTTCTTTTTCCATGCTTCAATGCTTTTACAATATAGTTCATTATTTCATATTAAAACTAGAAAAGCCTTTAGCTGAGAAACTTCCTTGTCTGAGACCAAAAGAAAGCTTCATTAGCATAATTCCTTACAGTCCTTCTGTTGGTATTTTCAGGGACAAAAATATAATTATCCTTTTAGTAAAAAGAAAAAAAAAACAACAGAAAAACTGTGAACATAGTGAAATAATGGAAGATCCAGATTACAACTCCAGTGAAAAATGTGGGATGAACTGGATAGGAATATAAATATCACTTCTGACTGAAGCATGAAACTTAGGCAAACAACAGGGAAAAAACCCCACCCTTTTTAGAACATTTTGAGATGTGTGAAAACTACAAATGCTAGAACTGTGAAAAGGAAACTGGGAATTTGATCCATATGTTCTGGAAATGCCACTGCCCACAGCTAAATTATATTTGGAGAACAGAACAGAGAACAGAAGAACAACTGCTAACACTGTTATAAACACAGGGTCTCCCTGGTGATGCCAAGATCTTCCCATGGCAGATATTAATGAGGGACTCTGACCATCTGGATACCATATATGAAGAAATAATATTTAGTATGTTCTAGAATAATTACTGAGGAATACGATATGATTTATTAATTATTTACTAATTCTCTGAGGAGAAATCATCCTGCTAGCTCCAAGGGGAAAAAGCGCTATTCAGGGTGGTTTGCACATTGGGGTTTTTTAATATAGGTGAATATAATTTAAAAGCCTGAACTGATCTAAGTAATTCCACTGTATCAGAGAAGATCATATTTTAAGCTTGGGAAGCTCTTTGCTGTGGTATATATTTACAAAGTAAAGTATTTTTGAAATATGCAATGTATGCTATAGGAGGATGACCTGTGGAGAGATTCTGCTACTGCTTCTCAAAACCAAAAGCGCATCGTGCTGATTCCAAGAGAAATAATTACCAGATAACTTGGGCTGCCATTTACTTGTGCACAGGAATGTGTGACTGGAAGGGGTGAACTCCACTTGCTCAGCTATTACAGTCCCAGCCAAGCCCCCTACTTCTGCTCTGTACTTTTAGTGAGCAGAATCTTCTTATCAATTGCCACCTTCCACTTCCTACCTGCAGGCTGACTGACCCTAGATGCTTTTTCCTCTGATAATTCAGTAGCCTGCAGTTCTCACATTCAGTTTATTCCAGACAGTTAGTACCCATTTGTACCAACAGAAACCTTCTAATATGCAACATGTGCTCTCATAACTGGTTCACATCAGTAACTTTTGCCACAGAAAGGGACAGAGACCAACATAAAGAGAGACAGATTTAAAGAAAGCAGTATGCGCAGTTTTCTTGGCCATGGCAGCAAACCCTCCCTGAAAAAGTTGAAACATATCTATAAAAAATGTTGAATGGTGGCAGCTCTATACCATCTGTTTTGTTCTGGTTTAGAAAGGAATTGCATCAATTCATGATGTTCTATATACCACCTCTCCTTCACAACAGCCACTAAGCAAAGCCTAGCAACAGTTGTGCCTATCATATTAGAATAATCAAAAATGTGTTTCTTTTATTACAAATGACATTTGAAAATTGTAACAATATAGCACTTCTGGTTTGATACTAATTTTTACTTTTCTTTAAAAAAAAGTCTTTGCTAAGCAATTTATGAATTCTGAAAATAGTTCTCTGCACATATAATCGTCAAGCTTGAACAGTTTTTATTTTTCATGTCTTTATTCATTCTTTTTTACGTAGTATTTGTGGAATTCAGCATCTGGAACGAGCAGGAAACAGGTTGACTCTCTTTGACTCCCTTTATTTCTGCATAGTGACATTTTCCACTGTGGGCTTTGGGGATGTTACACCCAAGATATGGCCTTCAAAGCTGCTTGTTGTCATTATGATCTGTGTTGCTCTTGTGGTGTTGCCCATACAGGTAAATGTGGATTTTTTTCCTCTTTAGAATTGTTTTTGAAACAAAGGAATAATAACTGAAATAATTTATTGTTGCTATTATTATTGCACAGAAAATGTCAGAAAAAAGAGACATCTATCTCTCCTATTGTGTTTTTTTTTTCTTTTCCCTGTATGTTCTTCTATACTCTAGATTTATATGAAAAAACAGAGTATTGATAACAGTTTTCAAGTGCTGATGAAAGTTTTCTGCTCCAGTCATGTACCACAGAGGCCTTCCTTTATCCTGAGATATGGGTTTGTTATTAATTGAGCAATTACAAAAAAACCCCACAACAGTAGCCAGCACTTTCTTTATGAGTACAGCTTTTCCTCTGCAGGCTCTCCCTGTTTCTAATCTTGGTTCTCTCTACTTCCTCTCTTACTCTTACAGCTCAGTGCTAACTTGAAAAAAATCTCATTAAATCTGCAACTCAAGCAAATTGGGTTCACAGCTGTGTATGGAACACACTCACACAGAGCCAGCAGCACAGTTAGGAATTTTTCATGCCTGCCTAAGTTTAGGACTTCTAACAGTTCCAACAGGGAAAGAGCAATTTATGAAAATCCAAGTATTTCAAGGAGTCAGTCAGCTTTATTAAATTCATACCAAGCATTTTCCAGCTCATTAGGTGAGGCTGGATGACAGAAACCCTGAGGTTACATGGGAAACCCTACCAAGATGTTCACTGTTCCACACTTGGTGATCACCCAGCCCTTGTGCCAGAAAAAGAGGATGTGGGGAGACACTCTGCGTTTTTATCAAAGCCTACAGTAGACCTGCTAGACCATGAGGCTCCAAAGTTTCTCACACAGCCATGGTTTCCAGACTCTGCTGCTTTGGCAGTGAACTAAAGCTCAGAAAGCTCAGTGTGGGCAGACAACACACAAACCCTGGGAGGTTGGAAGCTCAAGCTTTCAGCATTAATTTTCTTGATGTTATTTGAACACTCTAATTAAATATTTAATGTATGTATTCTCAGACATATGCACCTACACAATTATATTCTCACTCAGTGAAAGATTAGTAAAATATATATTCTACTGAAAACTAAAATGGGCTCTGTTTAAGAAATTTGGAATTTCCTAGGACATAGAAATTTCATTCTTAAGGTAGTTCTGATACATACTTCAGCCCAAGAGCTCCACATAAGCAGTAAATAACCTAGAATCTACTGGCATTTCACATAAATTTACCTATTATTAGCTACTTTATTTTATACCTTTGTACTGATAATGGGGCTTCATATAGCTTTCCACAGACATAGTAGAGTGGGAGGCATTGTCTCCCGAGCTTTTGCCCTGCTGTGATATGAAATCAGTTATTATTCACAATCCAGCCTCTCCATCAGTGCAATGTGGATGAGAAAAAGCAGCTGTCACACAGCCATACAGTTAAAGTGAGCTAAGTATTAAACATGTGTTACTTACAAGAAGCTTTGAACTGGTATTTGTATGTTTTATTACAGTTTATTACAGTATTCTCTTTGGTCTGGAGGATTCAGAGTAGTAATGTTTACCGCTAACCTGCATTTATTGTTCAGCTGACAAACTTGCTGTATTAACAGCTGCTGTGTTTTTAAGTTGTGTCTAAAATTACAAGACAGATAAGAGAGTTTACAGGTCACCTTCAGAACATTATAAAATCTCTGGGAAGAGTTACTGCCCAAACTAAGAAAAATGGTGCCTCTCTCCAAGTATATTCACAGTACATGTGTGAAAATTTAACCTTTCACATGAGGGAAGCAGTTACGCCACATGATACTAGAAAAAGAGAGCTCAGAGGCATAAAATACTTAAAGGAATAAGGCACCAGCCTTCATTCTTTTCTAAACTCCTATGATTAAATGTATTCTCATGGTATTTTAATGAGTTTTCACTGCTGTTTGTGTGTGTTAGATTCTGGCACTGTTGTTTGTGATCACCTTATTAGAGAACATTTTACAAAGAAAAAGATATTGTGGGCTAAGAGCAGCTTTTCATAGAGGTGTGAGATGAACGATGCAACACTGCCAAGTCATTATGGAGTTGTAGTGCTCACCTACTTGTCTCTGTTTCACTGACAATTGGCATCTCTTGCAGTTTGAACAGCTGGCATATTTATGGATGGAGAGGCAAAAGTCCGGAGGAAACTACAGTCGATACAGAGCTCAGACAGAAAAACACGTTGTGCTGTGTGTGAGCTCTCTGAAGATTGACTTACTCATGGATTTCTTAAATGAGTTCTATGCCCACCCCAGACTGCAGGTACTGAGAGTGAAAAAAAAAAATTCCGAAAGAAAAGAAGCTCAAAACACTCTTTGTTTTCTTTTTTTAAGAAAGGTTTCTGAAATGGTCTTTAATTTGTAAAACTGATTTTGGGAATAGACTGGTGAATTGGGAATCTATACCTGCCATAAGAAGCCAAGATACAGTCTGGAGACATTTTATGTTGAGGTGCATAGACTAAAGAGGTAGAATTGCTGTCTTGTTGAATTATGCCAGTCTTTCTAGAAACACGTATTTCCATGCAAATTCCTTAGATTCTACCCTAAAATAGAAAATAAATGAAAGCTACTCAAATTATTTTTCCCCATTGTTTTGGGACTGGATCCAAAAATCCTCACAAGTCAAACCATCCAAAGTTTTCACCTTTTGCTTTGCTTTTTACCTGTGTTAGGAATCACAGCATGCTCAGAGGTTGGAAGGGACCACCGAGGGTCATCTGGTCCAACCTCCCTGCTCAGGCAGGGTCATCCTAGAGCACATTGCACAGGACTGCAAAGATTAGATCCTCTTGGAATGGTGGAAATGAAGAAATAAATATATGTACTGTAAAGGACAAAGACCTTGACAAAATACACAGATTTTGTTAGTGTACACACATTCCCTAGCTAATGCAAACTTGTCATATGGCTTATTTGGAACATCTAGGAGCTTATTTCCATGAGATATCAGTTTGGATTTATTATCATTGCCTTTGCTACAGACTCTCTTTTTTACTAAATCTTCTCTATGTCTTTTACTAAGTTACCTGTGGTACCATGCTTCATTAACTACTGCAAAAATCACACAGATACAATTCTCAAACGGCTGAGCACCAATTTGCCAAATCCCAAATCCAAAATATTACCCAAAACAATTAGCTAGTAAGAGGCACAAGCAATTGCACAAAGAAATCCAGTTCTTTATAGATACAAACACAAATTGAAACACAACATTTAGTTAACTAAGCTGAAGAATGAGTCAGGCTCTGTGATACACTGGAGACGAAGAAGAAAAGTCCTGGTACTACACAGGTAACTCAAAAGGGCTTATATACATTCCCTTCAGAGCTGAAAGTGAGTTGGACTCGATCCTGGAGATCTTTTCCAACCATAATGATTCTGTGCACTGGGAAGCTGAAGGATATAGATGGTGCATTGCATCCAATGCCATTTTGCTTTCTGCAAAACCCTCTGTGTCCTAGGGAAGATTTCTGTGACCAGCCTGTCCTAAGCTCTCAGTCTCTCCTCTCATGTTCCATTTATCCCTCCTTTTCATTTGTGCACTTATGTAACCTTTGAAACATCCTTACTTTTCTTAACAAGGACTGTCTGTAGCACAGGAAGCAGTTTGGATTGGCCCATTAATCCAAAGGAAAAAATTTTGAGGAAATAAACTCTGTCTGTCAGCATTTTATCAGAGACATTTTTGACATCCCAAATCACTGTTGGCTCTTTCTCCAGCAACAATAAATAGTAATGTAACAAAACCCATGACTATTTCCCCTTTTTTTCGTATTTTAACAGGACTACTATGTGGTTATTTTGTGTCCTACGGAGATGGATGCTCAGGTCCGAAGGGTGTTACAAATCCCAATGTGGTCCCAAAGAGTTATCTACCTGCAAGGCTCAGCCCTAAAAGATCAAGACCTGTTGAGAGCTAAGTAGGCAAATATTGACCATTCTTTTTTACCTTTTTTTTTTTCACTCATACTGTTTGATAAATAAGTTTAACAAGCAACAAAAGCTGTGCTAGAAGGAAAGCCATGAGTATTTAGAAGGCAAAGCAAAGCTCTTTGATATAATTTTTCTTAATATCTGAAATTTTGAACCCAACTGTACAGTTTTGTTTTCTTAATTTCAGCCTGGTAACATTAAGCAACTATTCTGCTGTACATACATGAACTCTCCAGGGCCCTCCTCTTACCACAAACTTCCACCACTTCTAAGAGATGCTCTCTGCCACTTAATAGTGAGTGACATTTATCAAAACACATCAGTCAAGCACAGTTCCTCACACACACCTCCCCCCAGTGCTCAATCAGTTGAGCTGTAAAGGAATTCACAGTGGAATTCATGTAGAAGGATCATCTCTTTAAACTCTCCAAGGAGAGGGAAAGGTGATTCTTAGCAAATATGTGATTTAACTCATCTGCATTGCTCTGTTTTGTAGATAACTAAAATTAAGCCAATACTGGTCTGACTGTTTGTGTCATTCTTTACCTGAGGGGAGTTATTTCCAAGAATCTCATCTGCGAAGCTTCATGAACAGTGTTATCTTCTCAGACTTCTGCCACTGCCAAAAAACAAATACTTCTATAGCTGTTTAAAAGTTGACAAGACGAGAAAGCTTTTTTCAGGATTAGAAATTTTCTTTTGGAGAGATCCTTTTTTTTTTTTTTTCATGCTGATTTCAAGAAGGAATTCATATGTGGATTTAGCTGACATTTGTTCTACACATTACAAGAATTAAAATTAGGCTGTTCCCTAAATATAATCTTGAATTTCACTTATAATAACCTGGAGGTAGTCAGCTGTGGAACTGTGCTTTTTCCTGCAGAACATGTAATTGAATGTACCTGTCACAGAATAATTTTCAACCTCTCCTGAGGGAAGAAGTGTAGTGGGAATTTAATAGAACATTTGATATGAAATATAACCTAGTACCCAAGATGTTTGGTGTATTTCTTTTTAATGAGAACATAATGTACTGAGGAGATAACAAGGCACGTGGTAAAATTCTTCTAATAAATAAAGCAATGGTTACCAATGACAACAAAACAATCAAGAAGGTCTCATCAAAATTTATCCATATATTATATGTGAACCCAATGTCAAAGTAACATGATAAAGGTCACACCAAAAAGTAAAGGAATACCAAAAGTTGGCTGACTGCATCGGTGGTAAATAGCCAATTTTGCAAAAAAAATCTCATCTAATGGAACTGAATTTTCCTTCCTACAACTTTGGTAAAGACCCAGTCTTCCCAATACTGCTCCCATGCTTAGCTGAAATTACTCATAGAACTCCCGTGATTTCTTCCTGACCAAAGACACCATGAACTAGAAATAGTTCATTTAATGCTTATATACACAGAAATGTCTATTATTTATCCCAAACACATTATTCTTGCACATCTACCTAACTTTCTGCTCTCACTAGGCAAGACAAGTCTATTATTTGCCCCCTCTTGTTCATTCTACTGGTAATAACTTATGCCTATTGCACTCTTACACACCAGGCAGACTGGTGTTATTTATTCACCTTCTATACTCATGGCAGATAAATACTTTGCAAATTAAGTTTGAGGCCATTCTGCTTTTACTACTTTGGCACAGCTTTTACTGGCACCAGGGTAAGAAATGAGAACAGAGAGACTGAACTTTGTCTGTGTTCTGTTTCTCTGTGCAAGACTCTGACTGTGAAACCTGAGTCCAGTGAGTCCCTGGTTGGGCTGTGACAGGTTTGTCTCCTCTTTTGCAGGATGGATGATGCTGAAGCCTGTTTCATCCTGAGCAGCCGCTGTGAGGTGGACAGGACAGCAGCTGTAAGTTGGGGAGGGAGATGTGAGAGGATGTGCAGGTTTTACTGTCCTTATTCCCTCTCAGTTCTTTTTAATGCAACAAGGGCAGAATAGTACAAAAGCACTCTCATAGTACCTTATAGATACATTGATAATGGTCATTAATCACTTCCAAGAATGGTACTCTGTCAATATTCAAAGTACCTGAACTAATATCAGTGTCTGCTGTAGATATCCAGTTCAATCAGTCGTATTTATTAAATCAGAAAAGAGACAGGTATCAACTGACTGGTATATTCAGAACTAATGAAGCAAAGCCTGAATTCAACTTCATAAATAAATTTGTGACTAATACAAGTACCCAATATATGTGAGACTATTTGATCATTTTTCATATTGGCCAATTTTAAAATTGAAAAATGGCAAGATTCTTTGCCCATGTTGGTAGTTATTTGCAGTCAGGTAAGTTCCTGTCCACAAAGGAACACTGCTAATACAAACCTCTGTGCTGTGCATCTGTGATAGAAGAATAAAACCATATGACTTGAACTCTTCCAGCTAATGAAATTATCTACTGATCACAAATATCCAGGAAAAAAGTCCACTGATGATGGATTTATGAACATAACTTAAAATTTTTCACCATGAGCACTACACTAAATTATTGCAGTCTTGCCCCATTCAGTTCAATCTTGAACTCCAAAGGGGGATCAGTGTAAGTCTGAATATCCCTGAAGATGCTTACAAATTGCCTAACAAGATTGAACCAATATTTTTAATTCAGTGATTATGTTTTAAGCAATCTCGACTAAAAATACTGGTTTGGTGTTACATTATAAGAAATAGCAATTATTTTTCTAAATGTTGAAAACAGATTTAGTAAAAAATGGGAAATGAGAGCTTTGTATTATATATGTAGCATCACTTAATATTCTATCACTTATTACTTCATCTGCCATCAAAACTTAGTTAAAAGATCTTAGCTAAAGATCCTGTTCTGGACCCATCCCTTGCAGAAAGTCACTGAGCTCCCTGAGAAATAAATCTATGCTCCTACTAACATTGAAACTTACTGAGCTAAGGACTTTGAATTTGATTCATCAGCAATAGACTCCTGAAAATACAGTAGTGAAAGCCACTGAACTAGCAGCAAGTAATCCCAGAGTAGTCAAGCAAGGCAGACCTACTGCTTGGAAGTCACAGAGGGTCCAGGGTATTTAAGGGTAAGAACAAGCAGTTCTTGCAAGTACCTGGAAAAATACCTGTAACTTCTAGGAAACTGAAAAATACCAAAATAGCCCAAGTGTCTTATCTAAATCAGCCATGAATTCAGAATAAATCAGCTACAACATCTCATTTCACATCATGTACTTGAGAGTTGCATAGCGGTTACAAATGAGAAATCCCATAAAATCAGTGTGTGATGTACACTGCACTGGGAAGATTTATGCAGCATTAAGGACAGCAACACCACCAGTCAGCTGTTCATCTCTGCTCATAACTGCTTCAGAATTTATGCAAAGAAAAGACAATTTTCAGCTCTGCTGGACTGTGCTGTAGGGCAGGCAGTGGGCTCTGCGTGGAGCTCCCAGAGCTTTCATCCATTGTGGCCAGCACTGTGCAGGTTTGGCTCTGGAGCCATGGCCAGCTGTGGCTCTCTCCTTTCTGCCCTCAGGAAACACCAAAATGGTACCTGGCACATTTCAGCTGCCACTACAGACTTTGATCAAATCTCATTTCTCTTTGCACCTGGAGCACACAAACAGGCACATCCTACCAGAGACACGCTCCTGGTACCTTCCCCCGGGACACAATCATACTCTCAGGGGCAGTGTGATCTGAAGCTTTTAAACAAGGTGTCACCTCTCTGCCTTGTTTTCTTTTTTGCTATCAGATTACCTCATCACAGGGAATGCAGTTAGTTATTCTGCAAGTAGAAAATCTTTAAATTTTTAAAAATTAAATTTTGTCTTACTGCCCCCTAGAGCTGTGAAATGAAATGTACTGAATTTCCTACACTGCTCCAGCCTCACATTAGTACTCAAGGCTGGTTTGTCACTGGGCTGAAGGAAGTGCAGCTGTCATCCCATTATCAATCTTTATAAGTACAACTGATTTTGCACCCTGCTGTTGTTGAGAAGCTGACAAACTGCTAAAAGCGTCTTGGATCCTCTCCTACATGTGACAGCTGTCAAAATAAAAGGAGGAGATTCCTGACCAGAACAGCTGTTGTTACTCAAGTGATTTTTTGAAGTCCATGAGGGTTTTTATCCCCCCAGCTACAATCCTCAAGCAGAGGATTTACTCATTTGCCATGGATAACCCTGGCTGTTCATTGCTTGCTATTTTGTTAGTTAATAATTTCTAGTGACAACACTTCTGCTGTTGCTGACAGCTTTGTTCTGAGGCTTTCTGAAATTTCAGAGATGGTCCAATTCAAGCTTGCACCTTTTTTTTCCCCTTTCATTAATCAAATTGTGTGACTCTGCTGTACTGGTAATCTAAATTACACTGCCTGAATGGCATCACTATACGAATGTAAACACAGCAGGATATAACTGATTTATCAAGTTGTGTGTGGCAAGAAAAAAATTCAATTAACAGAACTATTTAAAAATACATATTAAATGCATTTCCTTGAGTCCTGATGATTTAAATACACCCACTTTAAAACTTCCAGCTTTTCATACATGAATTTAAATATCACCTCTATATTAATCACCATTTGTATCCGTGGTAATTTTTTGATCAGTGACTGCAGATCACACACAGAAGAGAATATATTTTTTCACTCACCTTCCAAAGAAACATCTATTTAATAATTGGAACAGAAGCATAATTTTGTTTCAGTTACTTCTGTTTGTTGTGTGTACATCTATACCACATACTGGGAGAAAGGTGAACATTTTTTAAAGTCACTAAAATATAGCATAGAAATTGCAACATTTTTAAACCAGAGAGCCACAATACTCTATGAAGAGACTGAATCTAAGAAATCACTTAAGGTGCTACCTGTGTTTTTCTTTCTCTCCCCTGGAGTGCTTCTTCAGAGTGGAATTTGGGAGAATAACTAAGCAAAAAACTTGGGAACCCAAAAAACCAGCTTTTGTACCCAAACATGTGGATATACCAAGTGGAAAGAGAAAAAAGAAACAATAATACAAGGTTATTAGATTAACAGTACATACCCACTGAGTTGATCTTATGAAGTTATTTAGGGCATTTAAGCACCCATTTTATATACATATATTACATATTTGTGGACTGCTGGTTCAAAGAAGAGCTAGAAAATGGAAAGCAAGGCATTTGCAGTGTTAAAACTGCCCATTTGCCAAATAACCATCAAGAGATTTTAATTTCAAAGTCTTTCCCTTTTCTATACAATAATGTTAAGAAATATTTCAAGTTGAGGTTCATACTTTTAGTTTTACAACTCTCATTTCTGTGGGTCTAGATTTGCTCGAGTTTTTAACAAGATAGTGTAATTTGAATCATTTTATAATGAAATCTTCCTTCTTATATTTTACAATTATTGCACATTCTGATAAAACCAGGCTTTTTAGACAAAATAATAATTAAAAAAATGCAAGAAAATATCTAACATAGAGATAACTATATTTCTAGGCACGTAACATATTTGTGTGACTGCCATCTAGCACCTTACCCAGTCATTTGCTGCTTCTAAGCTGTGTTGGCATGTCATTACCTTAAGACAAAACAGCAAAAAACTCAACAGCACACAAAATCCTGAGGAGGGTAGATTGCCATATGTTATAGAAAAGTAAAGAAAAAGTGGCTGCATCTAAGGGAAACCTACAGCAGGTTATACCCAAGCTCTTCAATCTCCTGACTGGGCACAGCAATCCTACATCTATAAAACTGATAATAAGAAAAAAGTGAAATAATATATTTTGCCATCCTCTTATGACTCCATTCTAGTTTTTCTATTAGAAAAAAGTACTTGCTAACATCTCAATTGATAATAAAATATTATGGTTTGAAAATGTCAATTACGCTCTGTTCCAGGCAGAGATTTTCCCTTGTGTTCATGAGTCTGAAACCTTCTCTTACTGCTGATGCTGCAAACATAATGAATCATTCTTTATATTTTACCTTTAAATACCACCAATTTAATGACTAGCAAGGCATTTCAATCCAGGCATGGCTTCCTAGATACAAATCTGAAATATTTCTTTTTGGTTTTGAAATAAATAAAAACTGATGGATGACACATTGGAATTAGTTTTACTTCACAAAATTCAAAGTATGAACGCATTATCACATAGATGACTTTTATGGATAGCAGTGTTCATCCTGCAGGTAACTCATTCTTGCCACGTGGTAGCAAGAACAAAAACTAACAGCCTGAAAAATCTCTTGGAATCCTTGGTCAGCAGTTGGCTAAATCCTGACATCAGTTGTGCAAATGTTTTAGTTCCACAAAAGTTCAGATCTGCTTTTAATTAAACTGATATTTTTAGAATTATCCACAATTTAAAACTCTCAGTTCTTGATGTCATCATTTAATGCTATTTTAATTATGAGTCTCTTTGGAAGGATGTCTATGCTACATCATTCTTGATTAATTAGACATGACTAATCACTGCCATCTTAAGTTTTCACACAATTATTTCACATCCAAATGCTACCCCTTTCCAAATGACACAATCATTAGCACTTGCAGAAAGATAGCAGAGGGTCAAAATACCTTATTAGTGGAAGATTTCTGGAAATTAATATGTAATAGTAATTACATAACATGCACATAAACATCCACACCAGCTGGTGCTATGTGGTCTTAAAAGGAGTTTTCTTCAATGAAGCCAGTCTGATAATAGATTCTTTTTCTAATCTGACATGGTTATTTGTATTTCATTGTCACCACCTCATACGCTTTCTTCTAGGATCACCAAACCATTTTAAGAGCATGGGCAGTTAAAGACTTTGCTCCAAATTGTCCCTTGTATGTTCAGATACTGAAGCCTGAGAATAAATTCCACATCAAGTTTGCAGGTGAGTGGAAGATTGCAGTCATTCGAAGTTAGTGTTTGACAGCTTGTTTCACGAACACATAAGCAAAGTGAGAAGCCCTGGGGATATTTACTACTTAGAAACTGATGAAGAGTGCAGTTTTGTAAAATAATACACATCCTAGCACTGGCAAAGACTTGCAAGCACTTTTAAGAATTAATAGTCTTATGCTATATAATATAGAGAGTAGAATTATTTGATGTATAACTACTCCTGAATTACAGATCCAGGCAGGTCTCCAGTTTACTGTACCCATGTCTGTAAGCCATTTCTGTCTACTAAAACATAGTTACTAAGGGGTGTATGAGAAGATCTGTTCAGATTTAATCCAACAAACAATTGAAGGAAAAATCTTCTGATTGGACTGGCTTTTCCAAGTGGTATGGAAAACATTCTTTTAATTACTTGCAAATATTTTGGAAAGAGACATATAATTTAATTCTATATCCAGTAAAATGCGTGCCTTAGAAACCATGGCATAAAATGCAAAATGATGTTAAGAAAACTGAAAAAGATCCACTCCTATAAGAGATTACCATCTTTTATTTGACAAACTATTTCTCTGCATTATATATTTCTCTTTCTTTCTGTCTATATCCAAACAGTCACATATGTAAGTACATAGATATACATATGCTTATGTGCAAAAACACACAAATACTTTTGGAGAAATATCTCTGAAGTAGAAGAAAACCTTTCCTTTTCAGCTGCAATTTTGAAAATTCAATTTTCTTGAATGATATTCCAAGGAAGAAAAGATTGCTGATTCATGCAAAAATAAAAACAACTCTATGGAAAAATATTAGTCTCCTCCATCATCCCAGAATGTGATGAAAAAGCAAATTCCAGTGCAGAACGGCTCCAGAGCAACAGTTAAAGCTGTAATTTTTAAAGCTACTGAATTTACCACTGGGTTAGAAAGAAGAAAAAAACCCATCAGTAGCAGTTCTGAAGTTATAAAACTGTAGTCTCAAACTATGAGATGGCACAGCAGGGAATAAGGCTCATGCTGTGATGAGAATGATGGTGCTTTTTCATTTCCCCCTTGAATCCACCCAGCACAAACATAATCCCTGCTCCCTAGCCATGGCCACTTTTCTTTATCAAAAACTGTGTTAATTTGTTGTTTGGAATTGTGCTTTTAAGAGAGTTTCATTATTCCTAATGGCTTGTCTCTGTAGGAGCTTATATATAACTGTGCTTGTAAAACAGAGGCAATTTTTCATGTCTCTTCTAAGTGTTGGAGAATTTGGACCATATTTTTAAAAAAACCCAAAAAACCAACAACCAAAAACCCCAGAAGACCTCTTTTGGTAATATTTCCTTCAGCTGAACTTCAGCATCACCAGTGAATGTTACCTCCTGCAAATGGTTAGGCACTGATGGAGCCATGGGAACAATATTTTTTGGCATACATTTTCCTAAGAGGATTTCCCTTTGGTATTTATGTCATCCAACACTTCATCATTCTGAAACATGTACCCGGGGGGGGCTGCAGACTACAGACCTATCCAGAGTGTTTACGAGTAAAATTTGTCACAACCATCCGGAACATTTTTCTAAGTGCTTTTCCTATTATGATTCAAGGCTTTATTACTGCCTTAATGCAAAAGCTTCTTTTCAATCTGATATTCCTTGAAAAAAATGACTCCTTTCTTCTGGAGGTTTCCCAAAAAAATATTGTGCATTTTTATGAACCTGAAATACTCAGTAATAGGATTTTTTTTTTTTAAACACAGGTTTAGAGACTACAGCTGTCAAAAATAAAGTTTTTGAATTTAGAAGAAATACAACCAAGTAGTCCTCCTAACTAAAGTTTAACTTTTAACTACATTGAAAATGTATAAAGCACTGGAAGCCCAGTTTTTCAGCGGCTTATAGTAGGTTGACCAGTCCTCCTGGATTGCACGAGGCAGTCCTGAAATTCAGACACTGACTGCATTTTCCTATAGGACAGACAAGCCTGGTTTTCTGCCTGGCAGTTTTCCGCATCCTGGAGGTTTTCTGCCTCAGGCAGAAACAGTAGATAGGAAAAGTAATTGTTATAATGTATTCCTATCCAGTAAACAAGACTTATACATCCTTCTGCTCTTTAATGAGAGAATGAGAAGTTATTTTTGTTCTCAAAGCAAGAGAATGGACGCATGTTGGCCAGGCTCAAATGACCTGTCAGAAAGTCAGGTGTCCGGATTCCACCTGATGCCAGACACACATCCTTGCATCCTGCACCTTCTGTTATTTTTTGTAGTGCATTTTTAACTACTTTGTTTAAAATATGAACCTACTTACATTGCTACAGTGGCATGTTTGTGCCAGCAAAGCCCTTTGCAAGTTTAAGTTGTGAATACTTTTAATACACAGCCATTCTTTACATGACAGTTATCAGATGGGCAACTGCCTTATCTCTTAAGCTGAAATGCTTTGATTTCTCCTTACTAATTTCCAATACAAAAATGACTTGACATGGCCAGTTTTTCTTTCAATAATACTGGCAGTTACATTCTTAATCTTCCCACTTTTCCTTCATACACACAAGGCTACAAAAGGCCATGTACCCTTGATGCAAGCTCCTGGCCTTTCATTTCAGCACAAATGGGAAATAAAGTGAAGATTGTCCACAGCAGAGCAATATATTTATGCAATTCAGAGACTACTAAATTCAATATTTTCTGAGCTGAACTTAAAACTTTTATAACTTTAAACTTTTATAACTTTTATGTATATGTAGATGCAGATATAGATATAGATATATATCTCACCTTTACTTTGGATATTTGGAAATTATACATGATTACAATTCCAGGAAATGGGAATACATTTTGACGTTCTCTATTTATTCAAAATGCGCCCATGAATTAGCACAGATTGTTGAAGTCTGACATCAACCCTTCAGTAGTTTATTTCAAAGGAATACAGTCCAGATTCACCAAAATGGATATTGAATGCAGCTGATGATTAATTTGTCCAATTACAGCTAAAAATAGTCTAGAAGTAACAGATGGGCATTTTTCTCTATCTGATCTGGTAGTGGTCATGTTAACTTATCAAATTGACAAAAGTAAGTTTTCTCAGAATAATTGTGCCTGGTCTAGGTCATTCTTACCACATGGCTGCTGCTGCAGGCATAAATCAGTATTTTGAGTCTGTTTTATCGTCAGTAACATTACAGAAACCATAACTCACCCCACTGCATTACTACACCCATTCGAGACAGACTTAGCAACAAAACCTCTGTCAAAATATATTTTCAACAGAAACAGCAACTTAGGGAAATTCTAAATGTGATATTTCTTTAGTATAAACTCAATCAAAATACTTCTTTTTCTGGGAAGCTGATTTGACATATTTAATATTCACTTCAAGATAAACTGCAGTTTCCTGGGCTGCTTTGCTGTCACACTGAATGAGTAATTTGCTGATTCTGGTACCTGCTGTCAGGGGACATGACTGATGTCTCAGACCTGAGGAGTGGGAGAGCTGTCATCCAGCTTCCTCCCTGCTCACTTCAGAAAGGAAGCAGCAGAAAAAGTTCTGTGTAATCCTCCACAACACAAGCCCTGAGCATAGAGAGAAAACACAGTAACGTTATAGGAAAGCTATGAACTGTCAAATAACTGGAAAAATGAGCAAGGCATTTTTGATCTGCTCTGTGTCTAATATAAGAACTTAACTGCAGAAGATCAAAGTCTCCAACAGGTGCAGAAGTAGTCCTGCAAGTCCAGCTCCAAGGCTCCTGATGTAAAACACTTGGCAACAGAGGCACAATTAAGAGGCTGATGTAGGACAGCAATCTCTGTTTGCTGTGTGCTATATTCTTTGGTAACATAATATTTTATATAAACATCTGCCAAAAAAGTTCCCCATATATGTTAGAGAGTAGAGTGCATCTGGAGGATTTAAATTTCAGTTTTCATCTGCATTGTGCCATCCGTGATTGATTAACTTCCATTTCTATTTATTTAGGTCAGCATGTACAACTGGGTTCAAGTACAAATTCTGAAATAACAGATGATGAAGCCATTGCCCCCATTACCCTGTGTATTTTTTTCTCATATTTTTAAAATGTTTCACTAAAATGTGACAACATTCCAAACAAAAAAAAAAAGGGGAGGTTATTTGGCAAAATCCTATACAAATTAAAAAATAGGGAGAATTCTCTTTCAGTGTCAGGAAGTTGGTATTCACTTTCATAAATCTTTGCCATCTGACTAATGGTAATGGACTGCAGATATTCCATTCAGGCAGTAGTCTATGCCTTACCCTCTCAAAATCTCTGGTTTGAAATTCAAGTAGGTTTATTAATGGCATATGGTCATCTAAAAGAACATATTTCTATCTGAAATATTTTCTGCAGGAAATATTTAATTGCTATAGCTGAAATATATTTACAGGAGGAGAAATCTAATTTTGTTCTATATTTGACAGTGTCTTTATATAACTAAATTCATCCCTTCCCTATGACATTTAAATAGGCCCTGATCTTCAGAAAACTGGAGAATTAATTTCTCCATTCAGTAGTAAATGATTCTGTTGCTGAAAAGCTTCTAGATATTTCAAAATAAATGGAACAGAGAAGGCATACAAAATATGCCTTCACTTTTATTTTCAGTAAATGTCATGCTTATAGCTATACTATAAATTCTGTCAGGAAAGCCACTTAGAGAGGCAAGGTGGTTTTAAGGATTTCAGTGACACTGCTGAAACCAGCAGCAGATGTACACAGTTCAGATCTGGGTGGGGAGGTAATTTGCCTGCCTTTACTCAGCAATTTTCATGTGGCCTGTGTTTTGATCAGCAGCTGTACTACTTGTAATATTCCTTCTGATCAGAAGCAAATTCTGCTCCCATTGAAAGAACCAAATACTAAATTCAGAGGGGAAAAAACTGACTTAGTATTAAATGCCTTCATGATTTTACAAAACCTATCTGACTTTATGTTTCTACACTGACAAGAAGTTACAAGTTTTGTGCTTGTCCCTTTTTATAGCCATTTCAATACTGTCACAGGTATATGTGAATCACATTAAAGAATAATTTCTATTTCCTTTTCATGCCATCAGCAAGCACTGGAGACCATTTATCTGTGATCTGGATTTAGAACAGTAGCCATCCATTTTAGACAGCATAGATAGGGAAAATCATATGCAGCTGATTTCCAAGGTTCAAGCACAAGATTAAGATCTTGGACCAAACTTTGATTGATGCATCTTCACCGTTTCCCTAGACAAGGAAGTGGTAATTCTGTTCAGTTGAAAGTATTTTTGTAAAACAATTTATATCCTTTTTTTCCCTGCAGATCACGTCGTGTGTGAAGAGGAATTCAAATATGCTATGCTAGCTCTAAACTGTATATGCCCAGCTACTTCTACATTAATCACTCTGCTGGTTCATACATCTAGGGGACAGTAAGTATATACTTCCATAAAAAAACCCAAAACAACTTGGAAAAGTCATAGCTGATACTCTTTGGAAAGCAGCTTACCCTGAATTCCCACACAACTACAGTTTTAAAAAAGAAAATTCAACTTTCTGCACAATAAAAGCATCAAAATCCCTTACTCAAAGCAGTATAATTTTGAAGAGAACACCCCTTCCCCCCAGTATTTAAAGTTGCTTGCTGTTGTGCCACTTCCACAATATGAAAGTAGATGGAATTGTAGATCTATCACAAAGTCTACTTAAGAGCACTAACAAGTCCTAAGAATACCTAATTTAATATGTTAATTTGAAGATCTGTTTCAATGAACTCAAAAAATGTTTTTTTGATAACATATAGTATTTGCTCTTCTGTGCCTGCACATTTAGAGGCAAACAAACAGACACGATTTTTAACATGACTGCATGGCTGGAAGGGGTGCAGAATTATGGTGCCTCTGCAGAACAGTAGAACTCTGAATTCACTAAAATAATTTTACCACATCTGGTGTATCTCTGTTATGCTGTATTCTTAGAATAATAAGGTATTCTTGATTAAAATGTTGTGGGCACACAGATGCATAAAGGAATAAATCCCAAAATCCATCTGTAGAAATGGAATGTGGAATGGCTGCATATACACTACACAAGTCTTGTAAAAACACTGATTTTTTTTTTTTCAAGTAACCATGAACCCAGTGCATATATATTTATTTATAAGCAGTGTTAGTAACCTTCTGTATGACATTTCTAGTATTCCCCTTTGCCCAGAATGGGGAAAACAGAAATTCTTCCTAGAACTTTTACTACTAAGAACAGCAAATGTCAAGATTTTAACGGCATTGTCTGCACTAGAATATCCTAATAAGAAGGCAACAAAACATTGTTTTGATACCTGCTGAGCACCATGGTGAAATACATTTTTTACCTGCCTACCTTTCATTCTGTGACATGCACAGAATACAGAACCTTTCCCAGTTATTTCATGTTACATGCACATAAAAGAAGAGCAGTGTTCCTAGCAGCTGCTAGAGAATTTTGCATCAGCACAAAAGCAAACACACAAAAGGGAAATGTTTTCTGCTGTACTTAGGAACTTCAGCATTTCATTTTTTAATACAGTCATATTGATCGTTTACAAATTCCCAACTATGATGCAAAGTACCTGTCACAGAATTCAAAGTGCTTAAGATTTCTTTTGTAATCAGAATTAATAGATGTAACCAGGATAATAAAAGTAACTGTTTTCTACTCTGGTCATTGGATACTAGGAGCAAAAAACCCCAAGTTTTTGCACAAATAGTTGTAGCATTACTTTGAATCCAGAAGGATTAAGTAACGTGTTTCTGTAAGAATGTACAATGTATGTTAATGTAAGAATACTCTCCTGTATTTATACAGAAAGACTGAAAAATTGAAAATGTCTAGTTATTATTTATCTACTGTAGTCAGCACTCTTCAGAGCATTTATTCTCAGACAGACTCCAAAATAAGGGCATTTGTCCTTGTACTGCAGACATAAAACTGCTTTGGATTTGACTAATTTATATTTCAGAGGGGTTTTTTTTGGCTTTTCTAGATTTTTTTTGTTGTTGAACAAGAGGTAAATTAACTACTAATTGTCAAAAGAGATTAAATTACTTTCATTTATACGTATGAAAGATGAAGTCATATGAGCAGTTGAGTTTGGCTAAGTAAAAAGATGAAGTGAAAGCAGATTATTTAAACTACAAATAAAAATTTTAACTATACCTGTATTTATAAACCAAAGAAATACTAAATTAGATCTACACAATATAGAAAATTATGAAAAGAATGTAAATAATTTGTTCAATAGATTTCCCATGTTACTAATGAACTGCTTTCCTTTACATTAGTTCCTGTTTAATTATCCTTTCATTATTGTGTTTGCTATTAACATCTGCTTTAAACCTTATGTGGGACTCAAGTTTTAAATACCTGCTAAGGAGGTGTAAATAATCCTTTTGTTTTCTCAGCTGTTCATGGAATTCAAAACTTTGGTGTGTAAGACATCAAAATTCTACCCCAAATCTTACTTATAATCTCATTATTGATCTTAATTATTAATCTTAATATTTATGTTTAACTGTTATCTGATTATCTAAAATAGTAATACAACTCTATTAGGGTTTGTTTGACAATACAAAATATTGGAAGAAAATAACCTTTCTGACTTGAAGTTAATGTGATCTTTACAGTACAGCCCCATGGGAAGCTTTCAGACAACTCACTGGAACCAAGCAGACATTAAACAGGTGACCATTTTATTTTGGGGGAAAAATGTTCTGAAATTACATTGTTCTATACTTAGTACACTGGTTGGACTGGTGCAACAAAAATGGTTTACTTATTTCTGTCTTGAAAGAAAATGTTTTCCTGAGGAGGGTGGAGAAACATGGTAAATTGAAGAAAAATAGAAATTGTGTTAAGATATTGAAAATGTATAAATGAGCATAAAGGAGCATGTCCCAATATCTTGAGATCTTCACTCAAGTGGCAAAACACAGAAAACACTTGTCAGTTTTGTGACCTATCTGCACATATGTGTGCATATACATCAGTTATCTCCAGTGAAAACTCATGCAGGCAGAACCTTCTTTCCACATGAAACTTAATACAGAAGTTCCCAGGAGCTCCAGGGCTACAAGTTTTGGGGTTGCTGAGGTTTGGAACATTTCCACTAAACTGTTTGCATTAAGGGCAGCAGCTGCACAGAGTAAAGGATGATCTGCTTTGTCATTTATTTTCTTGCACTAGAGAAAAGGAGTTATGTACTTGTGAATAGTCTGCAAGACACAGGAACCAAAAATACCCAGAGGGTAAAGATCACTGATAAGCAAATGCAGAAAAATCTCTTCTACAGATAAAATGACCAAAGAAAAATGATTCTTTCCTACATAAGTTGTCATTAATGATATTCAGGGAGGAACCGGAGTCTGCCACTAAGCATGTGAAGAAACTGTCTATGAATAGAAAGAGCATGCTGCTGGTTTTACCTGTCATCCTCAAATTGCCATGGATCTACTTATTATGGTGTGAATTTAAACTAATTGACCCATCTCTCTCCTGATACTAAAGCACATACTCTTATATGTCTATTACTTAGCAGAAAATGCTCTTTAATACATTAAAATAATCTCTGTACTTACAATATTACCAAGATTTAACCTCAAATATTTCTTTCAGATTAGCCCATAGGACATTTTCAATAGACATTTGTAGTTTCTATTGACAAGAAATACCATTCTGATTAATAAGAGTTTTACATTAAGTGTTAAATTATTCTCTTTATGTTTCAGGGAGAGTCAGCAATCACCAGAACAATGGCAGAAAATGTATGGCAGATGCTCTGGTAACGAAGTGTATCACATTAACCTGGAAGAAAGTACTTTTTTTGCTGAGTATGAAGGGAAGAGCTTCACATATGCTTCTTTCCATGCACATAAAAAGTATGTTTATTTTCCTATCGACCATTAAAAGTTCAAAGAAATAATTACTTGTTTTGCCTGCAACGTAGCTTTGCACTAAAGGCACAGTAGTACACGCTACTCTGTTTCTGCATTTAAATATCTGACCTCTAATATGGAGGTTTCTCTGAGTCAGAGCTGGTCAGGTAAAAGCTTATGTTTGTTCTGTACAGCCCACCTCAGTCTAAGAGAATAGGATGTAAAAGATATAAATGATGAGCTGGACAACAAGGAAAAAAAGGCACCTTAGAGGGGTTTTCCTAGAATACCAATCCTTTCCCAAGTCCAAAATAATCTAGAAAAGAATGGGTGGGAGAGTGTGAGGTTTTTATTTATTTAAGACTCAGCTGGAAATCTGGCTTCCTTTGTGGCATGTTAATTTTATGGAAAATGTACGATTTAAAAGTGGCACATAGCACATTCTGCTGATTGTTCAAACATCAAACTCTTCTTTCTGTTAGATGATAACATACCTGCTTTAAAGTGCAGATGATGCATCACGTATCCAGTGCTCTGTGAGATGAACATACAAATTAAACACAAATCATGTGTGTTTGTATATATTTGATAAAATAAGCATTTCTCAAACCCTAAACGCTGGGTTTATTCTCATATTTAATCAAGGAGAGAAAGAGGTTTTTTTGCTGTAATTCCTTATTTTCTATCACTAATCGAATACATTTCTAAGAGTGAATTGTGAAATTTAAAAAATGAATTATGAAAATGGTTTCCATTACTTATAAATAATGGAACAATTTAACATGATTAATAATTTTTCATATCATGTATCCATTTTTCTACCAATATTTTCCCAAAAATGACTATTCATCTGACAGAAAAAATCAACTAGAACAACATTAGGAGAATATTATGGGCATTACAAGAACCACTCAATTGCCTAGGAATTCATGAGCTCAGAAAAACTGCTTGATTTGACTTGGCCTATTTAGCAGAAAACATTTTTCAAACATCTTTGTCATCCAGAAAGCTGCAAATGTTCACAATGTGCAAAGAATAAAAATACACCTGAGGTTCAGTTTTGACAATGGAAATTCTGGTGTTTGCAGGACTGTGCAAAGTGAACCATGCCTTTCCTTTTCTAATTAAGGTTTGGAGTCTGTCTGATTGGTGTTAGAAAGGAAGATAACAAAAACATTTTGCTGAATCCAGGTCCTCGATATATCATGAGTTCTACAGATATATGCTTTTATATAAATATCACCAAAGAAGAGAATTCTGCTTTTAAGAAGCAAGAAAAGCATAGACAAAATCATGAATCAAAATTATCTTATCATGGAGCTTCTAGGTTACCAGTACACAGTATAATTGCCAGCATGGGTAAGTAAAAAAAGAATAAAAAATTACATCACAACATATTCCTATCTAATGAGTAGTACATTTTAAAGCAACTTCCTAAAATTTTAAGAAACTATAATCATGTATAGAAAGAATTATTATAAAAACTTTTAACATTTTCCTTGATATTAAAAAAAAAAAAAAACGCCACAGACAAACCAACAACAAAAAACCCAAACAAATGGAATTGGGATCTCTTTTTCTTTTACTTGACAATGTGGAATTAAACTACTTAAGACTGGTATAAAAAAGTAACAGTGAAGTGTATGCAAAGCAAAACAACTGGGTAGATCACGAGTACGTCTTTGGCATTCATACCTGATTGATTGTAAGAAGTTTTCTTGAGCTTCTTTAATTTAAAAAACACCATTTAGTAAAATCTGCAGGTTGTGGATACATATAAATATGGACTCATTATATAAGGTATGATTTTAAAGAGGTAGTTAACAAGAAGACATAGACTAATTGTCAGGAAAAGTGCTCCTTTCCTCGAGTACAGTTTAAATATTTGTTTTATTTTAACGGAATAAACGCAATTAGCATAGTGTTGCTGTCAGTCCTTTGCCATGCAGTCAGGGAATCCCCACTAATTACAGGAATCTCATTAGAATGTTCTAAGCAGCACACTGAGGAAATGTTTTCCCTTACCCTTAGGGACCGTGGCCATCGATTTACAGGACACGGGGTGCCGCGGGCCCAGCGGGGCCACCCTGGCCCTTCCTGCCGAGGGGGGCAAGGAGGGCAGGAGGCCCAGCATAGCCCCAGTGCTGGAGGTTGCAGACTCCTCCTCCCTTCACACGTGTGACCTGCTCAGTGACCAGTCAGAGGATGAAACCACTCCATCGGATGACGAAGTCTCTGCAGGCTTAGAGTACGTATAGTACATGTAAAATAACGTGAAAAGTTAATACTATATAAAAAGCATCAATAATCTTTTTTGACATGCAGATCAGTCTGAGGACTTGTAGGAAGCAAGTCCCATGAAGCACAGTTATGGAATTATTCCCTTCTAGGAAATGCTAGCAGAATGCTATAAGCCTATGACAGATTAACTCTTCCATTTGCCAGAAATTTTCTTCTTGCAGTTAAAAAAGCTGTAGTGATGTATTGCAATCCATTCATAGCCTACTTTATGCCTTTTTTTTACTTTCTGTAATTACTAAGTCAGCACTCAACAAAGTTGTAAACAGATAAGTACACCTGTCATGAGACTGCAGTGATAATCAGATATCCAACAGGCTTTTTTGAGTGCTGGGGCTGGATGTGTGATTTCAAAATGCAGAAATGACAAAAAAGCCGTATGGGACAAAATGATCACATCTAATTCAAAATGCTTGTTAGTGTGTTACTGAAAGTAATGATGCATTATTCAGATAAACCCAGAAGATTCAATCCTGCTGTGCAGATGAGCAATTATGTTTATTGGGATTGCTGACAGGGGTGTTAAAACTGAAACACACAATTAAACCAGCAGAGTTTCCCATCTCCACCAGTGACAAGCATGAGACACCCCAGGGAAGACTGTCAAACTCCAGAGAAAAAATTAATAGGATAAGTTATCTTAAATGTGCAGACTGAAACACCAGGATTTAAAAGGCCTCTTGTAAAAAAAAAAAACTAAGGTCAATTAGAAATTTTATCTCATTGGGTAGAGGATTTGCCATTTAGAATTTATTTCAGCCATTTTGAAAGTATGTTATTAAAGCAAAAAGGTAATGACTTCACTCATTTTTGGTAAGTGTTTGAAAAAAAATTGGAGAAGGAAGAGCAGAAGTACAATTATTTCTATTTTCTTTCCTTCCTTTTTAAACTTAGAAGTTTCCAGTTCAAAACACTATGACAGCACACTATGATACAACAGACTGTTTTCAAAAACCCATGCAAAATTCCTTCAGTCCTCAAAAGCATGGCAGCTTTCACTAAGTTCTATTGAATTGGCTGCAAAAGACATTCGTTTGACCTCTATTAAACATAGTTCATTTTGTGTACTTGACTCTAAAACCTGGACATATGTATAAACATCCCATAAAATACTTGTGTAGTCACCTGTGTTTTGGTAATGTGCTGTACTGAAAAATGTTTTTTTTCTATTTTAGGTATGCCAAAGGCTATCCTCCTTACTCTCCTTATATTGGAAGTTCTCCCACCTTTTGTCATCTTCTGCATGAAAAAGTCCCCTTCTGTTGTCTAAGACTAGATAAGGTAAAGGGAGTTTCTGTTACTGGATAACCCTGCATTCCCATTTGTCTGTTGCATTTGAGTAGAGCTAAATTCTGATTTCTCCTTAGAGATGAAGTCTGTGCAGCATTTGCTATAATATTATATTTTTTCCTCCTTTTCCTCACCAAGTGTTTATGTCTAACCACGTCTGTATTGGGTCATCTGATGCAATATTCACATGCACTGAACTTGTTTCTTACTTTGATTTTAGGGGTGCCAGCATAACTACTATGAAGATGCCAAAGCCTACGGATTCAAAAATAAATTGATTATAGTTGCAGCAGAAACTGCTGGAAATGGCTTATATAACTTTATTGTCCCACTCAGAGCTTATTACCGACCAAAGAAAGAACTAAACCCCATTGTATTACTGCTCGATAATCCGTAAGGAGACTTTTGTTACCCCCTCTGCTAAGTTTTAAACTCATTTTACCATTACTTCAATAGATGACCACTTTTCACATGGCCAGCTGAAAATCAAAAACATTATGGCACACTTATCTTTGAGAAAAGTTAGTGACAAAAATCATACCCTATGGTCACTGTCTTATACAAAATTGACCTTTTACTGACTGTAAATGGCCGTAATAAACTTAAATGTCCTTATTCTTCATGCCAATGTTTCAGCTAAGTTTTTCTTAAAATTACCCCCAAAATTGTGAATGCTACTGCTAAAATTAAGTAACTTAATAAACACTGTAAAAAGCAAGCTGTGTAACAGTTTCACAACTATGTGACAGCACTAACCTACTTAACACAATGCACTTACTGGCCTGGACCAGTTAGGGATATTTTTAATAACTCTACACTCAAACAGTTCTTTAAACCAAGAGGACACCCACAGACACACTTTGTCTAAAATTATTTAAAGCCATGGGTGAAAATTAAAGCCTGCAGTATTGTTGTTACTTTTATATCTGTCTGCTGATGGCTGGGATTTTTCCATTTCTTCCTTTTAAAATTTCAGAAAAATTTGTCCCTGTCAATACTGGTTCATTTATAATCTGATCATGAACTAGGTTTTTTTTTTTCTTGCAAAACTTTGGTACAGCTCAGCTACTTAAAATCACAGTTTGAAGACAGAAACAGAGGTTAACTGTACACAGAAAAGTAGAACAAGCTAAGAAAGCAAAAATGTCTTGTAGGTTGTGATTCCAGGGCTGACACTTCCTTTTACGTAGATCTGTTCCAGTTTAAGTGATTTTTTTTCTACAAAGGCCTGCTGTGAAGTGTCCCACTTTGCCTCAGGCAGCTCCTTAGTCACCTGTGCTTGCATAACAGAAGGTTTTAATGTAGGTACCATGGTATACAGTGAACTACACAAATTGAGAAGCCTAAATGAGGCTGCATCGCTTCCACTGGCAGTGCGAGAGCAAAGCCATGGGCACATGGGGCCCTCTAGCGCCAGCTTTTTTTGTCAGCACAGTGCCCTACTTCACACATTGCAATGCTGTTGTGACACTTCATGGCTAAACCCACTTTTGATTGATTAATGTGAAGTAAAAGCTCTGCTTGCTAATTAAACCAACACCCTTAGTGTTGTCTCCCTCTATGCAGCGTTTGCAGTGACTCCTCTGAAAGGGAGTAGGCTTGAAAAGCAGTATGTGTCACAAAACCCAAGTGATGATTCGATTTCCACATTTTAATTAAGAATTCTTGATGCTTATTTTAAGTCCTCCTAAGGCATACACTGGAGTATAACTTGGTAGTGTGTCCTTGACATCACTCATTCATTCTGATATTTGGAATTGTCCTGTGCCATAACATTTCTGATTTTAGAGGTGCATTTATTAATATAAGCATGTTAATTCTGATCATTCTTTATGATCACAGCAAACTGTTGATTCACAGCTTTCTGAAAACATATCCCCTGCTTAAACTGATATTGCAATGCCAAAGTTTAAAAAAGTTATTTTTTTAAGAAAACCCCAAAGTACCAGTTGATTGAAATATTTTAGAAGAGATGCTGCTGTTGTGATACTGTGTTTCATTTTGTAATTCCGTCTGCTGCTCAGGCCAGATATGCATTTTCTGGATGCAATCTGTTGGTTTCCAATGGTTTACTACATGGTGGGCTCTATCGACAAGTAGGTGAAATAACTGTTAGAAAACTTAACTTTGTAGTCTCAGTGGTTTGTTGTGTGTATTGTCACTGCATGTTTTAGTGTGCGTGTTGTAGCTGGAGATGAGCTTTTTGCATGCGTAGTCTGTGTCTGTGTGCTGTAATTTGGGATTTCAAATTTCTCATTTATAAAGGATCTCATTAGTGGAAAGCATGACAGGGAGCACAAGTTAATATCTTCAAAACCATAAGATTAACTGTTATTTAGGTGAGTTCATATATTTCAAGAGATGAACAGATTATAGCCCTGATTCTAGTGTCAGTCTGTACTGAGTTATAACTTGTTGGAAGTCAATGACTCAGGTTTTGTAAAGATAGCTACGGAATGCAAACAGTCTTGAATGTGTCCAACAGTCTTCATCTTCCACTACTTAAATTATCACTTACTCCTACATTTCTGTCTTCACCTCTGCTAATATATGTTTATGGATACAGGTTTAGCAACAGAAATTTCATGTAAAAATCAGGCAGAAACAAGAGAAGAGCACGGACTCAGGAGTATTTTAGTAAACTCCTCTGTGTAGAGTGTAAATGTAAAGAAAACCATTTGCTTCACTACATAGTGAATACTGAATTGGGGCTACAAGTCCATAATATTAATCCCTTCTATAGAAATCAAAAAATTTACTTCCTGCTTATAATAGTGATACAGTTACAGATTTACCTTGGTGGTACCATGGTCCTTGTGAGGTTTACAAAGGGTCTACAGAAACGTTTTTCACTTTACATTTTTTCCTCTTAAGCAAGAAAGGATTGCAGGTTATTAACATCTACTACTTTCTTAACTCTTAAGTCCATAATAGTTATAAAAAGAACTCATAGTGGCAGAACAATTAAATGTATACTCAAGAAGGAACACTCAAAGTATTCAAAGTAATTGATAACTGAGATCTTAACCTATTTTATTAATGTGGAAAATCAAACTTTGTTTAAATTTACTGAGTTTATTTCAAAATGGAAATCACCAAATCCCTCCCTAATGGTGTTTCGTTGTTCTTTTAGAATTGAGTGCATTAAAAAAAATGAAGCATGTAGTCTTTGGAATAAGTCATTGTTCAGAATTCAAAAGTTCAGTCATACCAGCATGAACTTCTGCATCTTTTCTGACACTAAAATCACTTTAATTCACGGCGCAATAAGCAACCATAGTTTGTAGAGGGTTTTTTTGACATCTATTTTCATTAATTAGGTACTTTAAAAAATATAGTTCATACATATTCCCTGTGTTTTCCTCAACACATTTTTAAATCACATACAACTAATAGATCTGATCAGCTCTAGATAAGAAATACACTGTAAAACCTGCACATTTCCTTTTCTCATTAAAGGGGTATAAAACACGTTCCGAAAGTACCACCTACTACCTGCAAGTATCTGAAATATTTCTCATTTGGTCACCAGCAATGTCATCATCTTAGATAGAAAACCACCAAAGCAATGATTCTCATTTACCATTCTCTTTTTGTTAGAAGTAGATGGGTCACAGAAGAGCAGCTTTACCAAAACTCAGAGCAGAGAGGGACTTCATCAAAATATGTCAAGTAGTAGGTACCTGTACAAGATTTGAGATCTGTAACTGAAGAGATTTCACAGTTGTGCAGAAATCTAGTCAATCTTGAGAAACCTTTAGCTACAGGTACATGAGAACTAGAATTATAATACTTCCACATTAGCATTTTTCAAATTCTCCACAAGCCAGCAAAAGGTAACTGCTAAAATAAGAATAGCTGTTGAGCTTATGAAACACTGAAATGCAAAAAATCTGGATATTTCAGAATAGGCTGCTATTTTCAGAGATCAACTGAAAGTCTGAAAAAGCAGACATACAAATTACTCAGAAAAAAGTTTGGACTTGTACACTACAGTTGTTGGCATAGATCATATAAAATCAGTTTTTCTTTTGCTGTAGACAACCATCAGTGATATTGCACAGGTTCAAAAATAATGATATATATTCTTCCAAAATAAGTTGTTAAAAAAACCCACCATGTTTGTCAGAAAGTGCTTGGGGTCTGTAGAAAATGCTGTTGTTAAAACAGATGAAACATGCTTCATTTTGGAGACAAAGGTGCAAGGCATGATGAAAACTGTAACTCAGCTGTCTGTGAGTGTTTTCTGTGGTTGGGCTTCACACAAACAGTGTCCAGCTGTGCACAAAGTTCTGCTGCTCTGCAGCTGCTCCCAAAAGCATCCTGAGAACACTCCAACTCATTTATTAACATTTTGAAGCCAAAATAAAACTGTAGGAAAGAGCAACTCAGAGCATTTATTTGGGTTTTTCTATTGTCAGAAGTAACTGCAATGGAGCAATTTGTTGCAGTGGATAAGGCCAAAGTCTTCCCAAGTAACTGCTAAAGGCTTATTAAAAAAAAAATATATATAGATTTATCATTAACAAAAAGAGAGGGACTGTAACAACCTACTGAAGTAGATTCTGTATTCTATTCTACCAATTAATTGAGGTGTTATCCTTGATTGTATTAGAAGTTACGATATGTAGCTGATCTGCAGATGCCAGCCATGGCTAATCTTTCAAGTGTTCCATATTTAAGTTGCTTGTTTCTTTCTCCCTCTTTCTCTTCACAAAAGCCTAGATGACTTATTAAGGTGTGGGGTCACCTTTGCAGCTAATATGGTGGTGGTGGACAAAGAAAGCACCATGAGTGCCGAGGAAGACTACATGGCAGATGCCAAGACCATTGTGAATGTGCAAACCCTCTTCAGGTAAGGCATTTTTGCAGTCTATCTACACATCCTTATTAATTGTGAAATACTTGATACCTTTTGTGCCAAGAAATTATTTTTTTTTATTCTACTTAAGTTTTCCCTTGCATGAATTTGTGTCTTACATAGGCAAACGTTTTCTCACCCTGCTTAGCAATTCACTTAGAATCCTGAGGTATTCTCCTGAAAGCTCAGATGAAATGCTTTGCATCCCAAAACCGGATGATCATTTAAAAAGGTAGCTGTCATGTTTACAGGAAGGAAAATAAAGTTACTCTTGAAGACTTAGGATGAAAGGTAGTTGAGAAAAGAAAATTCACAATAATGCTAAAGCCCATATGCAAAGCAGATCCTTGTAATGCTGAAAGCAGTGCATCACTATGAACTTAGTAGCAAGTGTTCACACCTTGAATATTTAGTTTTGCACAAAAGTTAGGGTTTTATATATATGCAACATTACAAATGACAGGAACATGGTAAGAATCATGAGAGTATAAAATGATCAGTCTAGTAAAGAGGCTGAGGAGGCTGTGTTGAAAAGCAGAACACTGAGATTTGCTATTCCTTCTGAGAGCTCTCCTCATTAAAGCCTTTATGTTAAATATCTTCGTTCAGTAAGTATAAAAAAATGTGTCACTTTGAGCAGAGAAAAACATTTGCTTAGTAAAAACCCCCCAAAAATCTCACATAAAACAAAACACACTACAGAGTCAGCTACAAATTGGCTCCCTGATTTGGGGCTTAAGCCTAGCACTTCCTGGTGTTCCTTCTAGTAAGACCTGGAAGAAAATTGAGTATCATTCAACACTGCTTCTATTGCAATTACTTGTCCTCTGTGTCAAGCCTTCCACAAAAGACCGGAGGGAGGTGCATAGTAAAAGTCCTTTGAATCCTTCAGTGGTTTAGAAAACTGAGCTCATTAAAATACAAGTATTTCAATGGAGCTTTTTTGTAAACACAGATCTGTGAGAATGCAGTTAAATGCTGTTTGCATTTCTGCAGGTGCTCAAAAGAATCAAAATCTACAATGCCCAAGAAACTTTAGTTCTGTCTTTTTCTAACAGTCAGTTTCTGAATTGGTACCCGATACGTGCACAGGTGTGTTTCGTACTCAGGAAATTTGGGTTGAACCTATAACTGAACTTTATCTGTGCATCACTCAGATCCACTCCTAACCATACAGTGCTAAGGCATCTTACTGAGGTTTTTTACATACATCAATTTCTCAGAAATACATTTTAACCCCAAATGGAAAAAGGAGTTCTATCAAAAATAAAACTTGCAACGTTCCAATTGTTTTTTCCCATAGTTGTGCTCTACTTTGTAAAAGATCCTAATAGGAAACTACATATCTTAGGTATCCAATTAGATGTTCTATACACTCCTTCAGTTGTCTTGCATGATATTTGCAACTAGATGGCAGCTTTAACTCACATATAAACTCTGTGTCTGGTTCAGTATTAACACTGCGTATTTACAATCGAAGTGAATTAAAATAAATATCTTGGTTTAAGACTTAACAATACTTCTTCATAAAACTTTATAGACTTTCACAAATAATGCATTGCATAAATTTGTTTTTTTCCCTAGAACATGTACAAAAATGTCACTGCATTTTTTATAGTATATAAAAGTGGTAGAATTAAGTAAGCTTTGGGAAGAGGCATAAGGTAGTGGCATTTACCTATTCTACAGAATAAACTACACTCATTGCACCAAGGTAAATAGTTTTGTAAATGACCTCTAAAAATATAAGGCTTTTTCATCACTTATTAATAGCTACTAATGTCAGAAACTAATGAAGAAAAGACTGAACATGGTAGAGAGCAACAGCATTTAACACAAACTGTAGTGTTAAAGAGCGATTTTAAACCACTGGATTTAATACATGCTGTTCTCGACGATATCATGTCATTGAAGAAGACTCCACTTTAGTCGCACCAGGTGAAATCCTTCAGAGGATACAGGCTGATCTAAACATCCCTGATGTGAGTTACTCAGGCTTGAAAAAGCCATGTGAGAGTGCTGCAGTACTGTTTGGCCTAGGCTGGCAGTTCTCATACACCTGTTCTGACATTATTCCCTGATATACATAAATTAGCAATCCTGCTTTGCCAGGAGAGCGTGCTCCCCACCCTGGAAGCCAGATTCATTGTTTATAAGGACAGGGTTATCAGCACCTTTAGGGCTAGAAGCTGTGCCATCCCAATTAAAACTGTGACACAGCACTAGCTTGTCTAACATAGTTAGGAGTACAGAAGTGTGACTCGAATGGGCACACTGATTAAGAAAGAACAAGCAGCTTAAAAAGAAAAGGAGAAATTAATAGTCTTGGACTATGCCTTAAGATGCTTTTCACTTTCTAAAATGAAAGGGGAAGCCAACCACTGAGTCCCTGTAGACAGGCGTGAGTCCACTGCTGCGATAAGGAGCAATGCAGGGTCCGCAGGCAGGTGCAAAGGAGAGACCTTTCCTGCGAGAATGCGGCCTTTGGAAGCAGTTGGCCGGTTATTGGTTTACAGAGCTTTGAAGCGCAACAAGCGTCATTCGGCCAACCCCCACGCACCACGATGTGGACATGCAATGCTCAACAGCATCTTTTTCTACCCCTAATTCAACTGTGTCTCTTCCCCATGTTTTTTTTCTACTTAGCCAAAGTAACAGGCCTGAGCCATGATTTTACAAAGGCAACAAGGCCTTCATTTTATAAGGTTTTACCTATGTGCAACCAGTCCACCTCAGAAAAGCAGCGGGTTTCCTCAGGCAGTAGGGCTGTACTACTATAAAGTTTTATTAGCTAACCACTTAAAGGCTGTGCTTCAAATCCTGCAGGAAGCCTATTGCCAGCAGTACACCTAACAGGCCAGTATTTTGGCTGGCATCTAGCTGTCAGCACCAATTTAGAGATAAACCAAACGAGGTGCTATGATGGCATTGCATTGCTTGTCTGATTTCCAAATAACCAGTTCAACAGCAAGCCATGTCTTCCATCAGGCTAGTGGGGCTTTCTCTGCCCCATCCAGTCCTTTCTCACTAGAGTGGGGTAGAGGAGAGGGATCTTTGCCCAGAAGGAGCCTGCTCCAGTGCTGAAAGCTGGCAGGCAGTGTGCCTTACACCCAGGGCAAGAAGCAATCTGTCCCTGACTACCTGGAGGGTAATTTCCCCTAGTTCAGCTAGAAGGCACTCGTAAGTAAAATATTTTACCAATACCAGTTTTGAAACTGATTACCTAATATAAATCAGTTTTCATATCTCAGTAATAAACTAAACCATCTTTAGGAGAAACATAGCAGCCTGCATTTTTTCCTGTAGTTGTGTATCTTTAATCATGAGATAAGCTTTTAATTTCCTAATTCTGAATTCTGTAGTGTTAGCTTTCAAATATAATATGGGATTAACACATATTGGTAGACAGTCTGGATATACATTTCCTCACATTTAGGCTCTGCTTGAATTGCCATTTCAGTGACGTTTCTCCCTGCAAAAGTGAGGGAAAAAGACAAGACTTGCAAAAAGGTGCACTGAATTCCATTTGACACTAACTTACTAAACCCTGCTTCCATGAAAACTGAGACAGAAGCCACATCAATGATGTAAATAGTACTACAATTGTCTATTGCCAAGTATAGATAAGTACCCTCAGGATCACCAGAAGAGGCTACAAATGTACATCTCATTTTCTGTCATGAATCTGTAGATGAAATACTCAAATAATAATAATATGAGTCCTATTCCAACTTCTTTAGTATTTAAATAGCATAAACTATGATTTTCTTTCTGTTTCTTGGAGCCCTGAGTGCTGAGGAGGGGCTCTTTAGTCTGCTGCTTGAAAATCTGTGTAATTCAGCCAGTTCACAGCTGAGCTTTCTTCACTGCTTTTTGTTACTGGAAGCCTGAATTGGTGTTAAGTTATAAATATTTTGTATATGTAAATATTTCGAAGTGAGAACATAAGTATACGTAAACATACATTTTCTCAGCAACTCCCACAAGTGTCACTTTTCATCTATATTGCTCAGGCTGTAGTCACAGCATACAAACAGACCTCAAGAAAGAAAAATCAACTGGAAAGGGTGCATAAATCAGTAGTAGTTTACATGCAACCAAGTACTAAGTGCAAGCTTTATACTTTTGCATTTTTTGTTGTTTCCTACAGATTTGTGATATTGTAGCAATCATTGAATAAAACCTCTGATAACGAAATTAAGTGGTTTCTTTCTAGCATTTAAGTATTTTGTGAGCTCAGTGTGTGCTTCTTTGTGAGTTCTACAGGGAATGTGTTGTAGTTTCCTCTGCTGTTGGAGCAGCATTTCACTGGGCCCAGACCCACCACAGGTTTCAGGGACTTCATTAAAAACATGGACACAAGCACAAGCTGTAGCTTTATGTAGAGCCTTACATCTGTGAGCTGTTATAATTAGAAGTGTAACCATTACATTCTTTTAAAATGCAGGTTGTTCTCCAGCCTAAGCATCATCACAGAACTAACTCACCCAGCCAACATGAGATTCATGCAGTTCAGAGCCAAAGACTGCTATTCTCTTGCTCTATCCAAATTGGAAAAGGTAAGGAAAATTGCCTCCCCTCACCCCCAACTTAAATGTTACAATTTTATTAATTTTTCTGATTTTGTAGCAATGATTTCAAAACAAGTGAAAACTTGAACTGGAAACAGTGAAATGATTTATGGTTGTAGAGCTACTGTAAAAGAAAATGTTTTTTCAAAATTCTACCTTCATTTAAGAATAAATTTTGATTTGATTTCATCACTTTACAATATAATATTAATCAAGCAACTCTCTGGTGGAATTTGCTCAAGGAAAATTAAATATTTTTGGATAATTGAATATTTAGAGCTAATGTAATTGTCCAAGAGGCTAACACAGGCAATTAATGTGGAACATCTTTTAACTGACTAAATGCTTAAAACATACAGATTTTATTATAACATTGTTTTTAATTCCACTTCACTTTAATATATCATCACTATAATGATGTCTTCTGTACACACTTCTGTGTATCTGGGAGAAATATTGGCATTACTGTGATGATTTGAGAACAGCAGTTATTCTCTGTCAGAGTGATGATAAGGACAGCTTAAATGTTAGATAAAACTTCGATATTCTATACATTAAGGTGCACATTTGGCATTTTCAAACTGTGAAACTGTTTGGCTGTATGGAGATAAAATTTAATTTGCTTGTTCAAAATACTGTTACTTAAACAGGTGGAACACAGGAAGTAATATTGTGTGTCATTTTAACTCTATGAACTCAAGGCCAATCCTCTTTCTCACAGATCTTCACTGGTGATCTGACCTAGCCACCTCTGCACTCCCCAAATCTTACAGTATTAGTATTACCTTCATGATCTTTCAGGCCATTTTCTGAGTTTGTGAGAGACAAATAATATCACTGTGACAGTCTTCAAGGGCAGAAATCCTTCACTACAGTCTTGGCTTTCTCCCCTATCGATCTATCAATCAGTATGATTGCTGGGTTTTCTCATGTAGCCTCCCAATCTGTGCACCTCAGATATCTTACATATCTTGATGCATTTGAATTAATGCCAAAATCATTACAATTATCAGAGATTTAACATATAATTTCCATTTCCTAGCTGTACCGTAAATTTCCTAGATTTTGGGGATTTCAGAGAGTTCCCTATTTACTGTATAATATTCACCTAGCTAATTTCAATATATACTTAATGGAAAAGAGCCTCTTTATAGAAACTTACCTTCCCAGTCCAGTTTCTTAAAGAGGAATTGAATGCTGCAAAAATTCAGCCTGTGTGGATGAGACAGGATAAGGATGAGAAGTAAATCTTTTACTCGGTTGAATGTCACACGTACATGTTGACCACAAGATGTAAATATTTGGGTGGCCTTTAGGCAGTGAAACCAGGGTTTTTTATCTCAGTTCTTTCTTGCTTTTCATCACCTTAATTTTTCAAGCAAATGTTCTGGAAATACTTAAAAATATTTTAGCTTCTTGGCTATCTTTATTAATTTATTGTGCAAAAGTTGTCAAGATAGGTTGGAAGCTGAACATTTAATGAACTTCCTATCCAAACTATGCTCTGCTGAAACAGAGGTAGATAAATTATCTTAAAGAAAGACCATTTTCTTCACTGCTGTTGCAGTTGCCTGCTGTTGATATTTCCCAGTCACTTCATCTTAACATTTACAGGGAGAACTTCACAGGTGGTGCTGTAGTTCATTTGATGTTTCAGAACTCCCTCATGCAAAATGAAAGGCAATTAAAAACTCCAGTAAAAATTACCTAAAGCAGTCAAACATAGAGTTGCTTGTTATTTCTGCATTAAGCACCTCATTTTCAGAAAGACTGAGAATGTCAGGCAAGTTGCCTTGAGGTAGCAGTGAAACACTCTTGCAAAATTGGCTTTTCAACCTAATGGGCTGCAGAAGACAGATACACAAATCAGATGACCATCTGCTGTTGCAGCTGCAACTTTTCTCATTTTAAAAATAAATAAATCTGACAGTAAACTCAGCCCTGACAGAGGAGAGAGCAGTGGCCTTTATACAACAGAGAAAAGGAAAAACAAAACACCCACACTCTAAACTTAAAATCTATGTTCTCCATTTGTCTTGTGTGAGAAAAAAAATTAGGTGACCACTCCCTCTTTCCTGAAAGAAAGGGTTTGTAATGTTTTGGATAAGGTTTACACTTTAGTTTGCTGTGGTTTTTTTTCAAGTAAATATTGCAGGTGCTAACGATAAAAGTTCTAAAGCTCTAAGTGATCATTTTGAAATAAGTACAAGTTCCTGTATCTTTTAATCAAACCAATCCTGTGATTTTGTATCTTCCACAGGGATAAGCACACAGATGTTAGGTGAGCATAAATCTATCTGGGATGGCCCAGTATGGGATGGCAGTATTGCAGTGATCTACACACAGGCAGGCTGCTTTTTTAACCTTCAGGAGGAAGCCTCCTATTTCCTGTCTCCATTTTCTTTTCTTTAATATCATTCAGTTATTAAGCAGATTTGAATTAACGTTAAGCAATAAAAACCAATAATGACATATGAGTTATAAAAAGAGATTGGTACCTCTTATTATTGGTGTCTTATTTTACATAGAACAAAATACTTGTAGGAAGAAACTATGTTTGGGATTTTACACTTTTGAATTTTTTCAAGATAATATCTATTTCATGTTTTTGTTACAATCCTTCCAAAACCCGCATTAAAAGTTTTTCCTATTTTTTAATTCCTTAACAGAAAGAGCGAGAGAAGGGATCTAACCTGGCATTTATGTTTCGACTGCCCTTTGCTGCTGGCAGAGTTTTCAGCATCAGCATGCTGGACACATTGCTTTATCAGGTACTATGAACAGACTTAACACCAATATTACCACCCATTTTATTGTGCTTAATCGCTAGATGACCCTATTTACCAACATAGGATCCAGTAAAGTGCATCTGTACTGGGAACAACCAGTGGCAAATGATCATGGAGCATGCTCCATGTGATGGTATTAGTTCAGTTGTCAATCCCAGAATCGCTCTGTAATTGCACAAAATCTGATGTTACATATTATTGTTTGTTGTACCTCTCCACAGTCAAATAGCTTCAATAAGGCCTATATAAATTACAGATTATACAGATTAATAAAGCTTGTACTCTGCAATAAAAAAGGGAGTGCCCATTGCCACAGCATCATGTTCCAAACAGAAAGGAACAGAATTACTTTAATGTGTAATTTGTCTCCTACATTTGTTCATAAAGGCCTCAATTACTTGAAAGTGTCCTGTCCTCTTACTTGTGTTGACTAGACCTTGAGAGGCCCAGTCATTACATTGTAAAGTAAGCCATTCCTGCCCTTGCAAGGAAATACATTCAGTGGTTACAAAGAGACAGTGGGGAAGAAAAGGCAGCAATGCAACCTTGTTGCTCAGAATCTCGGAAGCAGTGATGACAGTCAGTGAGAATAAGGGAAAGGCACAGCCTCAGAGAGTTAAAGAAAAAATATCAGAAAATACAGAGTCGGGGCAAATGGAGGCAGTAGTTGCTAGTTTCAGGGTGGAAAATTGGCCAGTATTGCTCACTCTTCAGCAGTGCCCACATTTCTGCACGCTCTGACACACCAGGATGCCCAAGCAGCAGCCCCCAGTGCTACCCTTCACGGAACAAGGCACACAGCATAAGCAAGAACACCACCATGGCCCACATCATCTGCTCACCTGAGCAGCCTCCTGCTTTGCCTGTACCTAGGGAGAGCCTGTGGATGCTTCTGTATTCAGGTGGGAAACATCCTTGTGGGGAAATTAATTTACTTGGTAATTTGGTGCATGAAAGGTGTTCTTTCATCACAATTTTACTTCCAAATAAATTCCCTGAAGGCAAATCCAACATAAACAGAAAAATTCCTGGAGCTAAATTTTTCTCAAGTCATTAATATCTAAACCAGTTGTGTATATGGACATATATATTTTAAGGTTCTAGAAATAAATATATTTGCGTATAAAACATCTTCATAATAATGCCTCAGAATATCGACATCACATACAATAAAATTTAAAAAATAAAAATACCCTAATATATATAGAATCAGATCTGTCAGTCATCAACAGCTCCCGCCAGCACATAAGTAACTTCAATATTTTATATTTGCTCCTAGACATGAACAGTCATGCTATGACTTGACAGAGTAACACCATTCACCGGGAAGTGTTTAGAACAAAAAGCCTCACATGCTCATTCTCACTTAAATTCCACCTGTCCTTCCTTTGAACTCCTACTGCTCATAGGTGAACTGTCATTTTTCTAGAATTATCTTTCTTATTCCAAGTTAGAAATTCTATGACAGCAACTCTTTGTTCTTTTTCATGGTCCTATTTTCTGTCTTTTTCTTCTGCAAGAAATAGAGCAAATGACATGGGGAACATCAGGGTTCAGCTGGTGCTTCCCATTATAGGTCAAAAAAAACCCCTTTGAATTATCTTTAGGACAGTGACTGAAAAATGAAAACTTGGTCTTGCAAATCCTGGTGAATACCCTTGTTAATCTAATGAAAATTCCATGGCAGAAATGATGCAGCCAAGATAACAAATAATTTTAAATTGCAAACAAATTTTCTTTGAGATGCTCCTTGACGTTTAGCCCCCCCCCCCGCCCCCCCCAGCTGGGAGACTACCAGTTCAGAAATGAAAGTAGTTGAATCACTATGCATCAAATGAAACCCATCTAGCATCTGAATTTGAACAAATACAGATTCTACAACTCTAAAGGATTTCTGTAATACCTCTGTGAGGTATTTCTTTGTGAAAACCTTTGTTAGCCATGCATTGGCATGAAGCCAACAGAGCTACATGTGTGCTGCATTCCAAGGACTGCAATGCTGCCCTGCTGCACCTGAGTACAGCTGGCAATGAACAGCTCAGCCATAGCTGGAAGAGCACCCACATGGCCCTCTCATTCCAACCCAGGAGGAGAAATATTTGTGATTTTAGCTGATCTAATGTCTGTTCCTGGCCTTAGTCTGCACTTACAAACTAAACTTAATTTCTACCTTTTAACCAATAGCAATACACTCCGTCAGCAGAGGAACAAGGCATATCAACCCTTAAAAACACTTCAGATTACTCATGTGAATTAAAATAATAGCAGTTTCACCTCAGAGGTACCCACTGAGGACTGCAGACCCATCTAACAGATGCCAGCATTTCTTTTGCACAGAAGAGTTCATTATAATTTCACACCTCGTAGGGCTAACACCTCGCTTCCACTGACACATTCATCTTTGTTTTTATTGTGCCTTATTATGCCTTAGTCTCCTGAATCATGTATGTACATTGCATGCACATGCAGAGCCAATTAAAAAAACCTTATTTTATGTAAGTAAATTCAACAAAAAGAAAGGGATATGTATTTCTACAGTGATTAAGACACTTAAGGAGATGGATCGTAAACACAGATGTGCAATTTCTTTGAAATTCTCACATGGTGCTAATGGTTGCCTACTCATCTATTCATTAAAGCATTTTTCTTTCTTTTCTGTCTCTCCTGTTAAAAAATCTTGCAGTCATTTGTGAAAGATTATATGATTTCTATCACAAGACTTCTGCTGGGACTTGACACCACACCAGGATCTGGGTTTCTTTGTTCTGTAAGTTATTAAAAATAAATAAATAAATTAGTACAGAGTACCAGAGAAGATTCTGTACTGTCTGCAAAATACTTTAACTTTCTTTGTATGGCATTTCCTTTTGTGAAAGTCCAAGAAAGGCCATCTGTTTCCTTTTTCATCAGGGAGAAGATGAGGAAATTAAACAGAAAACATACCCATTTTTAGTTCCATAGCAAAAAATATCTCCCCAAGAAAACACAATGCATTCTATTAAGCAGAAAATTGGAAAGTCAGGAAGACACAGGGATAGTGCATTTTATATGAAATAGTATGAATGGCAGTTCAGCAGCCAATTTAAAAATTAAATATATAAAATATATTTAATTAATATAAATATAAAATTAAATATATAGAAACCAGGAAGCCTGGCCAGGACTGTCTCCCAGTCCCCATTTGTGTGGGCAATAAAGTGCACAAGTAGTTTTTATGTAAAGGTCAGATGTATGAAATCACTAGGTGCTGTCGTTAAAAAGTCATCTTGTTATTATATATGTCAATATTCCTTGATGCAATTTAAATGTGTATATAGATACACATATAAAAAAATTAAACAACTGAAGTCATTTCTATTAAATAAACCTCACCTTTCTGTTTTCTCCCACACCCATCATACCCTGGGTAGTAAACAGATGAATACAAGTTGAGTGATTTACAGGTTGCTTTGTGAAGATCTATAAAGAATGGCAAGAAGTTATCAACGATGGTTTAAGAAAGTTGTTTCAATAAAAATTACATATTTCTTGGTCAATCATTAAGCTTCATTACAGTGAATGTAATAACACTTGAAAGTACAACTGAATCTCTAAAAAGGAACTCATATATCTCGAAATAAAGCTAGTAATGAAATAAGTGAGCTTCATTTAAGACTTTATGCCACTTATGCTTAGTGTATCACTTCCTCCCCAGTCCCCTGTCCCCACATATTCAGCCTGCAGTCTGGTGGACAAAATTCAAATTACTCATGCACTGCAGTCTGTCCACACCAGTTTCTTACTGCTGACAATATTTAGTCTATTCATTTATATTTTAGTCAAATATAAACACAAGGTGAAGGCTGCCTTGTAAGTTTTAAGTAATCTTAAACCAAGACCAGAAGTTCATAATGCTAAACTGCTTCCACTACAATGTCTTCTAAACAGGGAGAAAAGAAAAGAAACAGTCTGACAAATTCAACAGAAGTTACAGATTTTTTGTAGAGCAAAGGTGCAATACTACAAAACTGTTTAGTTTTGGTTTTTTTTATGAGTAGCATAGTGAACAAGTGATAAGCCCTCAAGAATTAAAAGTCCTCCTTCCTATTTTTGTCTGTTCAGATGAAGATCACAGAAGAGGATCTGTGGATTAGGACATATGCCAGACTGTATCAGAAGCTTTGTTCCTCTACAGGAGACATTCCAATTGGAGTCTACAGGACAGAGTCCCAAAAGCTCACAACATCTGAGGTGGGTCAGTTCACTGTGCTTTTCTGTGGGTTTGACTCAGAGTGCAGAGGCCTCTGCTGACATGTGGATAGTCACACTAACCCGGGCTGAGCCCCAGGCTCCAGGGGAGCCCAGAGCCAGTGGACACCTGGGCTTTGATTCCTGGGCTCACCTGCAGGGAATGGATGGATGGGAAACAGCTGGGCACGGGCAGGACAGGCTGGGGAGTGAGCTCTGCTCTGACCTCACCTGTGTTCACTAACCTGTTTGCTCTGTAACAAACTTTATAACCAGGGCCTCTTGTGTCAACAACACCAGCACTGTGGTTCAAAACAGGTAGCGTTTCACTGCTCATGTGACCTTTAAGTTCATTCTCTTGCTGCTCATTTCTAGTTAGTGTTATTCAAAGTATTGTGGGATTTAAGTTTAGCTGCCAAACAGCAGTAATATTTTTTATATGTATTTCTGTGTTTGCCACAGAAATGTGTACATTTCCTCATCTCTCTGTATAAAAAGAATGGCAAAAATACTTTTCCCTGACTATTTAACATACTTTTTTCATTTGGGCAGTTTTGATTTCTGTCATGTATTATCCATTTGTTTACGTGACCATTACTACTGCCACCTCATTAAACCATGGCTTTAAAATGCAACAGCTCTCTCCTTTCTTCTGAAATACTCAGACATAGTTTACACTAATTTCCAAGATAGCCAATTCATACTTTGTTTTCCATATTGCAGAAAAATATTAGAAAAAATCAAGGCATATAATGCTTAACTGCCAAGATTTGCTCTTGAGGAAGTAACAGCAGAAGATAATTTTTTAGAAAAGGGTGACAGAAAGCCGTGCAAGATTCTGCCCAGTTCACTGAGAGTATCTCTTTGTAGATCACTGCTATCTCTGCAGGTGGCTTTTACAGCTTAGCCAGTGGACTCTATCACTGCAGTAATGTCTGTTGAACTATAGCAGCCTTAACATAATCCAGCAAAATCATTCCTTGGAGAAGAATGTAGTCAGCCTCACTGCTAATATGAAAAAAAAAGTCTGTCACAGCTTTCCACAAAGAGAGAACATAGCAGATTTTAAGAATTCATTAAATAAGGATAAGATATAATTCATGGCAATGCTTTATGCTCACATTCAGGGCTGGCTATTTAACTTCAAGTCCAAAAAAAGAGAATAGGAGTTCTGCTATTACTTCCTACCAACTTTTGCAGGTAATCTCACAAAGAATTTGAGTTAAATCAGGTAGATGAGTAAAGAAGGGAGGTTGGAGAAACCTCCTAGTTAAATTTTCAAATTGTGAGGTACTGGACAAATGTGAAAGAATAGCACTCCTTATTTATGAAGTGAAGAAAAAGCAGTTGTTGGTCTTTTTAAACTGAAGGCTCTGAATGCAGACCCCCAGTGGTATTTTCACACAAATACTTGTACAATTTTTTGTTTAGTGAGTGAGAATTTGTGCAACCTTCCCCTCTAGAGAGGGACAGGGAAATCTCCCTCACCTACCTCTTCCCCAGAATACAAAAGAGCAACATCTGTCTCTGCATCTGTGGCCTTTATGGATAGAGACCTACAAATGCAGAGAGGCTGAAAGCCCCAATCGTTCTGCAATGTGTTTATTTTGAAGTTAAAGGAATTTTTTTACTAATTTCATTAATGAAATATTAGCATGGGTTATCATTTTAGCTTTTCAGCACATTAAGCCAGAAAAATGTCATTGGGTAAGATCTTTAAAATGGAAATAAGAGAAAAGTAATTCACTCTTTTTACTCAGGAACTATGAATGTCTAACCATAAATTTGAAGGTTTTTAGAGTTATAAGAGAACCTTCAATATAATTATCAATTTGAGTTTAAACAGACATAAGAAACTAAATTTTTTACTGCACATACCCACCCGGATGCTGTTTCAGGTAATGACATGGGTAACTTGAGTCACGAGGACAAAATATGCCAATATTAATATTTAATATGTACAGTTTATCTTTTCGCACTCCCTTTTTCATTATGCAAATGAGAAGCCCTCAATTCACTGACAGATATTCATAATTTCTTTAAAAATAAGCAAGGTTTCAGAGACCCAGTAACTAAACAAGTGGATCTAGCCTGCCTCTCAATGACTCATATTTATGACCCAAACCATTTCTATTACATTCAAAAAATATCAGAAAGAGATATGAAATCTTTTTTCATTACCTATGTGGCTGCTTTTCTGTGGCTCCTGTTTAATGGTCCGTATTTGTTTCTTTAGATTCACTTCTGTTTAAATTGTCTTTTGTTTTCTTTTTCCCCTTCCTTTGTCAGTCACGAGACATGGCTTCACAAGTAAGTATTTGCTTATTGTCTGCCTGTTTCTGGGTGTCCTGGTTGAAGCAAGCCCCACACAGCTGCTGGCTTGCTCATTCCCCCCAAGGTGGGATGGGGAGAAAACTGAGAGGCTGAGAGGGAGAAATCTTGTGGGTTCAGGTAAAGTTAGTTCAGTAGGTTAAGCAAAAACTGTGTGTGTGAAAGCAAAGCAAAGAATTTGCTCACACTTCTGATGGGCAGGCAGTGTTTGGCCATCTCCAGGAGAGCAGGGCTCCATCAGGCACAGCCTCAGGACAAATGCTGTAAGTTCTCCCATTCCTTCACCTTCCTGCAGCTGTTCCTGCGGAGCACAGCACTATGGATGAGGGATAGCACTTTGATCAGTTGGGATCAGGTGACCTGGCTGTGTCCCCTCCCAAATTCTCGTGCTCCCCCCAGCCCACTTGCTGCTGGGATGGGTGAGAAGCAGAAAAGGCCTTAGCTCTGGGTAAGCACCACTCAGCAGTAACGAAAACATCCCCATTAGCAACACTGTTTCCATCACAAATCCAAAACATAGTCCCATGCAGGCTGCTGTGAAGAAATGTAACTCAATCCCAGCCAGAAACTGTACGTTAGGTTAAACTGTGGGAGTAAAATCTTCGCAGATAATGGAACTATGCAATGCATCATCCTTGAGTAAATGGATCTTAGCACTGTTCTGGACACAAACATTTTGCTAAAAAATCTGAAAGCTGACAGACTGGGACTTTCAAAGAAGCCTGGTGGAATTCTGATTCCTTTTGGGCCTTCTCCTGTTGAATTCTGAAGATAACAAATCCTCTTTACAGTGAAAAGATCATCTGGTGAAAGCCTTAATCTTTAACACCTTAAATGCTAGTGGAGCAAAATCCCCAAGTTTATCATAAATGAATATGTGGCTGTACTTAGCAATGGTTTAGAGAGCTTTTGGAGCAGAAAAGGATTTCTAGAACCCTGGATGCAAGGTAGTGTTCTTGGTAGGCAGAGCAGTAAAGTTTAGTTAATACAGAACTTGCAGTCAGGTAAAAATAAGGCACTGCTTCAGAATGGAACTGATGAAACCACACATTCAAGCTATTTCACATTTTGCACAGAGCTCCCAGGGAGCAGCAAGGCAAGGAAGCAAAAATCTAAAGTTAATTGATGCTTGGTGTTATCACCACAGACATCCTCATCATCTCAAATATGTACACTGGTGTGTCCGTGACCACATTCCTATTCCTGCCGTGTGTTGACCCACCTAATGTTTAGAGTTTAGGGCATGAAATGTCCTATTAGAACATCATGCCTGAGTGGGTCACAGATGTCTGGCAGCACAAGTGAGCAACCACACCCTTTAGGACACACAGTGGGATACGTGAGACAGGAGCCTGCCTTTGAAAAAAAACAAAAAACAAACAAAAAACAAACAAAGCAAGGGTTTCAAGACAAATATTCCTTCCCTGTGTGCTACAGGAGTGATACCGTGTCATTAGTCATGTGTCTCACGAACCAGATTTACCTGTTATGGAGCAAGGAAATGAAATGCAATGAAAACAATCAAACCTCAAGCATTGATAGTTACAAAAGTATTTTTAAATGAAGTTCAAGACTGGTTAAAACAGAAGGGGACACACAGAAGTACTTTGCACTGGAATTTTATCTTCTGTGTGTTTAACAGCTGCCACTGGCAGACACACTTTTGTGCTGCATTTAAAAAAGAGTTTGGGCTTTGCTTTTACTTTCTCTTTAAAGTTGAATTTTTTCCTCTTGCATACAGTGAAAGGCCATTCTGCACAGCTTTCTCAACAGGCATTATAAAAACTTCATAGTTGCTGAAGTAAATATTCAGCTTTATCACCTTCCTTTACGATTTCAGCTCACCTATGCCAGTGTTTCAAAAGTTCGAGCTAAGGATTTACGGACTCACAGAAACAAAGTCTTGTTCTTTTACTTGGCCTCTCCCATTTAATCTCTGGCTCAAAAAGTGACTTACCCTCCTGTAGTGATGATGATTGGGATTGGTCTCTGCCTTTCCACTAATGCTGACAGCAAGTCCAGTTGTTTGTTTTGTCAAGAGCTTAACAAGGAAAACTGCGAATGCAGGCTGGAAGAAAGGAAAAACAAGACCATGCAGTTTGCATCAGATTTGTTCATACCAAATAGCTCCTTCCTATCCATAAGTAGCACCTTATCCTATGGAATGTACTCTGCCTACCTTAGTCCTTGCTGTAAAATGCACACAACCCCAAAATGACAGTCTAACAAACAACAAAATCAAATTGCATTCCTGTTCAAAGGGATCCAGGTTCTCTCTTCTGCCCTAACATCAGTGGAGTCAGTAACAAAACTTCAAAAAATCATGTAGTTAAAAAAAAAAAGAAGAAATCCCTTTTCTATTGCAGACTAAGCTGAAGAGCCTCAATAAACTAGCTCATCTTTACACAAGGCTTATTACAAGATCCTAGTCTAGAATATTAAAAATGTGATTTTACTTGAAGTGCTACAACGTGAACATCTGTGAGGTTCTTTTTAATTATGGGGTTTGATTGTTTTGCTGTTTGATTGGATTTGTTTGTTGCTTTATTCTTTTACACAGATAAAAGGTAGTTTGTACAAAAGTGAAAAATATAAGTATCTTTCACACTGTACCCAGTTTACTCATATCAAATACTATTTTATGGACTCCAGAAACCTCAGATTCTGTGGTGAGCCTCTTACAGATAGGTTGTATTCAGCACTGATGAGGTCAACAGAATCTTGCTTTCAGATTTCTTCTTAGCAGGAAAAGGCCATTCAGTAGCTCCTTGGTTAAATTTGCTTTATTTGCTGATCAGAAGCATATTCTGTTTGAGGGGATTCACACGAACTCAGCCTGTTCATTTGCATCATCTTTGTTTTATACTTCATGTATTTATTTTAAACACTTACCACATTGACATCAGTGACTAGTAACTTGGTAATGTGTATGTACTGACACCAGCAAGGACTTTGCTATTCCAACATCAATAAAAGACATTCAAATAGCACAAGAGTAACTCAAGATTGTAAGGAAGTGGGTTTGAAACTAGAAGCTAAAACTGCTCGTTAAATCTAAGATTGAAACAATTTTGAAGCTATCTTTTGAAATGCTTCCTCTTATGTTCCCTAGGGACTTTTGTATGTTAAAAATGCACCTGTAGCCCATCCACCTTTGTTATTTCAGTACTTGTACGTGCACAAACTATTGGTCTTATTTGGGTGGCATAAAGAAAACACAGCCACAGAGGGACAGATTTTGGCTCTTAATTATGGAGGGGTTTTGTCACTATATGAGTGAAATAGCACCATCACTATTCTTTAAGGTAGGAATCAATTAACTCTTTCACAAGAGGTGCCCTGAATCACACTGAGGGTTACTGCATCCTAATTTCACATGTGCTGGAAGGTCAAGAATGCCTGGGAATCTGAGACACAGTTAACAGGCACGTTTCTACCTGTGGCCTTAAGAGTACTGAAAACAGTGCAGCCAAAGTTGAACCATTACTTAACAAATTCACAACACACATCTAAACAGCAGTTAGACAACTTGAATTTCTGAAAATATGCAGACTGAGAAAAAAGTGGAGAACTCATTCCGAACTGATTCCTAGATGCAGGAAGGGCAATATCAGAAGGCTAAAGTTGCTCTTCTCAGAATCACAATGCAGTTGGGCACAAAATAACACTTCACTGCTTTTGTACTTGACAAAAGTATTTATAGTGTAAATGAGCTTCTAACATGAAAAGTCAAAGTCTAGTAAAGGGTGCCCAGTTCAGGAACAATTGCTAAGTACAAAGAGCTGGATCCCCTCGGCTCCACTGCAGCCAAACCCCATGTCCAGCTGCGCTGTTGGAAAGAGAAGAGAACATCTTCATCTGCTTTCATCTAATAAAGCCCTTCATCTCTCTTGTCACTTTCCTTTCAAGTCTCAAATCTCCATCAGCGTGGAGGAATGGGAGGACACCAAAGACACCAAAGACCAGTTCAGCTGCCGTGGCAATCACCGGAACTCAACATCCAGTGACCAGTCCGACCACCCGCTGCTGCGGAGGAAGAGCATGCAGTGGGCACGACGCCTGAGCAGGAGGGCCCCCAGGCACTCTGCTAAAACTGCTGAGAAGATCAACCAGCAGAGGATGAACCTCTACAGGAGGTCAGAAAGGCAGGAGCTTGCTGAACTCGTGAAGAACAGAATGAAGCACCTGGGCCTTTCTCCAGCAGGATACGGTACCACTATTACAGTGCTTCAATAGCAACTTTAGCATTGTGCAAGATGAACTTATTTGTAAGACATGATGGAGCCATAAACAAAATATTAAGTTTATGATAATGTTTTTTGTTTTGTTGGTTTAGGACTGGATTGTTTGTTTTTTTTCATTTACCAAGAGTAACTTGGAGTATTTTTAACGCATTCTATTATCATCCATTCCTATGCTGAGATGGAAGGTACAGAAGGCAGCATGTCAGTCACATTTATATTTAGCAGATGATATGTGTATGCTGAATATATAAGCATTGCCCAGTCACTGAAAAGCTGCACCATATTTCCACAAACCTCTTGAAATAAAGATGAAGACAGGGCTGTTGTGAAGTTCACTCATATGTCAAGGCAGGGAGTTTATACGTGAAGGATATTGTCTTTTCCCCACAGTTTTCAAAAATAATGCCAACTTGTCACATTAAAGTCATTTTTAGAAAGCATGTTTCACTAGGTCTTTAGACACCATTTTTATCCATCAAATCATTCTCCAGCAAGGCTGATGTTGGGTTGCTTTTTAGTTTGTAGGGTTGTTTTGGGGTTGTTTAAGCTATGGACAAGAGCTCTTTAACACTTCTGAACACATGTACCACAGCTGGCTGGATTGCCTTTCTCTGGCCTTGGTTCTGTAGCATGTTGGGTGGAAACCCCAGGACTGTGGGTTCTAAGTTCCTAGAAACACCAGGAATTTCTAGGTATGTAAATACAGGCTTTTTATTCCACACCCCATCTGGATAATTTCTGTGCCTTCTGTCTTTGATGTTTCTATACAACTCTCTACAGAATGATTCAAGGCTAAATATTTTCCAGGGGTTTCACAGGCCACAGTAACATCTAATCAAACACAAAACTGTTTTGTAAATTTAATTCGTGGTTATACTAGTAACAACAAAACTATTTCATTCCTGCTTTTCTTTTCAAATCCTAGTTAAAAGCCAATAGTAAATATTCATTTCATTACTCAAATTTAGGACTATTAGATACCATCTATAGAGCAGCAAAATCTTGATAGTTAAATGCTTTACCTGATTACATTTATCTGAGTTATACATTTTCCTAAAAAGCTAAAGAGGATGTAACACAGAAGCACTGCCTCTCCTTTTGCTTCTCCTCTTCAGTCTGATCAGATTAAAACCAGTCTCACTGCAGCAGCCCAAGGAGTATGCCAAGAGAAAATGACACAAAGATACTGCAATGGCAGCTACAAAAGTGTAGTTTAAACCTTGAAAAAAAATTATCAGCCTTCATCCCAACACATTATTAGGAGAACAGTTAAAAATGCAAGAAAGACATACCAATTTCCATTTATACAGCCTCCACATTTCAAGCCCTTGGCACAGGTGATAAAAGGAAAGTGCTTCCTAGATAAATAGAAAAAGGGAAAAAAAGGTTTGTGTTGACCAAATCTGGAGATGGATGAGAATGCCATACACCTGCATTTAACCTTGGTCATCATTTCAACTTGATGCCAGCCAAGCACAGGAGTGTCATTTTTAGACAAACCACAAACTTACTAAGCTGCAGGACAGATTGGTAAATCAGCCTGAAACTGGGTTACATTGAAATTACTATGACTGAAAAAAACCAGAAGATTTTTAAAACATTAGAAAACAGGATGTTTCAGAGCTGATAACTCAAAAGATAATAATATCAGGTAGTTTCAATTCAAGTACAGTTGGAAACAGATTGGTAAACTTACTTGAAATCACTCTGGCACCAGACACTTTTTTACAGCTCTGTGAACTTTCATCAAATTGATTTGTCAGAAATAATGCCTTTTACAATTCATTTTAAAATGTAATTTATTTGGTACTTTGTTTTTCCTTGTTCTCTAGATGAAATGAATGATCATCAGAACACCCTTTCTTACATCCTGATCAACCCTTCTCCAGACACAAGATTAGAACTGAATGATATAGTGTAAGTTAAAGCACACAGATTAAAAAAACAAAGTCACAAGACATGCAAAAAAATTTAATATGGAGACTTCTATTTAAAGAGACATCTAATTATACTATTTATGTCCATATTTAAAATATACATACAAGTATATAATACATATATTTGTAATGTTTTAAACCTATCATCTTCCTATTACTCTGTATTTTAAATTGAAAAAAATCTAACCAGTGCTACCACAGGAATGAAACTAAGCACCTTCAATGTAAGTCTCTAAGTCTTCCCCAGATCTCTTCAACATTACAGCTCTATGCGCTTACCCTGGCTTGCACCACCTTGTTTTAGTAACAGCTGTGATTTCTTTTTGTAGATACTTGATCCGACCCGATCCACTGACTTACGTTCCAAATGCTGCACCCAGCCGAAAGGACAGCTTCTGCAATACAGTGGGACAGGACACCAGGGAGGAGACACAACTTTGATATGTAACTCACCACACAATTCAGAGACAATTTTATACACGTTGTTTCCACTAACCATTTTGCAAACTGAGTGGTACATTTTATCAGATTTTGGAAACAAAATGACAGTGGGTAAGTGACCAAATGCAGAAATGTGGTGCCTAGAAACTCAGAGTTCAGGGATTTTCAGGCTTGTGGCCTGTTCAGTATGGTAGTTGAACTTTGTCAGCCTAACAGAATGATGACACCTGTTGTTATTTAACCCATATGAACAAATGTCAGATTCCACCATGTTTTGCTTAGATGCTCCTAAGCGTATTTATGCAGCTGGCAGCATGTCAGTGACTGAGCTTCTGACCTACATCAGGTTATCTGATGCCCATAGAGAGACAATGCCTAATTTGTAGTAGCAAATATGTTAATACCTAAAGCTGCCAACAAGGCTTTGCGTGTCAAAAACTCAGTCTTTGAAATAATTTTCAATCTCAGCCTGTTGTGCATTTGTATTAGTACAGATTAGTTTCAGTCCCATTGTAGCCTCCAGGACCTGAGTTTTTGTTCCTTGGGTTTACACAGATCAGGTTGAATGACACAACCTGGTCACACTGCAGAGGTTGAGATTGAGACCCATCAATGGAAGACGAGCTCAGCTGCAGGAAAGCCCCTCTCATCTCACACAGGCAATCCCCCCACACTGGCAGAAAACTGGGAAGTTCCTGTGTGAAACTGCATACAGTGGTAGCTCAGGTGAAACACAGCCCTTTGAACCTTGGTGAGTTTTTCTATAGAAGCCTGATTAGACTATAAACCCAAAAGTGAGAGCATCCCTCCAGGGAATGATTCCTACAACAAGCCCTCAACATTTTCATGAATATGCCAGAACTGCAGTTGTCCAAAGCATTTCATGCCCAGTCATCCAGATTACCCAAAAGTGATACATTTTTACATGAAATTATGTATCTCATTGAAAATTAAAGTAGTTTATAACCCATTCCACAAAATGAATGTAATTCCATATAGTGTGTAAAAGCATTATGGAACTAAAAACTACTTTGGCAGGAACTACACAAGAAAGCATCTGCTTGTGTAGGAAGCAACCACAAATGGTCGAGCTCTCTAGAGAATTAACCATGTCTTTCCATGATCTTCCAAGATCACTATCACAAAGGGGGAAGAACATACTTAAGGTTTTAAACCCCCTACTGTTATAATTATCCACAAAGAACTGGTACAAGAAATTTGGCAGGTAGCCTAATATGGAAAAATTGATTATTCTCTGAACTCCCCTGTACAAGCAGGACTACTTGTACAAAAAAAAAAAAAAAAAATCAGTCAAAACTGTTTATATCCTCTTTTATTTTAATTGCTAGAAGTACATTCTGTTTCTGAAATCAAAACCACAACCAAGTTGCCCAGTGAGCAGCTCCTGAATGTGTGCATGTTTATCAGCATTGTAAAGATATTGAAAGCACTGTTCGTATCAGGAATGGCAACAAATCTGCTCTTACTTCTTAATGATTCCTCTTAATGATTCCAAGGTTTAACAATTCAGTGTTTCTGCTTAGAGTCCATTATTGTTCAGTGCTTTTCCACACACTAGGCATTCATCAGATTATTCACAGGTAAAGTATTTCAAATGGGCACTGTGGGAAACAAGGAAACAATTGAAGCAGCTGCACAGACTGAAGTCTTCATTTTTTCAAGAAGCAGTATATGGTACAGGATCTTGTCCAAAACCTGCCATAGAAGTTACCCAAAAGAGTTTGCATGTGCAGTGTGAATAACTTTTCTATTTTTAATACCTTCAGGGAGAAGACTCTATTCCAGTTGAATATTTTTTTAAAAAATACAAGCTTCTTAAAAATGTTCACTCCAAAATATTAGGATGATCTGTTTATTCATACTGAAGGCTTTTCTAATGGAGTAGGAGAGAGGATTCCAGAACCATGGCTATCCTTCAGCAGGCAAGCTGGATACTCTGCTTTTAGTGGGAGTCAAGGTTCACAGGAATTACCTGTGTGTGTGAGTGTGTGTATAGTACACACCACTGATTTAAGGACTCTCTGCCAGAAGGATCCATAGCAAGGGCTTGAGTCCTCATATTTAACAGCCCATAAAGCAGCAGAAACACGCAGTCAGGTGTGTCCATTTCCCCACTTAACTCAGCAGAATTGCTGCTCAGCTAGATTGGAATAGTGGCATCTAATGTGACCTGGTATTTCTCCAGGCTTAATGAATTTCTAATTGCTCATTAGCCCCAGAAGATTTGCTAAAGCAAACACAAAGACAGCTGGAGACACTTGGAGTCCCTAAAATGAATGCAAGGCAATCTTTGTGAACAAAACACTTAGTGCTCTTCAAAATCTGCTGGAAGACAAGCAAGGTCATAAAAACTGACAGCTTCTGATGAAGCAGAAGTTCTAATAACCCATGAATAATATACCACAAAGTTCAGCTATTCAGAATAATACTGTCTTTCATGTTGAAAGCAGAACAGGTTTGCTTCCTCTGGAATATCTTCACAGACAGACTGCATTCTAGTGAGGTTTCAGTTTTTCAAGACCACCCTGAGCACCACTACATTAACCCTGAACGAGACAATATGCACAGTCTCTCAGTGGCCATGGATGTGATTCTTTAATGCTCGTCCTACAGGCAATCTTATATTCACACACTTTTTTCTCATCATCATTATCAGAAATGTAATACAAGCCTAAGTGGACTGGAGACCAGACTGAGGAACAGGAATCTCAAGGCTCAGTGCTGGAGAAGGGATGATGAAGTTCGAGAACAAGCAGGGTCAAATGACTGTTGAACAGAGGAGTTTGAGCTGGCAACAGTTCACTCAGTAGAGAGAGAAATGTTGAGCTGTGAAAAAAAGATTATTTCTATCTGTGCTTAGCTGTATCTGTTTCTCCTTCTGGCTCACTTATATCAACAATGCAAAGATGCCCATCTTCCCCAACACTGCCTTAGCCCGTCCAAGCAGTTTGGTACCCGGAGTCACAGACCCAGAGAGGGAAGTGCTAGCTGATAATAATTGCTTCATTCTCAAGGGAATGTCCAGCAAAGCCAGGCCTATCTATGAAAATGTGTTACCTAGTCTGCAATAAAAAAGTCACAAGAACTCTTTCAATGGCATGCAGTGTGTTTCCTTAACTGTGTCACTCCAATTCCACAACACACGTGAATTCACATACAAAGGAAAAAACAAAGTTTTTGAGTTTTTAAAACCTGCAGTGGAATGAATTAGTGAAGTTGTAGTATTTAGTCTCAGAAATTAAAAGAGCAGTTATTTCCCAGCATTGATATTTTTTCTGCTCACAAACAACTTTGTCCTACAACTACACTTTAATAACTTCCAAGTATACAAATACATATTACTGAGTATTACACATCTTTATTTACCAATGCACCAAAAAATAAGCTAAAGAACAAATAAATTTTAGACTTCAGCAGTGGAAGAGAATTGAAATGACATCAAATGCACCAGAAGTAACACACGATTCTATAGCTTCTAGAGGGCTGACAGCAACCACTCTGTAATTTTGGAACATATGGGATTTTGCAGCATTGAATTCCACTTGATATCCAATGGAAACAAGTCACTAAAATCTGGAAATGAATCAATTACAAGCAGTTCTATGCAGGTACATCAAGGTTATAAAAATACTTTTTCAAGGCAGTGCTATAAATGTAGAATTTATAAAACAAAGCAATATGCATTAAATATGGTTACAATTCTTGATATTCTATTAGAAGCAACCCTACCCTCCTTGAAACAGATGTACAATGAATAAATGTCTAAAGAACAGCACTTCAAATGTTCAGCTACTGTTCCTTGTGCTTAGTACAGAATATGCACTGCAAGGATACAGGAAAAGAGTTACTAATTCATATTAAGTTATGAGAGATGACCCAGACTTTGCTTCTTTTCATCTTCTGAAGTTGAAAATATTAATGATAATGTTGTTATATACTTAATTATTGCCTCCACTGCCAATGCAAGCATGTCAGTAATGGTAATTCAACACAAGTATAAACTCCTGAGAGGCTTAAAAAGGCAAATATTTCTACTTCACGAAGTTAAAAACAAGCATTTGACATTTCTGTGAACTAAATGTTCTGCAAAATCTAGACTTTAAACTGTTACAATTTGCAACTGGCCCATGCCGACCAGGATAGAGACTGGGAAGCAAAGAATGGAGATGAAAGAGTAAATACTACTTCATGTGCCTGAGGTATCTCAGACAAGTTGGGGTACCCGAATGGGTTCTGCACAGGGCTCTGACACCTTTAAAGCACACAGGTACCACACTAGTGATTTGACCAATCACTACCACCCACACTACCAACTACTGACCATAGGAAAACATCTCTAGATCATTTCCTATTTCTTTTATCCTTTCACCAGTATGGGCTGGCTGATGAACTGGTTCATTTTGCTGGCAATTCTACGGCTTTTAATAGTTTTAGCTTTGGTATTTATTCCTGCTAGGAGTTATAAACTCTCACTGCCTTCATAACTGTACAGTGGTGTGGCAGACTCCACAGACTCCAAATAAAAGCAGGGAATTTGTATCTTTATTGCCTTTCATTTGTGCTGCTTGTGCACTCAGCTTCAGGCTATGGTGAAGCCTCTACTACCTTATCTTATACAATCATGGAATCATTAGGGTTGGAAAATGCCTCCAAGATCATTTAGTCCAACCTTTCACCAAGCACCTCCGTCCCAACTAAACCACACCACTGAGTGCCACGTCCAGTCATTTCTTGGACACCTCCAACAATGGTGACTCCACCACTTCCCTGGACAGCCTGTTTAAGTGCTTGACAACTTCCATAAAGAAATTCTTCCTGATGGCTGACCTGAACCTCCCCTGGTGCAGCTTGAGGCCATTTCCTCTCATCCTGCCACTTGTTGCCTGGGAGAGGAAACCAACCACCTTTCAGGGAATTGTAGAGAATGATACGGTCTCCCCTGAGCCTCCTGTTCTCCAGGCTCCTCATCAGACTTGTGCTCCAGGTCCTTCATCAGCTCAGTGGTCCTTCTCTGGACTCACTGCAGCATCTCAAAGTCTCCCATGGACTGGGGGGCTCAGAACTGGACACAGGATTTGAGGTAAGGCCTCACCGGTACTGGGCACAAAGGAACAGTCCCTGCCCTGGTTCTGCTGCCACACTACCCCTGATAAAAGCCAGCACCCCCAGGTGCTTTTCTGCTGGGTCCCCATCTTCAGTAATTACTGAATAACCTGGAGTAATTACTGAATAACCTGGAGAACTTTACTGCCATTCCGGTAATAGGGGAATGCATGAGGATTGGGTTTGACTTTCGTGGGTTTCATGCTCACCTTCATGGGTTGTTATTGCACAGTCATGACATGGTGTTCCCCACCCAGGGAAAGGGAATGGACTTCGGAGTTCAGCTCACTACATTGTTTCAAGTAAGGCAAAGGTGTCAGCTATACAAGATGTCATGGCTACTATCAAGTAATCCAGCACAGGATATCATGTCTGCTTTCTTCTTCAGTCACACTGGAATGCCACATGAGTACATTTAATGGTTGTTAAGATCCAGTTTTAAGGTTCTTGGAAATGCCTCTGCCCGAATTAGGGTGCAAATGAGACCATATGCCAGTGACAATAGTAAGGGTTTTATTTGATGGTAAATATGAGAGAGAGAAAGAAAGACAGAAAGAAAAGACAGAAAAGACAGAAAGAAGGAGAAAGAAAGAAAAGAGAGAAAGAGAGAAAGAAAGAAAAAGAAAGAAAAGAAAGAAAAAGAAAAGAGAAAGAGAAAGAGAGAAAGAGAAAGAGAGAAAAAGAGAGAGAGAGAAAGAGAAAGGGAAAGAGAGAAGGGAGGAAGGGAAGGAAGGGAAAGAAGGAAGGAAGGAAGTAGAAAATAGGTGGGAGGGACAGAAAGAGTGACGGGACAGAATAAGGAAAATATCACCACTCCGTGGATCCCAGCGATGTTTGTTGATCCTCTCCAGCTGGTCTCTTGGTGGTGAAGGTCCCTCCAGAAGGCACAGAGTCTGATGGGTGTACATGCTCAGGCTGGGTGGTATGTCCAGCCACGTCCCCCTGGGGTGGGGGGCAGTCTCTCACAGCAGACTCTGGTCTATTGCATCACGTGCAGCCCTGTGGGGCCAAGCCTCTCACTTGGAAGTCCTGTGGGTGTGCCCTGTGGGGTTGGGGGTTCCACAGCTGGGCCAGTTTGTGTAACGGAGGATGGGTGTTCATTGCCTCTCACCAGAGGTTGCACCATGCACCCAAAACCTCCTCCTCCCCCCTCGGCTGGGCTGCGGTCTGTGTAAACCTGGCTTCTGTGAGCTCTGCTCTCCCCACACCCCAAACTCACCTAGGGATAGCTGCAGCTGGTGGCTTCGGCCCTTTGTAGATGCATACCTTTCCCTCAGCCTGAGATGACTGAACAATGTGTTTCCCTTTATCTAATCAGCAGTTGGACTTTCAGTTCAAAGTCCCACTCTTCAGGGAAGCTTCTGCGGTTGTAGCTTCTTTATAACGAGCAAAACTTCATATCAATGTTTGAGGCATGAACTATTTTCAGTCTCTGACAGTGGTGCATAGGCAAATTACATCTGAGCAGTATAAAATTAGCACACTAACTTATTAGTTTGTAATGTAAGGTAAATGTGTCAGCTATACAAGATGAAAAAATAAATTTCATTGCATCTTCTTTGCTTTTTCTTCAGTAGGGTTGATATGGCCTCTTGCTATATTTTAAAACAGTATAAAAATTAATTGATCCTTCATCCAAAACTAAATAATGTACCAAGCAGTATTTACTCAACAGAGAAAGGCTTCTTTATGAAGGAAAAATCCTTTGAATTCAACCTAATACAAAACCTAGGCACCTGATTCAGGATGTCCCTGGACCTTGAAAGTGATCACTACACAGATGTTCTGTTCTTACTAAGAAAACATCTGCAGCTTTGTCCATTGTCAAAGAAAGTTCCTAGGATGCTCCAGGATGGAGCTTTCTTTTCTAACACGTGTTTTCCTTCTCTTGCAGTGTTTCCCAGTAGATTATGTGCTCATGTGGTGAAATGTGATGAGATGTAATTATTTTATTGTACACACAAGGTGAAAATGGGACCTTGTGTATGTTAAACAATGAATGAGGTGGAGGTACTATTTTTACTCCCTTTGCATTAAGACAAAACCCTACATAAACATCTTCCAAATGTATGAATTTAACTGTTAAAGAAGCGTTGACGATTTTTGCAGCCAGGTCTCCAGAAAAGACGTAGCCAGTTCCTGAACAAAAAGGGTGGTATCTGTTACCTGGGAATTCTTCTTCTGAAATGTACCATTTACTGGCTTTATTCCGAATAGGCCTGTGCCCTGACATTAAACAGCCTGTGAAATAGTTCTGTGTGGAAGGTGGGAGAGGCCTGAGGAGCTTCTCAATCAGGTGCACTGTATTGACAAAAACGTCACTGTCTGTCTTCATAGCAAACCTCGTGCCACTGCAGTAAGAGGCCACCCACCTCATGCCCATCAGAGTTTTAAGAGTTAAGTTGTTGTAGGTGTCCAGGAAGTCCTGCTGGATAATATCATGATATTGCTCGCTTTCTCTCAGCAGTAAATCCTCATTTGCATCCTGGGTCTTGATGCCAAGCAGGAACAGCCGAACAATGTCAACGCCTGGAACCGCAGTTTCATTCCCCCAGGTCTTTCGGATGGCGTTTCTGTGCTGAAGTTCAGCTGCAGTTGTTGATATCAGCAATACCAAGAAAGGTGCTTTATCTTTGCACTTCTCTTCTTCATTAATAATGAATGTAAATGACTGTGTCGAAGTGGATGTGTTTTTGTTCTCAGATTTCTCATTTTCCGGTGGTAGTTCTCCATTTTCTTTCCCTGAGATTTGTTTGAAATTTGGAAATACTTTTTTAAGTAAACTCGCTTCGCTTTCCATGTGACGATCATCACTTTTAGCAAGGCGAGCAGAATTATAAGAATAGGAAATCAAATATATTGCTGTAAAAAAGATGGCAAAAACCAGGAAAAGATTTCTCTTGGTGCGTTGCATAGGACAGAAGAATCCACTACAGTAGCTCATGTTGGCAGCCCTGAAAGGATGCACAAAAAGCACAGATATTTTGTCAGAAGAGCAGCTAATTTGTCATTGTTTTCCTCTGTGACACAGCAATATAAAAGCCACCTTCAGGATTCTGGTCCTTCAGGATTCCTTTCATTTTGTTATTGTTAAAAATATCTTATTATTTGATTTTAGAATGAATTGAAAAAAATGTTCATCAAAGACCAAAAGAAAAAAAACCCTAAAATTTCATTATTTATATTTATTTTATACTATACTATATTTATAACTATATTTACATATAGTTTTCAGGCTTTTCTTCCTAAGAGAAATACAGTATGCTAAAAATAGTAAGAAATAAATGAAACTAAATAAATACACTATTAAATGTAATAATTTCATCAGATAGAACAGAAATTATTCAAATCTGTATTTACATATTGAAATATATGTCAAATATAAAGACAGCTTAACTTCCTGTAGGCTTTACAAAAAGTTATCACATAACTGAATCATCCAAAGTTAATGAAATATTATGATTGATTATGGATTCACAGTGTTGGAGGCTTTCATGATAAATCAAAAATTTGATACATGGCTGAAAGTGATTGTCTAGGCTCTATAAAACATTCATGCAGATAGACTTTGAGATCAACTGCCCCCTGCCAGCAACAAACTCTGCAAAGAATGCTTGAAACAAGTGGCTTGGTCTAGATCCATACATTTTAAATGGCTTCAGCTGAACGATCCCATCCTCCCAGACTGCAAGGACACGTAAAGTATTTGCACTGGAACTCTGCAAATACTGTCACTTTGGGTAGTTCTTTGGGATTCCCATAATAGCCAGTTTCAAATTCTGGCTTCTTTCAATGAAACGATATAGAAATTTACCTAAGTCTTGGAGATGCTCCACAGTTTGCAGGGAGAAGGAGATAATCACATGTATCCCTCACACCATGAACCGGTAAATTCCTGGAGGGAAGTGCAAGTTAAATGTGTTAAAGTGCTTTTCTGGTCTCTGAAGGGTTCTCTACATGTATTTGAAAGGGAGCTGCAGAAGTACAGTAAATCAGATTTTTTCAGATTTTTTCATGCCAAAACACTACGTAACAGATGCAATGTGTGTAGCTCCCAATCAAACAGCAAAATTAAATACTTATCATCTTTGAAAGTGCAGGTTCATCCCCGTCATACAGCCATGGTATTTTTTGATGGATTCTTTAGTAGTTTCTTGCTGCTCCACAAAGAAATGACAGATTTAGAAGGACTGAAATGATCAGGAATCCTACCCTCTGTTCCTATGGAGAATCTGAGGACAAGCTCACAGGTCCTTGAATTTCTGTTCTAAGTCTTTTCCAGAGGAATTATGTATTAACACAAAGGAAAATGCAGCAGGACCTTCACTCTTCTGTTTGATAAGGTAAAAATACTCTGTTGCTTGTAGCAATGAAGCCTGTAAAATGAGACTGGATTTAATAATTTTAGAATAGGCAACAGAAATGCAAAAAAATTAATTTATGCTCAACTATATTAATCTGGATAAAATAGATATCGTATAATCTGAATATAAATGTGTGGTGGATAACCCTTGGCCAGCATCCAAACATTCACCCCACATGCTCACCCCACTTTCCCTCTCCTCAGGAGGACAAGGGGAGAAAATAGGATGAAAGAGTTCATGGGTCAAGATAAAGGACAGGAAGATCACTTACTGGATACCATCTAGGACAGAAAAACCTGGCCAAGATGAATTTAAACGTATTGCTATTTGGGTAGTGAGAAACAGAGACGAAAATATAAAACAGTACATTTTCCCCATTTTTGCTGGGCTCAACTCAACTTCTTTTCTTGCCTCTTCAGCAGCAGAAGTGGGTTGGGGATTAAGGTCCTTCCCTCGTCCTCAAGTTCAAACAAATCTGCTCCAGTGAGAGCGCTCTAAGGGCCACAGTATCTTCAGGGAATGTCCTGCTGCTGTAGTTCGAGAGGAAAAGGGCATAAGGGTATTCTGTGATAAACTGGTCAATGGTTTGATGCAGCTCACATCTATCACACACCTATAAAACATTAAGAACGCAGCAAGTAATAGCTTAGCTCTAGCAATCTTCCATCTTACTTTTTTGGCTCTTTAGAAACTGTATATTTTGGCATCATACATTATTAAACATCCAGGATCCAAAAAACAAAGTAATGTAGAAAAGAGCGTGGGCAGTACGACATCAGAAGTCAAGAGGCATTTCTGTACCCATTAATTGCTTTACTGTTATTTGAAATATAAGAACTTCGGCACATGAAAATAAAAGAGCAGAGGGTAATTTTCAAAGTTCTAAATGCATTCAATATTCTAAGTTTTCTGGATTAAACTAAAAATATTTTGTCAAAGTCTTTGACTTCTGTTTGTTTTGACAGCACAATTCCATTAGGTGAAATCCTGGTGCCACTGTGGAAAGAACAGAAACTTCTAAGAAGACTTTTCTAAGAGGCAGCTAGAAGATTTATTGTTTCAGCTTTGATTGAGTTATTACAAGATTAGTAGAAAATTCATGCTGCTAAAAAGCAAATGGTACCTATGTCTTCAAAAATAATTACAGTTTATCTTGCTTATGACTTTTTAAAATGCCAAGAAGCTCTCAAAATACAATACTCCTTTTCTATTATAATTTTTCACAGAAAAAAGAAAAATACTTTAGAAATAAATGCTTACCCACAATAATTACCCATACCATTAAACCAAAACAATTATAATTATGAAAATTATTTTTCTAAAGCCAACTGTGTAGCAAAATGCAGTGTGTATTAGGTTGCCTTGGGATACACTGATTATTCAGATGCACACGCATTTAACTACATTCAGATTTTAAAATTGCTTCATATGTGCTAAAAAACCCCCATAATTAGGCCTTATTAAAATAATAAAAAGGAAGAAGACGACTGAAAAGGAGTAGAGAAAAACAGGAAAGGAATTAGAAAAAAAGGAAAATTCATATGGTACTGTTTCTTTACATTCCTGTTTATGTTATCTTTTCCTTATTTATTAAAAAAAGACAGATTTGACAGCTTATGAGTGAAAATCTATCTCACTGCATTCTAATTCTATCCTATCTCATCACAGATTTTGGAAGGATTTAAAAATAAAAACCAACTCCTCACATTGTAGTGATGGCTTTTCTTGGTCTTAAAATCAAGAGTCAAACACAGTTAGAAAGGGGAAAAAGGGATTTTACCTTAGTATTTATTTTAAGGATCTTTAGGTGCACTACGTCTAGGTCGAATGTACCAAAATGCACACCCTAATGCACACTCCCAAAAGATCTGGTATATATTATAGGTTTTATTAATTAGCATACCTATCAAAGATTCTTCAATGAGAGGCTTGAATGAGCCCCCCTCCCCAAGGAACCTTCCCCTGGATGGTTCTATCTTAGTTTACAGAATGTGTTCTGGAGAGGACCTTGGGGTCTGGGACATGCTATCTTCTACTTACGAAGCTTCTAAGATGTTTAGTCTCTTAGCTGAACAAACAAGTCCAAGAATGTAGGCAAAAAGCACTAGGAATACAGAAGTTGTAAAAAGGTGTAACAGGAGTATAAAAGAAAAGGCAAAAATTTTCATGGCATCATTTCTCACTTTTTAGAGGCTAACAAAACTCTACCTTGTCTAGTCTCTACTCTACGTTACCCGCAGAACTGGTTTACACAACCAGCTGCTCCACAGGTTATTACACAAATAACAACTACAGTTACAGCTATTATAAATGTTTCTTTTACCCAGGCCCAGTTTGGTAACCATGAGGTGAGGGTATCAAAAATATGATCAAATTTTAAGGTGTTATTTTTAGAAGCTACTTCATGTAGAATTTGAGTTCACTTCCAAATTTCATCTAAATCTTAATTCTCCCACTTTGGTCCACATAAGAACTTCGGACACATTTTAGATCACAGTCTTATGCAAATCATGGGGTGAACTTTGAACCATGGTAACCAGTTGGGCAAACAGCAAACATGTAAAAAACAGTTTAAACTGCATCTTTCTGATTTGTATCAGTCTCTCTTCTTGGTGATTTCGGGAGTGAAGCAAAAATTTTCATGGCATCAGTAGCAATGGTTTGATATTTTCCCATCTTCTTGAAGTAATGAGTTTTAAAGTCAGGCCGTTCAAGGTGCTCCCACAAATGGCAAATTTACAAGTAATCTTTTGAGGAAATGTCAGGTGTGTTTGAAGGTGCAAACAGTAGGCTGGCAGAAAATACTGGATAAAGCTGATTTAATCTCAAATTGCCGACTGACAAACACATCACAGCATCTTGACTACTTGGTCTTGGTTTAGTTAAGCCAGCTTTAGGCATGTTGACTAAATGTCCATAAATGAGCTGGGGAGCGAGGGAAGAGGAGGAGATGCACCCACCTAAACTAAAGGCAGCGTCTCCTGGAGAGCGGCTCGGTCAGGGCACTGCCATGTTCTGCAGCCCTTCTGGCTCAGCGCAGACTCACCAGTCCCTTGGGAAGAGCAGGATGTGCAAAGTCCTGGCCCCACCTCCTGCTGGCTCTGTAGGACCTCCCAGCGATGGCCCTGGAGTCAGTGAGATGAACCAATAACTGCCCAACCCCTCTTTTTTGAAACCTGTATTGAATTTCAAACCCAGGTAGCACAGGATTTGGAGGATTAACTTGGGCATGGCAGCAAAACTTTTTCTTGGTGGTTATAAAGAGAAGCAGAGATTGCAGTTTCTGTCTGTACTAGTTTATGGTTGGGTTACAGGTGAAAAAAAGCTGTCTTAAAACCACACAAGGAGCAGAGAGCTGCTTGTACTCCCTTTTACCGGCACTATTTGGCTTCCCAGAGAACCCAGGTAACCCTTCTGTGGTTTGCATATAGAAACTCATCTAAACATGCACTGCTGAGGCGTGACATGGATCAGTGCTGGAGAGAAGAGAGTGAGGAAATAAAATTATCTTGATATGTATTGTTGGAAAGGTCTACATTCCGTTTTTCAAAATTTGAAATAGGATGTTTTTAAGAGTAAAAGATGTGATATGTGATCTTTAAAACCACTGTCTGTTACAATGATTACAGCAATTTGAACAGGAAATGGCTTAATTAACTGTGAAGAGAATTAAACACTTTGCATAAAGCACTGAAGAAGTATATTAATAACAATTGCACATATTTAAAGGAGCATATGGAATTAATTTAAGAAATGTATAAAGTATTTATCTGCTAGGGTTGTGTAAAATCTTTGTATATGTCCTTTCCTGATTTAAATTATGCCTAGACAGAGCTACTTTCATCAAAATGCTACTTCTACACAGAAACAGTACTTTTTTTTTTTTTCCAATGGAATACTTATTTATTTATTTATTTTAAACCAGAAATATATGAAAAACTGAAGAAGAATTTTAGGTTCTTTTTTTCCTTTACAAAAGTACACTGTGGATTTAAAAACAGTCTCCAAAGAGAATTGAACAGCAAAAGCTATCCTAGAATTTGCTTGTCTCTAGTTAGCTGCTATGTGGTTTTCTTAATGTACACACAAACATGGCTGCTAAATACTTAATCATATAAACAGCACAATTCCCTTCCTGTTTTTATGCAAGTGAAGTGCAATAAAATTTGTCATGGGACAAAAGGAGAGCAGACTGCCGGAGAGGAGCCAAGAATTTCTTGTTAGTCTAACAAAAGTATCCTATCAGAAAATATCTACTGGTTTAATTTAATTATTACTAGCAAAAGGGGGAGTGAAGAAGGTGGAGGAAAATAGTTCTACACACAGTCCCTGGTATCTCTCTCTTTTCTGTCACGTCACACTCACCTTGTTTAATGCTCCTCTGCTGGGGTCCTATGAATAGTGGCACCAGATTTTCTCAAGAAGATGGACAAGGAGAATAGTTTATGGCAAATTGCCAGTGCCTCACAGTCTCTACCAGGAGGAACATCTTGATGTTGATGGCAGTGTCTTTGCTACCCAAGAACTCAGCAGTGCTAATTTCTGTGTGTTCTGCAAGACACCACTTTCCTCTTTCTTTCTTGGTTCTCAGTTGACATGAAGCCTGATTTTATTACACGTGCTCTGTTGACTTTGGGTATTTCCTTCTTCTGTTCTTTAACTAAATGACACTGACTAAATTCCGCTTTATCCAGCTGCCAACACTGCATTCTAGCAATAAGTACTTAGATACTCGTCACACTTTTCCTTGGTTATCATCCCATATGTACATTCCCCTGTACTACCCTATACTTCCCTTTCAGAGCCATGGAACAGGTACTCAACACAAAGCAGCTATTTGCTGCAGAAATAAAGACAAATAACTCGCAGGTGTTGGGCCACAAAGTTGTGGAAAGCCAAAGTAATCAAGTAACTACACAATTTGTTGTCCCAGCTTTAAAAAGCTAGAACAAAGCTCCAGCCCTCATCCTGTTAACTGACCTGAAGAAAGAAACTTGTGAACTTATGTGAACTATAAGCAAGGGTGCGCTTAGGAGCATAGTGGAGAGAGTAATCTAGTAATGCTACAGCAATTTGCTGTCTCACATCTGGGTTTGTGTTTGTTTTGTTTTTCTTTTAATTAAAATAAACTGCATTGTCAGCAATTGTTAGCAGTATACAGATAAGAGAACATTGGTTCATATCTACATGGATCATGTGGGAATTTATGAAAGGTGCCAGGTGACCAGTCTCCCTTAGAAAATGCCATTCTAGTGGAAAGAACAAGGACACTTCTGAGCAGTACTTCTAAAGGATAACATCCTCCACAGTTTTAGGTTCTTTGGCAGATGTAAACAGAATATAAGTATTCACCTGGATAAACAAAGTGTGATGCTGAGAATGAACTGCTGGTCTACAGATCTCCATAGAGAACTAAACAGAGACTTTAGCATGGCTTTTAGACCACAAGACACCCCAAAATGGTATCAGTTTTAACCATGTCATTTCTGACAAATGTCTGCTTGTACCTTTCTAATGTGTATTTAAATAATTTAAACCCTGTAATCTTCCAAAGCATCTATTTAATGTAATGCCTCATTACACTATTTTCTTAATCCCAACTGATATTCCCATGCTACTTAAATTCATCACCTCTTGAAGCATTGAAAAAAAAATACTCTTTTTCTCTGTGATAACTTCTCCCTTGTCCCTTCTCAGACTTAACTTGACATGTTTGCTGAACTTCCAACCACTCTCATTTCTCCTTCTTAGTTCTCTCCAGTGGATCTACATTTACCAGAAAGGACAAAGGGGACTCATTACCTCAGGTGAAGCCTTTCCCTGGGGGAGGAGAATGGAAGGATTACTTTATGTGTCCTCCAGGCTTTTGCACACTTTTTTCTTTTTTCTTTTTTTTTTTTTTCTAAACCATTAGATTGCTGATCCACATGATCTGCTGTGTAGTGATCCACTTATTTCTGGCAAAGCAGTAAGTGTCTTCGGTGAGCTCAAGGTGCTTCTACACAGATTATGGAACTGTTGTACCTTCCATTACAATCACTTTAGACCCTTTCCTGAGTTAGGCTTTAGAAAGGTGTGTGATCACTGTGTCAGTCATTGTCACTGCAGACACAGAGCACTGACCACCCCGTTGAATATTTCTTATCTATGTACTATGGCACAGAAGATATTTGACTCTTTAAAGATATTCAGAAGTGCATCATTTAAATAAAAATGTAATCATTTAATGGTTTAATTAAATGATTTGCATATAATAATTTAAAGGCAAAAAGAGGTGCTTGTATTCAAGCTATAAATACTCTTATATGTCTAAGCAGAGGCAAAATAGATAAAACTTTCCTACCTAGAGAAGTGTGGGGTTTTTGATGGGAAGGGTTTTGTAATGACGCCATCTTGTGATCATGGCCAAAATGATGCTGTCTGCAAATACAGCAGTGTTTCATTTTAGCTACTTGAGGCTCAGGCAGTGAGTGAACACACAACGTCAGCATCAAACTGATGGCATCGGGTACCTATCGGCTTTGTCCCTTTTCTTTGTTTGACCCAAACTGTTTCCCCATGGTTGGCTTTTCATCAGGTGGGTCTTCAACAGATAATCCAAACAGAAGGTGCCAAACACAGCTCCTCATAGTTTATGAATGTTAAAATCCCCACAAACTTGAGGTTGCTGCATATAAGGAACTGGCTCTAGAATTTCTTTGAAAATTATACCTCATACAGAGTCTTCTATCCAGGTTTATTTAGGAATTTACACATACCATTTTAACAGAAGTGGGTCTTTGCAAGGATAATACTACTTCACTATACACAGCCACCTTCAATATCTGCATTTTACTATAATTAACTAGAATTAACATGTAGATAGGGCAGTATGAAAAATTCAATTTAAGATCTGGAATCAGCAAGGAGAGAGTTTATATTTTAAAACAAAAAAAGTAGCTTAGACAGAGGTTGGAAGCATGAGACTCAATATTTGCTTGTTTGCTGCAGCTGTGTCTGGATTCTTAACTAAATTTATCATGGGTACAAGAACCAGAACTGCATCCCTTTTCTTTATTAACTTTAGTACTTGGCTAGGTTTTTATAGGAATTATAATAAGTTAGAACAGCTATTTGTATTAGAGATGTTTGGATAATTTGTATTTTATAATTAAAAATTCCGACAATAAGGAGTTTCTTAGATCAGTTACAACAAAAATTAACATAAATTTAATTATGGGTGTTTATGTGTGGGTAGTTCATAAACAACTAGTCTGCAGGATTAGTGTCTCCTGATGCCTTATGTGGAGACCTATAAAAGCTGCAGGATGCTGAAAGTCTTTCTTGCCTCATCTCTTGGTTAGTCATGAACTTCTGTAATTTAATTCAGCAAAAAATGACATTTATAAAGCTTCATTATTTGCTGGAACACGAGCTCCTGGTTCTGTCTCCACAGGGGGATATGCACATGGAAAGTCCTGAGCATTTCTGTTCAGCTGTCACTGGCTGTAATTCAAGGGACTTGTTCACTGCAGGGACCGAGAATGTTCCTTCACCAGTGGAACTGTGGATCTTGTGTTCTTCTGTGCACAGGCTCACCACAGGAAGTCAAAACACAGGATGGGAAAAGCAGAACCCTCTCCAGCTGGGAAAGGCACTGAACCAGCTCTGTCCTCTCCTGGATAGAGTGCTACCTTCATCTCCCTGTGGCGGCTGCCACGTATTTTAATGTCACTCTTATGCATCAGGCATGAGCAATGAGTACTCCTCAGATCTCCAAAAGATGAAATCAAAATGTCCCCTTGTTGGACTATTCTGACCCAGAGGTGAGGTTAGGGGGAGATGGGCAGAAGCTGGCAGCCTTTCCCACACAGCTGCTGCTGTGAGCATGTGCAGAGACACTACACAGAGACCCTGAGAAACGCCCCCAGTGAAAACACAGGCACCAGTGGATTTTCAGGTGCTGTGGGGATAGATGGGAGTTTAGTTGAGACTTTCAGTTTTCCCTGTATACATCTGAATTTCACACTGATCTTCCTTTATGCAGTCCATTGCATTTGGTAAATAATTTTCTGCTGCATTTGATAAATAATCTCACTATCTAAAGCCACACTGTATTTCAAGGAGACCCAAGGTGATGTTGCCCATTGGAGCTCCCAGGATTGTTGACGGCTACCTGACCCAGGCACGGGTTTTACCATCTATATTTTTAGGTCTGTGTTTATTTTCTAAACCTTTAAAACAAGCTGCCATAAATGAGGGGGGAAATCATCTTCATTCAGGGCTTGTAAGGAAAAATTTGCTTGTATAGAGAATTATATCTTACCAAGGAAACTATGCCATGAATTCCACGCAAGATTAAATCCTCATTTTCAGACAATTCCAAAGAAATACCAGCATAGGGATCTGCATACCTCTCATCATCTAACTTGGCCAAAGACAGCTGCAAATCCAGATGCGAGGGTGTTTGGTCCTCCAGCATAACTGTTTCAAAACCCCAGCATCATGTTTCAGTTATAAAATAATGAGAAGATACAAACAGCAGGGTTAAATAAAATTTAAAAGCACCTTTACTTTCCTGAGTGAGAATATCTAAACTATACCCTTCACCTTTCTGCTGGACCCCCAGGCACTTACTCTCAGTCCTGACAGTCAAGAAGGACTCCTTTAGGAGCTGTTTAGCAAGTTGTCATAGTTGTCACTGTCAGGCAGTTGCACTGTCACATTTGGACAACTTTCAGCAAAATGGGCCATAAAAGGGCAAAATTTTGGTGTGCAAAAGGCACTTCAAAAAGGGAACGTCTTACAAGTGTTTTTAATATCTTGTAAGATAAAGTATCTTCTGAACTGATTCGTTTAACAAATTCTGGGAAGGAAGATTTTTCTCACTTTACAGTTTAAGGGATTTTGTGATTTTGTGCTACGTCTTAAATCCTCCACTAGGCTAAGAAGAAGGATGCACTGAAATGATCATATTAATCATACTGGACTGAAGGATGAGTATAAACAGGACTCGCTTTTCTGGCACTCATGCAGATGTTCAGGTTACACAGTAGAGAGAACAGTTTTCACTGGTATGGAATGCTCTACAAGCTGTACTGTGGTTTTACATAACTAGTTCAAAGTATTTGTATGTATTAGTTCAAAGAGGAACTATAAACTCTTCTGTGGGTGTAACCGGTATTCCTTTATCGTGGCTTAGTCTTAGCTGGGCCTGTAGGTGGTGGTGTAACCCCACTAATAATGTAGTGACATATGAGGATATTCATTTTTGTCACTGGCCAATACCCAGCTCATGTTACAGAGTAGTCATAAAATCCATGTGTTATCAGTCTCCATAAAACTAGCTGGTAGTACCAGTTCAGGTTTTTTTGGAAAACTGTCTGGTTCACAGCATCTGAGTTTGCCTTCTTACTGTCCACGACAACCAAATCGTTATTTCCTAGAACAGATTGCACAGAAAACACTCCACTGTAATAAAATAAGAATTTTTTTTATGTTCCCGTGGGGGGAAAAAATTAGAATTGTCATTTTAGTCTGGTACCTAAACAAACACTACTTTTATGTCAGCAAAGTTTAAAAAAGTAGCCTTGTGGGAAAACAAATTCTTAGAATGTATCACATAGTCTTTTCAGTACATACTTTTGTAGTGCTTTAAACATCAAGAGCAGAACAAGAAAGTAAATTTGGAGTATTTACCAATAAACTTCATCAATTCAGAATGAACTTAAGCGTAAACTGCCAAGAAAAATGAACGTCTTCTACATTAAACAATGGGTTATGAAGACTGAGCTGATTGCATTGAAATGATTTAATGGTTATTTTTTGATTCAAAATAAGTTTCACTTCCTGTGGACAGAGTTTCTGAGTTAGAAAACTCAATTTTCAAAATCCCTTCTACAAAGCTTGAAGAAATTGTACTTTCCTAGTCATTATGGAGAGCACAGGAATAGACCAAACCTTTATCAAGACACTTACTGAGTACATTGTACATAACATAATGAGATATTTTTAAGTTCTTTGATCACTTCTCAGACTGGATTCTGAAAGGAAGGATAAGATACTTTTTCCCTTATGTCATGGTATGTGTCGTGGAGTATGTTCCCAGCACACTGTTTCGTGGGATCCTCTTGACTGCATGGGAATTCACATCACAGGAATTGTGTGACCTTGTTTATACAAGCATAGTTAGCTCACATCATTCGTGAACAAATGAAGAGGGTTTAATCCACAGGCTTCTCAAACACAAAACATTACCTGCAAGGCAGATTCAATGCTTTTGGACTGATATATGTTATTCCTACACTCTGTAAATGCCTTGGGTTCTGTGCTTCTGAAGCAAACCAAATATCAAGTAATTGCAGTCCTGAAAATGGGTATATATCAGTGCCATGTATTATAGAAAAAACTTGTGAAATCAAGATAAACAGCAACATATTGTCCTAAAAAAACCCCTTTTTCCCTGAAGACAACAAATAGAAAAGCAAAAGATCAGCCACTAAAAATATTTGGCTTTCTAACATGAAGTTAAACTGTTACTTCCTTACCAAAGACTCAGAACTTTTTCACCAGAGTTCTGGATTACACTGTTATGTTTTAAAGACAAGACCATGAAGGTTAATAGGAAATTCTGTGAGCAACAGAAATTGTAAGTTCTGAAAAATTTATTACAGCATACTTAATGCATATGGCTGACCTAGAAAAGCAATGATGTATGCAATGTTCTAAAATTAGTATACGAAGTGGTAAAAACTGATGACTTTTGTGATGACTTGCATTCTTCTTCAGTTATGCGCTCCCTATTTCTCTTAGTGATTTCAGCTACATCATATAATGTAGTAGCTGAAAAAAAATGTAGTCAAAAATTGTCTCAAGGAAAGTACAGAAAGAAGTATTTAGACAAGCACCCTTTTTTTTCCCACTGAGTTCTAATTTCTTCCATTTTCTACCACACCTTGAGCTCCTACATTTTGTTTACATAGTCTATGAATCAGTTTTGTACTTCAGAACACTGTCATATATAACAAGAATCATAGTTTTGAACTGTAGGAGTTGTCATAACATGGAAGTAGTAGCAAAAGGGAAGCTACACTCAGCAGCAAAAGCAATGGAAAGCAAATTTAGTGATGCTGCACAGAAACTTTCCCAGCTCTCAGAATAGCACTTTGCTGGGTATTTCCCTCATAATCAAAAGTTCCCAAAGGAAGAAATGCTCTTTGCTATCCTCAGAGAATAAAGTAATCTAAAAAGCAAAGGCTCCAACTCTAGAACTCTGTGACCACTTCCAAATTTCTTACTTCATGTGGAAGCAATGAGATACTTTGTCTTTGCATTACTATCTTAAATACAACATAGTGTGCTAACAGGAAGGGAACAGAGAACTAAGAGCTGAAACAACACCAATGTGTCCTAAGTTTAGAGATAAGCAGGTCATTGTAAGCAAAAGACCAAGACCTTTGAAAAATCTGACAATATTTTAATATAAACAGGTTTGTTCTTTAGGATTAAAATCGTATGGAAGTAATAAAGTATTCTATTGTTTTATATATAGCAAGAATAAGAATCAATTGGAAGCTTCTAAGTAAATTTCGATGAAAAAAGTATATGCTTTTTACAAGCTGGCTGTTCACTTTGCCTGTGCATGCAGGAGAGTCCCTTAATTTTTCTGTTTTGGTGCTATCTCCATGGTCTTAGAAAATAATTTTTCCATCCAAACAAAACTGACCAGTGAAATGAACCTGGGTTTCACACATCCCAGAGTATTTCTTCACTTACTGAACCAACACACATACTCTTACAGGGCTTTTTCTCCTTTATATCTTCTATTTGCGGGCTGCAGAGAGGAAAACCATCAATTTTCAAATACGTTGAAAAGGTTTTGATTGTTTATTGTTGTAGCTGAAACATTTCAAAAGTAGAAGTTTCCAGGAAACTGTCAGCACAAGTAAAAATACTTGAGGCGTGTTCATGAAATCCTGTTAAGCTAAATTTCCTCTAAGAGCATGGTGTGAAGGAATGCAGCTTTTGTTCCTCCTTTCCTTCATACCTTGTTTCTGAGGTGTGGGAAATGATCAAACTCCTAACACCACCCTCCTCAATTTCTTATGCACAACTATGCAAATACAACAATTTAAAATCGTGCTTATGATTTCCTTCATTACGGAAGCTGCCATAATCACTTTATTTCCTTATAGAAACAGTTAAATCCCAAGTTATTTGTCCCCTTTTTTGTAAATAATAGTAAATGGTTCTTATGCTAGACAATTCAGATTATTGCTCACAAGGGCCATCAAGTTATGGATGCACTAAAGTGCAGCAAGAATAAAATATCTACCACCTTAGAGCTTATGAGGTGTCCAAAAATCTTGGAAATTCTAATGGGCTGTGATGTATTTTGCCACTGCGAGTGACTTTCACAACTTGCTGTGCAACAAATGATTTAACCATTGCCAATCTGTTCTTGGAAATTAAAGGCATTAATTAAAATGCACTTCCTTGTTACTTGCAATGCCATCCTCCTGTAAGCAGAAATGCATGGAGAAGAAATCCCCCTTCAGTGTGAACTTCAGCAAGAAGGGAAAGAACTAGTTTGACAAGCTTTTCAAATAGCCCCGAAAAAATGTTCCAGAAGCATTACTTCAGCACTAAGGTGGTGTTTATGCAGGTCTGAAGATACGAGGTAGACTACGGAACCATAAAACTGATACTTGAGACAAGTACCATTTTACTTCTCTCTTGCTTCTGTTTCCAGCTTTCCTTTTCTTCATCCAGTTTTAATTTAACCTTTATGACTTGTGTAAGAATATCTATTTGAAACTGAAACCCTACCCTCTGTTAAGAGGATACATCCTGACCCAAACCCAATGTTCTTAGCAGTTTTAAATTCAGTATGGAAAAAAACCAACCCCAAAAGATCTCCTCTGTGCACGTACAATAAAATGTGCAAAGTACTCTATAACATAATACATAAACTTTATTTCCTACCTGTCTAACTGCACTGCGACATGATATACTTTACATTAGCTATTATTTCTGCAAATTCTCATTTTCTCTGTCAAATGATGCATGAAAGCGAGAATCACTACAGCTTAATGGAATAAGCCTCTTATCAGTGCTATATATCAAAGGCATCCCTCTTTGAACACCTAAGGACAGAGGGATCATAAGTTCTAAAACAATTTCACTTGAATTCACAATAGGTCACTGGGTGTGAGGTTTTGCTGCTGCTGTTTATTTTTCCCTTGCTGTGGGGACAAGGATCAGCGTTATGCTGTTATTTGTTCTTTACAGGCTTATGTGTGCTGCAGGTCAGCAGGGGGTTACAGATAAAGAATGATGTCAAGAGGAACTTCTCTGTCTTGAAGAAGCACTCAATTTGTCTCTGTTGCACAAGTTTGGAAAAGAAAAAAAGCATATTTGAAATAATTTATGTAATAATATCAATGTTTCGTGTAACAGCATCAACATAATATGAGTAATATAATAATTAGGAATTGATGCAGCAGCAAAAAGAGGCTGGAAATAGTTTTTTATATCCAAGTCTTTATCACATAGGCTATGCCCAAAGAAGAGTGGTCCAGGTTTGGGGTAAGCTACAAGGAGCGATGAGGCAGGAGAGGGGAGAGAAAGAGAATTCAAGTCCATGACTACCTTGACCTGGGCTGATCTCCTCTGCATCTCTTCTGAGTCTGTGGTAACAGTATTTTGTAGCTGCAAGAGAGACAGCATGATTCAAGTACCATCCTGGAAGAGAGGAAAACAGTCTTTGATAAATGAAAATCAAATAAAAAATATTCCCAACTTACCTTTGTAGAGGGCAGAGGGAAGTCCAGGGCTGTGTAAAAGGTTTCAAACAGCACAGTAAGAATTCAGAAAACTTTTCATATATGCCCTCTTTTTGCACACTGTTGAAAGGCAAACTTCAGCTTTCATTTCTTTTAATCACATCAAGCTTATGATGTTGTAGGACAAATTGATTCTGACTGAAAGTGTTCAGCTGGCTGCCTACTACTACTTCCCTTTTCCACCTTCATTATCAAGTTGCACCTTAGCTAGATCTTCCAGCTATTTGGAGATTTAACTTATACAATCTCTGCTTCGTCTTAGTTGCACCCTCTTTTGGATTCAGTCAAGAGGTAATTAATACTTTTTTTACAGGAAGTCTATTATGTTATTATACTGAGTTTCATATTTTTCATACTTTAGAGGGTGTGTTTCTTGCCCTGAGAAAAGGGCTGTGCCCACAACATCCTATTTGCTCCAGAACTTTTGACTTCAATCTATTTTTTTTTTCTGTCATTTCCTGGTGGTTCTGTGACATAGCATTTATCTGGGATGATTTCCTCTATCTTAGCAAAGCACTGAGATGAAGCAAAGAAAGAGAGAATTATTTCAGTGAAACCTGACAAAGTTTCAAAAAAGCTAATAATTATTTGCATTTTTTTAAGAAGCTGGACAAACAGATTTCAAAAAGTTTCTGCCTTTGCAGCAGAAGAGTCATGTAATACTGTGCTCACGAGTATTCAGCTCACAGGTGAAGCAGTGTGAGCAGGAAGGGGACAGACAGAAAAGTGCTGACAGAGGCACCTGTACCAACTTCCTGTGTAAGAAGGGACAGTACAGCTGGAGGCATGGAACCGATATTAATTCATTTTTTCTTTGTGAGGCCATGAAGGTTTTATTTTTCTAACCCTTTTTTCTCAGTTCAAAGAACATTTGACAAGGGCTGACTCGGTGAACCAATCTTTTTAGTGTGATTTATGGAATCAAGTCATGAATCTTTAAACCCGGTGATATAAATTATATCTTCAAAGTATCATGAATTGCTGAATATTATATTATTTTCCAGTTTTAAAGGTTCTGAAGCAGAGAGCAAAACCAGCACTGTGTGATGAATGCTGTCAATTACACAACACAAAATCAACACTTGATCCTATAGGTTATATGTGACTTTGGACCCTAAGTAAAGAGGATCTGTAAACTGCAAATTCAAGAATAGTGCAACCAGATTAATAAAAAGGGCTCAGAGTGGTCATAGACATTAGTAATAAATACTGAAATACTTCCACCATGTTTCATGATCATACTTTGTCTATTTCAAACACTTCTGAATTTTGCTATTGTATTGAAAATGATGAATTATTTCCTCTCCTGTACACATCTACTAATGTAAAGAAATTGCTGACAATCAACTCACCTTTCAAAAGCCACATTATCTCTCCAGGACCTGCTTCCTCTGCAGGTGAAGTTGCCTTATCAGTTCAAGAACAACAAGTGAGAATGCTCTAATGAGTAAAAGAACTAGTGCACTTAGCAGAAACCATGGAAGACTGGTCAAAAGTACCAGTATGTCCACTGCAGTACACAAGAAATAAACAGATATACTTGGGGAAAGGTGCAAAACTACTCCATCCTCATCAGTATCTTAGCAAAATCCATGCTTGTCTAATATCTCATTACAATGATGACCTAGCAGACAGAACATAACTCCATAATCAACCCAACTGCTCAAAGCCAATACTCTCTGCTCACACCCTATTTCCGCACTTGTGGAACTCTAATTCCAAGGATTTTACACTGATAATGAGATCAGACTCTCACTTCCTAAAAAAAACCAACAAACCAAACACCCAAAGTGATGAAAGCCATAAAATGCAATTTAGGGGGCACCAAATCACCAAATTGCAGCCACAAGTCTGTTGAATTAGCAAAGTGTGAAGAAGGTTCCTGGATGATGTTTAGTCGCCTTTCACTGTCAACAGATAACTGAGTTTGTTTTCTACTGGTTCAAGTGTCTTTTCAGGACCCACACACCTGGATCAGCTTCTCAATACAAGTTATGAATTTTAGCTGGCAAATAGAATAATGACCACATTTTAAAACGACAAAGAGCATCCTACTTTAGATACCAATTTTAGAAAAAAGAGTAAATCTCTGCCATGTTTCTCTCCACTGACAATAAGAGGAATCAAGAGAATGAGTCTGGATGTAGACAAATGTATCCATGATATTTTTTTAAATAGATCCCATCCCTTCCCAGCCCTCTCTTCTCTGATGACTTACTCATGCTCCTTCCTCTTGTTATGGTCAGCATTCTTTTCCATTGGGATCTCACAATTAACACATTATTTATGCTTATTATATGTACTGTAACAGAAATTCTGCAGTTAAGTATAAACTGATCAATGCTCTAAAATGTTAAAATGTATTTTCCATCTTTTATTTAATGTCAAATAACACTTTAATTACATATAATATAGTAATGCCCAGAAATAAACAAGAATGCCTACAGAGATGTTAATTTGCATTGATGTAACTGAAGTATCAGTTACATTGCAGTGTGTAAGGTACAGGTCTGATTCTAACTGAAAATGGATAACTTATGAGGGGTTTTTGTTTTGTTGATCCATATGATAATTTGTGGGGGGAGGGGGAGAGCAAAAGGAAACTTGCTCATATATTTTGCATAATAAACATATGTGATCAGAAAAATGCTTTGGAATTCAAGTAACAAACCAGTCAGCAAAAACTTTACAGGAGGATAAGCCTAAGGTCTGATTTTTTTCTAGTTATTATTGTAGGTGACAAAAGAATCCTATGTATTAAACAAAACTTTTCTTTGAAAATGTATCACAACTCCTTGGGATTGTCAGCTATTACTGTGACATCACCTGTGATTAACTGTCTGTCATTTTGTGGGAACTGGGCCCCAATCACAATGGGTGATATTCCTCAGTCCACCAAATCCCCTGTGCCAAAGGGACTCCAGATGCTCCAGCAAGCCTAATCCTGGTTGGTTGTTCGTTTGACTGCCGTCTCTGCCAGCTGAATCATTATCAGACAGTTGCCACACATGCCCTGTAGGATACCTGTAACCCCCTATTTTCACTTCTCTACTTTTCAATTACTTCTCCATCCCTACTATCAGCTACCTTTTTGCCCCCTATCCACCTTTTTTATCCACTGTGTCTCCTAAATTCCAGTCAGCTTCTGCCTCTAGTGAAGGCCACTAGAAACTCTTAATTCTCAATCAGATTACATATCTCTTTTCAAAATTTCAGTCAGATGCCCCAGGACTGTGTCTCCTCCTGCCTGATTTGAAACACACCTGAGGGAAGGTGTGTACCTGCTCTCAGCAGAGCTGCTGGATTTCACTTGTAACTCCAACAGAAAAACATGAAAATCAATAGTTTCAAGGAGATGTAAATCTTTCTTGTCAGGAGCTTCCCCTCAGCTGTGCCCAGGTCTCTGTCTGGTTCTAACCAAAACCTTTTATCCTCCAGCCTTGCTCCAAGCATGCAGACAGTGCATCTATTTCGAATCCAGAAATAAGGAGTATGGGTGTAACAGCCACTGTTCCTTTCTCTGACTTGTTGCAGTGACTAAACAATGATTATAAAAATTAGAAAGGAAATAGAGATTTTTTTTCTCTATCCATCTGATTTCAGTAGGTATTTATCAGGGCTTAGAGGATGGGCAATCAAACATTAGTGTAAATCAACCAGGTTGAAGTAGGAAAACCAGTTACAGACTAATGACCTGAGCCAATGCCAATCCGATCCCAATCTTGCCATAAATAAAAATAAACAATAAATAAATAAAAGTGAAGACAGAAGATTTCCATTGCTTTATACTGGTGGATTTGGTCTCAAGCACCCAGTGCCTCACTGGTATCAGTGTGTGATCACTTCATGCCTGTGCACAGAGATTAGCAAACAGGAGGGTTTTGTTTCACCTCAAAGAAACATAAATTGGCATTTGGGGTGGAGGGTCACTGGGCAATCAAGGCTGAAGGGGCAGCAGGGTGAGAGCACCAGAGGAGCAGATGACAGCGGGAAGAAGAGAAAGCAGCTTGCTGCAGTCAGGGGTGTTGTGTTGCTCTCTTGTGCTCCTCTGTCCCTTTTCTATCATCTCACATACTGCATCCTGCTATCTTCATTATTTATCTATGACTATTACTTTTACCCCAAAATAATCTCTGGCTTATCTGAATATGAGAAAGATCTACTTTTCTCCTAATCAGTTACCTGAGTGTGGATCACCGCTGGCTGGGATGAGGAAGTGGAATGTACTGCTAGTTTGGACAGGAGAGAGCTTTCTGGGGTCACTGAAAACAGCACAATCACTCCATTAAATAAAGTGTGATATGACTGAGTTTTTATTCCTAAGTGTACCAACATGAATGTCTGGCAAGCCAGGACAGTAATTAGTAACATCTGTAAACAATATTATTTGTTTTGATTACATTTTTAATTCTGAACCACCACTGATGGAATTGCCGAAGTAAACAAGTTGGTTTTTTTTTTGTTAAACTCTTCCTCCATGTTCATACAGCCCTGATTTCTTCAGCTGCTGACATTTTATAAATGTCATAGTTTATGAGGAAATAATAAAACCCCAGGTAACACCACACAACACCGTGACCTTTAGCTGAGGGATTGCTCTAAGTTCTTTAGTAAGCTCAGTAAAGAAATTCAGAGGTGAAAATTCAGGTTCTAGGAAGTAATTGAAGACTTCAAAGGTCACAGATTTTCTGTCTGTGAGTCAGACTCAGAAATATCTTTTTTTTTTAACTTGATACTTGAGATTTGATTTTGCAAATGACCTACTTGAGCAACAAATGATAAACAGCTTTAACTGAAAATTTGGAAATCCTCATTATTGTTTGGAACTGAATTTGTTTATAGTAACCAGTCTAGTCAAACCTAAAGGCATTCCCACTACTAGGGTTTTTGCCTAGGAAGTAGATTTTGTGAATATTTCCACAACAGTATTTCTGGTAGATCCTCTTAACAGGTACATATTGTCATTTAATGAACCATTCCCAAAACACAGCTAGAGAGAAATTGGTTTTGGTGGTATTTGAAAAGGATTATCAGAATCTCTTTGGAGACATTTGAGTTCTTTCATAACTTCAATAGGTGTTTTGACATTTGAAGGTGTTATCATAACTTAGCTGTCGTGAAATTTGAGGAAGAATCCTCCTCTAGAAAGAATATCTGTTCCTCTTCCCTTGGGCTCATGCATGTGTATCCCAGCAGAATGACACGGATTTTTAATCCCCAGACTTCAAGAATCAAAGAGAGTGCACCAGTTTAGCTTATACTGCCTAGAAAATGGGACTGGACACAGAATGTCAAGCTCTTTGGATTTTCTAACAGGACAGACATTAAACCACATCTCACAGCTCAAAGAGTTCCATCTGAAGCTGCATGAAATGTGAAGCTACAATAATCAGAAGCAGTAGAACTAAAAACCAGCTAAACAATTAATACTTAGCCAGCAAGTACTGTGTGTAGAAAAATGAAATAAAAACTAGCTTATTGTATGTAGGTACTTGATAAAGAAAGCCAAGGCAGTGCAGACTTATCATAACTGCAGTGATAGTGCCACAAAGGCAAAAATAGTCATGGTTTCCCTGTGTGCTTCATCTGGAATGAAAGCAGGAAGAACCAGACATCCTCTGGGAAGTTGTGGGAATGGAAACTTTGTTATAGGTAGCACAAGAGACACAGGACAACTTCTTCCAAAATGAATCATTACTAATCCCAGAAAAGGCAGAGAAGATATCCAATGCAAATGAGACAATTTTGTTGCAATGACATAAAATTCTACAGAGATTGGTGACATTGGAAAAAATGAACAACCCACAACTTGTACTTCAATACTCCTGGGATGAGAAAACATAAATTCTATCTTTAGGATAGAACAGGAAGTTTGAAATACACTCAGAACTTGTCCTGGACAATCACTTCAGCATGAGCCCATGTGAGAGTTGCGTATTTTAAATCACTGGGTTTCTGAATACACAAACAAAAAGAGAAATTTTCTTGCCTGGACGCACAGCTCCTTCCTACTCCAATCATGACTTCCAATGGATTAACTCCTCACTTTCAGAAAAAAAGTGGCAATAAAGAACACGGAACGAGAAAGTAATTCACACTTGCCTTAGTCTAAGTTTTAAATGACTCCACTCAGCTCCTAAAGCATCTTGATCACAATTCAAAAAATCCCAACAACTGACAAGTGGTGAAAAGGACTTGTTTGATCAAAGTCTGAAGTCAGCACTTTGTTGCAGAGCCTGCCATCTGTTCATTACTGCCATGCAGGGAACACACCAGCTTCCTGCTGGAATGGTGTGAATTGTGATACTGCTGGCACACACACTTCAGAGCACTGTGAAAATACTGATAATTTTGTAATAGAAAAGGAAGCATTTGAGCAGTTTGCCATTCATACTCCAATGAGCTATAAATGGCACTGGTGGTGTGAGCACTGGGGGTCTCTGAACTTCCAAAGCAGGGCTGCATTCAGGTAAGAACTGTGAAGTCAGTTCTAAAATAAATGCAAAAAAATTTCAAAAGTATTTTTAGCACATGGAGAAACACCTCAGTGGTAGGTCACTTGTAATTCCATAGAGAAATGTTAGTGTTTTGGTGAATTTATGCATCCTGTAAATACTGCAAAAAAGAGCAACCATTGCCTCATTATAACTGTCTCTGAATTGTAGCACCATTTTGTAACACCATTTACTACAAAATATCACAAAGCCATCAAACTTGCCAGCTTCTTGTGTCATGAACTATAATCTCCTAATGCCTGAACTGTAGGAAGGAATTTCTGTAAAATCTCTCACTATGCTCAAAATTCCACTTCTAAGTCCTCCTCCATTCACATTTTATGAGTGTCATTTTTTTACAGCTCACACCTTCAAATTTATTAATTCTACTTGCATTATTTTTTTTGTCCAAACCCTCAGTTTGTGCTTAGAGGGCTTTTGCATGTCATTGCTGCTCGAACCTCAGGAAAATGATCTATCACTACATCTCAGTCCTCCACTACCTACATATATAATGGATTTTAGAATAAAAGATTCATCAGAAATAGCTGAAAGAGTAGATTAAATCATAGATTTGCCTGTTAATAAAGGGAATGCTTGCACTCACAAAGAATAATTTTAGGCAAAAGCCTATTTTATATCCAGATACAACTATCTCTTCCTTAAATCTTGAGAAAGAAATTTGCTATTCCAGTTACCTACCTTTAGATATAAATCCACACAAAATTTTGGTTATGATTGTGCAATAAACAACGTCACTACTGATAAAGGCTTTGCCAATGTAAAAACCACATTTTTTTAAACTCAACATGCAATGATTATGAAAGACAGGATGAGATTTATCTCTACAGATTTTGCAGCGTGACTCATTCATAACAACCTTTAATATGCTCCAACAAAAAATCTGCTAAAAATTAGTCTGTCATGGAAAAGAATATTTTAAATACACTTCACACATCTAACACCAATTTATAAATTCATATTTTCTAGATTTGTATTTTGCACTTGTATTGCACATCTAAAAAAAAAAAATTTGGCATGACCTCAGACACTGCTGATGTCAAGATCATGCCACAACTGTGACTGAAAACAATAATTTCTGGGTATTGGAAAGGAGTAAGACATCAGATTTCCTATGTAGAGCAGCATGTGGAAAGCGTTAATTAGAAGTTATTAGGAACCTAATCTGAGGGTCATTTAGGTAAGGTCAGGTAAAACTATTTCAAAAAGGAAATAGAATATGAATGCCTCTCTGCTTCCCTCTTCCACCACTAAGGACTCATTACGAGACATGATTAAGCAAAGTGTTTGAAATCCTGCAACGAAGAGTTCCCTTAGTCTGTGCAGCAGCTGCTTAAAGATCATTCTGCAGTGATTGAGCCATCTAATGAGAGGGTCTGATAAAGATTTCAAGCAGTAGGAATTGTGTTCTTCAAAAATCCCCAGAGAATGAATTTTACTCTGTGTTCATTTTTTTTTTTTTTTTGAAGAGAGAAAATGATGAATTCCTATACAAACCCATTCATCCCTGAAGGAAATTAGCTTTCTAAGGGGCAGGGATGAGGAAAGTGGAATTCTCTATTCAAGATCCACTAGTAAGAGAACCTGTTCAAGGTATTTAATTATTGCTTTGGCAAGAACAAGGGGGAAAATATACCTTGTTCTCATTCTTGAGGAAATCTTGCAAAGATTTGCTGCAAGAGCAAAGCAATGCTCTGAAGCAGCATCAGGGAGGCCTGAATTTTTCTGGTGAGCCGCTGAGAGGTCATAAGGGGGAGAGATGGAGGTCTGATAACACAGTTCCTATTAGGGCTCCTGTTTCTCGAAGCTGTGGGTGTCGGTGGAAATCTCTGCTTATCTCCTTGCTGATCCATTAAATCCTTCCCTGGTTCACTGATCGTCTTTGAGAGCAGCTTCAAAAAGTTACTGTGGTTTGCAGGAATTTGCAGCTTTGATTCCCCAGTGCATTAGAAGTTTGGGGTTTTTCATTGCAAACGAGGCAGAAGCCAGCTGCAATGGGATCCAGTGGGGGGAATATCTCCCAAAAGTCACCTCAGTGACACTTCTGGCTGCAGTAGCCTCCAGCTGCGGCTGGAAGAAAGACAGCCAAGGAAGAAAGGATGCACTTTGGACTCCTTCCTCAAGAAATCCTTTTAAAAAAGGATGTCTTCTGTGGCCTGCTACAGGATGATAAAATAGACTTCAGCCTACTTGGCTGATAGGGACACCTGGCTCCCATTTACCAAGCCTGTGGAAAAAGGAGCACTCCATAAGCTCCACGTTCTTGATGGCTCCAGTCACAAGTCTGACACATTAAAGCCTTCTCAGAGCTGATGCTGCCTCTCCTCTCCAAATCTACTCTGTCCTTGCACCAAACCAGAGATTTAAATCAGCTCCTCCAATCCCCTGGTGTAGATGTAGCTAAATTACTTCTCTTGGGAGTCACTAATTTCTGCACGAGAATGTAAATATTTAGAGGGAAAGAGTAATCCTGAGAAGGAAAATGCATGCTGCTGTTCTGTCCAGCTTCCAGGTGTAAGGGAAAAATTTTAATCAAGTTATTCTTATTTTCTATTTTATTTTCTATTTTTGTTACATTAAACAAACCAAAAGAGTTCAGATTGGCTTCCACTTGGTACCACGTACTTGATCAGGTGTAAAATTGAAAGAAACTAAAAAACAACCATTTAAACGATCTGCTCAAGATAAAGTCTCTCTTTGTAATATTGTAAACCACTTTTCAAACCTCTTCATTATAAAAATATCCTAAGTAACTGACATTAAAAGTTTTATTTTTAAAAAAATCAAATTTAAAGTTTGAAAATACGAAAAAAGTTATTTTGCATTTCTTCCCATTTTCCTCCAACTAGGACAAAAACACCTGTGTGTTCAGGTCCATAAACTCAGCAATACAAACCTATGGAAAAAAGGTATTTAAGGAGCAGACATTCTCCTGGTGCATAAATTCATTCTCGGCTCACTCATAATTTATGAAGAAAAGAGCTTTCACCGTCTCACAAATGTAACAGCCACTTCAGTACACATCATTTTGTCTGAAACAGTGAAATTACTCAGTCTCGAATGCACCACTGAAACAGCCACTTCTGCTAAACATTTGCAACAATTATTTTTTGAATGACATTCAGAGATAAACCAAAAAAAATATAAAAGTCCCAAATCAATACAAAAATTTTTTAAAAGCCTCAGACTTTGGGTAAGAGTTTTCGATTGCTGGCAGCAATAAACACTGTTTGTTTTTTTTTTTTTCTGGAGAAGTACCTCTGCCTTACTCACAATTACCTTAAGAGTCGTATCCCATCTTCCTCTCTCCAAATGCTATTCATATTTCCAGATTTTTCCTCAGAGGCGTTTGCAGAAGAAGAATTCCACTTGACTAAGATTCTGAGAATTTAAAATACAGTTTTGCTCTGATTCTAAAAGAACACATTATAAACTCCATAAAGGAAACATATTTAGATGAAGACGATGTGTTTTGCTCCAAGCAGATGATTTTTTAACCTTACATTTGGTATTATAACACAAAATATATCCTATACAATATTATACTATATATATAACATATAGGAAATATATAGTATTGGTATTACAACCTAAAAATAAAAAAAGATTAAAATTTGTTCTAAAAAAAGTTATACTGTTTGTAACATGTTTTAACATAGAATAACCTTTCCAGGCCCTTTTCCTATCTTTAATGTTTATTTTTTTTAAGCACAGTTTTAAGAACAAACCCCTGTTTTTAATGGAGGATTTTGATTTAATTTGAGCCTCGCAGAAATAGCTGTAATGCATTTCCTACCTGCCTCAGTGAGAAACTCTTGCCACTGTGGGGTTGGTGCAGTGAAGCGTCCAGTTTAGAGTAGGCTGTACAGACACGGACACACCAGGCCACACCTGCCAGATTGGGATGATTTCCAGATTTCCTGTGAGAAACCTGGGTGTACCCTTAAAAAACATCCTATGATCTGTCTGAATTCAGAAGTCCTGCAAGATTTCCCAGGTATGGAGAGGCTTTCACTTAGAACAAGCCATAGAACCAGCCTGAAAAGCTTCATGTGGACAAAGTTACTATCAGTTCTTTCAAATGATTCTTAAATATTCTGGAGGTATCACTGTGTGAATGTCAAAGCAAAGTGCAACAAGAAAAATGTTTGTCTATTCCACACAATGCTGTTATTACATTGATTTTTTTTCCCAATTTCCTCTGTTTTGGAAATCACTTCAATTCCTTCGTGTTTCAAACATTACACTTCACACTCTTCTGAGTGACAGGTCCCTCTCTCTCACAGTGTTTCTTGTCTGACATAATACAAAAGCATAACCAGCACAAAGATATTGATAGTGGGAATGGCTTTTCAATAAGATATCTTAATGGATTTAAAGCGTTTTTAATGGTTTGTTTAGTGGAACTCATCAATATTTATGTAAAAACTAGATATTCTGAAGATATCTATACCTACACTTTCAAAAACCATCTTGGATTCTTTGTCTGCTATTCAGGGAGCATCAGGCACTTATGTATGTACACTTATATTTACTGTGTTCCATCACTACTGCACTCAGGTATGCTACACTTTATATTTATTTGTAAACCTTGTGCAAACTCACTAAGTCCAAAATAAAAGGACTGTAGGAAAGAGAGCTTGAGTCTGTACAAAAGCACCAGCTCAAGCCCTAATCCAACAACACAGGGAAATAAAATGCATGTTCTGTGCAATAAAACACTCATCGCTTGTTTTAGAATTATACATGAGAAGGGAATTAGGAAGTTACAAACTTGGAGTGAAACAACAACAAATCCATTTTTTTCAAATGATGATTAAGCATCCTCCTTCTTCCAGGAAGTGCTCACTAACTGTGTGCAACCTGCCCTTGGGAATATTCCAAAGATCACAGTTCTCCCAGTGCCATACACCAAATCTTACATATTGCAGCAGCAACCTACGTGTCCTCCTTCAGGTCTGTCTAAAGCTGGCCGTGCATGGAGTGCCAACAGGAAATCCAGCTGAATTATTCCATTGCTTTGGTTTTTTTCTTAAGCCGTTGGAACTTTGCTAGTATCAGTTGTTCTGCCTCTCAGGGCAAAATCTTTACACCAAGAGAGGATATGATCCATCCTTGAAACATTAAATACTTGGAAATTCTACCATAAATCAGGAAAACCTTTCCTTCCTTCACTGCCCTTCACATAAAGATTTATAATGGGCCACTAAAGAGAGTCTGAACAGACAGTCTATAAAGGGACAGCTCCCCACAGCAGCTTTCAAATGTTTACTTCTTTATCCACAGCAGCCTGGAGACAGAGGATGCTGTGTTTCCATGTGCAGGCACCTGACAAAGATGAACATTTCAGTCCCAGGGACACATTCTCTACTTCCACTGTTCTTCCAAGACAATTTTTTTTTTCATTAAAATCACTATTTCTACCTAGTGCACTTCTGTCTGTCCATTTCACATGCCTGCCTACCCCTTCTCCAGAAATACAAGATGCTTTTTCATTTGGCTGCTGTATTGCACTTTAGGAATGTTCTTCATTCTGCCTGAAATGTCTTGCATTTTTGCAAAGTGTTCTGCTTTCCCGTGAAGACAAGTCTTGATGCCATAGTGAATGATTAGGAGCCTTTGAAAAAGGTCTCTTTGTGGAGCACCCTTGTGTCTGTCACAAAACAGAAGCCATTTGCTGGGTAGAAGATGTAACCAACTGTACTAGGAATGATTTGTTCCACAAGATGTCACAATGTGACAAATTCTGTCAAAGTGAAGATAATTTTCAGTTATCAAGATAACACCTGTAATTTAAGTAGCGATTAGGCACTCCAAAGAGAATGGCTCATCAGTTACATCCTCGGAGTTAGAAGCAAATTTGGAATGGTTTTATGAGGTCCAGTTTTCCACTACTTGGAGGGAGAATTTCCCTCTCTTTCAGAAGGATGAGTGCACTCCATGACCACTCATCTCAATTATGAGAGGCACTCATTGCTTCAAAACCCCAAGAATTTTATTTCCCCACAGAAAACAAGGCAAGTGTTCTATTAGCTCCAGGAATTATAATTCTGGCATTAATGTTTTTATCTACAGAGTTTAGGCTGCTTTATTTTATTACACATAAACCAACACATCACAGGTTTGACAGTGGTTGCATTGAGCAGACAGACACACATCTTCTTTTAGACACATTAATGAGAGTTTTTATGAAGGAGAGAGCTCATTTAGGAATTATGTCTGAGGCTGTATTACAAAGTCTTGTCTGTGCGAGTACATTAAAGGTGATAAAATATTTAGAACTACTTTAATGAATCTATTCTTATCTCTCAAAGAAAAAGAGAGGGGGGCAATTCATGCAGTTAGTGCTTAATGGAAGAGGTTTATGTGCTGATGTGTACTGTTTTGTTAACCTCCCTGTAGTTAATTCATTATCTATTACTGAGAAGGCCTTTCCCAAGATACGGAAGAGACTTTCTCCTGTAAGCCAGGCCCAATCATTAACAGAGGGAGCTGCCCTAGGTTGATACTTCCACCAGTATCAGGCACACTTCTCTGTGTCATCTGCTATATACTAGAGATCTGATAGGTGCAGCCATTCGTCAACCCTTACTTTTACAGGAAAAAAAAATTAAGTGGGAAAACTGCAGATAAAGAAGTGGGAAAACTGCAGATAAAGTAGTGCAAAAACTGCAGATAAAATAGAGGGCACATTGACTTAAGTAAAAGGGCTTTTCATTAGCTCTGGTAAAAATACAAGGTTTTTTTTCATTAGCTTCAGAGGCAGTGCTTTTATTCTTAAGCAGACTTTACTGGAACAACTTCTGCCAAATTCACCTCAATTCTAGCTGAGAAAGACTGGAAAAAGCAGGTCCTTTTCCTCTCATTTGAATAATTCTCTTACCACAACATGTTTTCTGGTGTTGAAAAGTCATACTTTTTAAAATTTACACTATGTTTATTCCCTATTTTTATTGATTTTCACCAATGAAGCATGATACACTGGATTTTCTATCCAGATATTGCTGGGAGAACTGCTGGATTCTTTTCTATGTGACAGAAATGCCATAATGGCAATGAAAACTATATTTTTTTCACATTAGAGCGAAGCGTGCGGTATCATTAAAGCAAGGGACTGAGTCGAATGACCAGGGTCATCGAACAGCTGTGGGCAAATAATTTAGAACAGCCTTCCTAAAGTCATTAAATCAGACAGCCAATTTAGATTTCACATATGCAACACCCATGAAAATCAGGTCAGTCACATGGAGTGCCCAGATCCCAGTTTATCACACACTCTTTGTGGGAGAAGTGTTAACCTCCGTGACAGTTTTTCTCCCTATCTAAGATTAAACAATGTTTTGGGTCTTCCACAAAGGTGTATAATATGGGTTAACTCATTGATTTAATGCACAACTACTACTAAGTAATTATACCTCTTAAAGATCCACAGATGAAAGCTGCTAATGAAGCTCTGTCCTTAAGAAGCTGGTGCTGAGAAATGTACAGCTGATGGTGGTAGTAGCAAGTAGTTCTAATGAGGTCCCAACACACATCCCTCACTTCTCACTGGATGTAATAATCCATTTGGATTGGAAAAATAATGGTAACAGATATTTCTTCTTTCATGACTATAAGCAAAAAGGGTGAAAAGATACTGTTCATCCTGTTGCTGCAAATTGTGACACTGAATGGCTGACAATTGCATTTCTGTGTGAAAGAAGGCATTAAAGGTTTAGGAAGATGAGAGAAGATGCTGATTTAGAGTGTAACATTATCCTCTGACCTACTACATATAATGAGTAACGTGTTCTAAAATTAGAGAGCATGTCCAGGCAGGATGTGGAAAGGTTATGTCTGAATGATGCAGTGTTATTAATTGGTGACTATTCGAGGCAGATTCCAGCAGAAAGACACTTCCCATATCTTTTAAGCCCTTTGTCCCCCACTTCCTACAAATATGCAGTTATAGGGAAGAATATTTTCTACCACTTTGTTGAAAAGTCATGGGACTTTACCTAACTAGTGACTTAGAAAAAAAAAAAAAATAGCTAAAGCTAGCTGCTGTCATGAAATGTCTGGGTTTGCAGGTTTAAAATTCGAAGTTGAATACTGTAGGTCCCCCTTTTACATGCAATACTCCTCATTTAGCAAGCAGAGACCTCATCTGTGCCCTACAGATCAATTTGGCCTCAAGCAGGCTGTGCTCACGAGTTATCAGTGTAATCACGTCTAATTATTTTACAAGTGCCTACAAAACTGAGGAATATCCAGGTTAAATCATATCAAAGAAAATGACCCTGACCAGAACTTCAGAACTACATCTCACACTGGAGAGCCTTTGATGCACAGGCCAAAGGAGACTCCAGTTCACTTTTCTTCCCCCAGCTGAACTGTCTTTGCTGAACCAAGACAGCAGAGAAGCCATTCCTCACTTCTGTTATCAAACAAGAACTTGAAAAACTTTAGGCTTGGAAAACAAATGCAAAAGTTTCAGCAGCTTCTTAGAAGTATTTTCTGAACTAACCAGTGCCTAATATCACAATGCATTAAGCACTCTGTTCCCTATTTCCTATTATACCAGATACTTGCAAGAGCAGCCCTTTAGAAATCAAACCTTTTTATAATCTCTCTTTTTCTCTTTGAAATCAACCCCCAAAACTTTCTGTCAAACCATCTCATTAGTATAAAAAGACTCTCCACAGCTAAAAGCTGTGTGATATATTTAGCACATCATGAGGGCACAGTGTTAAGTGTTTATAGCAGTGGAGATGACTTTGCTGTTTGCCTTCCTGATCACCACTTCCACAGAAAATTTGCAATGACTATTACATTATGTAAAACTGTGTTCAAGAAAGCCTTTTTTTTTTTTACAATTTTTTTTTCTAATGTACATCAGATATAATTAATGTGAAATCTGCAAACTAGTGTCACATCCCTAGTTGTGTTTCCATATAATTAATTCAAATATAATACACAATTACAAACTGTAGAAGTGAAAGAATATTATTCTTCCTGGTTGAGGTAGGTCAGCTCTGTCCCAGCTGAGCCATTTTAACTCTTTTGAGACACAAATAATACTTGAGGATCCTTCCTTGAGAAGAGTTAAAACATATAAGGATTTTCCCCCCGCACTGCATCATGCAGTATTTAGTTATAACTTCTGTAATTTACCACATTATATAATGCAGTCTTGGAAATCATCGAGGTGGCAGAGGGAAAAAATATGCCACTGTTTCATGAGCCTTTAGCAGACACGGTGGACTACGTTCTCTGATAATTAACTGTGTGATTTTATTTTAAAAGATAGTTGAATGGAAACATTACTCTGAAAAAAACCATCCATCCACAGAAAAAAAAAGCAGCTGAGAAGGAAACAGCCACCATAAAGTAGCAACTTACATCTACAAGGCAAAGGTATCACCAAGGCTTCAGTACCTAAACAGGCAAGAGCTTCAGAACCTGCCATCCTCCTCAAATCCCAACAAGAGACTGAAGTACTTTTGTACATTAGAACAGTGATAGCTTTGAAAATGAACACAGAAGTGTGCAATGCAGGGAGGTGCCTGCTAGCCTTGGGAAGCACAGGGAGGATAAATTACAGCAATATGACGACTTTATTATTTAGTAATATCATTTGGTACATAGCAGTATCTGAGTCAGGCTTAGATTTTCTTTCTTCCTCTAATCTGAGGGTGGGGTGAATGTGTTGCCAGTTGTCATTCACTGCCAGAAGCACTGGATAACCTATTAACAACTAATACATGTGCTATTGTCAGATACAGTGTGAACAGACATGAAACACATTAAAAGAATCCTGTCAACAGTTCATGATCTGAGTTTCCAAGGCACAAAATCCCTTTGTTTCCGGTCAGGGACTTTTTACCCTGATCTTTGCATTATAAATATTCCAGAGAACCAAGCAGCAAGGATTCGGTACTGCTTGGCATGCTCAGAGTGGAGGTTTTGTACAAGATGATCCCCTGTCATAAAAAAATCCCCATGCAAATTTCAGACAGAGTGAGGAGCTAAACTGAGAGCCCAGGAAGGTGAAGCCACACGTGCAGCATCAGCATGCTCTGGTGGAGAGTCCCACCTGCTCCACTCAGCAAGGAGTGTTTCACAAGGCAGTGCTGCCTTGGAGGATCAGCACTTTAACCTGGGCAGCAAAGCTGCAGCAGAGGAGTGCTCCCCACTCTGCCCAGCATGAGGAGCCTCTGCCAGCGAGGGGTGAAAAGACCCAGCACCACCATTCCAAATGGGAGAGAGCTGGAAACAGTCAATTGCTGAAAGCTGGAAAAGGAGTCCCATGCAACAACTGTCCTTGCCTCAGACCAAGCTCCAGCACTGACATCACTTTGTTTTATACAGGGCATTGCTGATATTCCCCATCATTTTTTTATTAAGGCATAGCACACTTACAAGAAATTACAGTCAGTATAGAACAAGGAGTGACAACTTGCCTGTCCCCAAACATTAAAGTAACGCCCAAAATCTTTTGACTACAAAAGGAACCAGAAGGCCCATTTTTTGAACATGAATATCAGTGTTGGATGTTTTTCAGTAATGGCCACCTGACTCTGTCCACGACTTCATGGGATAGGTTCCTAATCCCCACTAACACCTCCAGAGACACAAACAGAACTACACCAGTGTGGGAAGAGAGTTACTAAGTGGAAACCAGAGTTTAAAGTGCTGATAACCACCAAAACCTGCTCTGTGCTCCTGGATGGGCCAGCCCTAGCACTGACAGCCACTTTCTGCAGTGAGGGGATCACTAACTGCCTTCAAATCACATTTAGTCAGCTTTACTCCAAAATACAGTGTGACAATTCCACAAGTGCTGCATCCCTCAACATCTAAACACTGTTTAATTGTCACAACTGACAATCCGGAGATGAAACTACTGGTTTCACACAACTGCAAGTGTGTCTTTGGATTGCTTTAAAAAAAACAACAAAAAAACCCCACAAAAAGCCCAACCAGCCAAGAGGAAAAAAACCAAACAAAAAAACCCCAACCCAACCAACAAACCAAAAACCCAAACTCACAAAACAAACAAACAAACACCCCAAACAGCTCCAGAAAGAAACTGGTCAAATAGAAAAGAAAGACTGATGGTAATACTGACAATTCTGTAATAAGGCAGCGTCATAAAGCAGGAATTGCTATTTTCATTCTGGAGTGCAAACAAACTTTGGATTGCATGTCACTGAATATTGGAGTTTTAGTCCCATGGTCATAAAACTGTCCAGCTGTGCACTTGCAGACTGTTACAAAACCCCAGGTGAAATAAAACAAATGCAGTTTCTCTGGATCTGTCATAATCCACAGAGGATGCTTCACACTGTGCTACAAAATTTGAGGTTGAAAGAAAATGAGATCCATGTAAAAGGTAATTTATTAGTATTAAACAACGAGAACCTTGATTTTCATATCTTTACCTAAAGAATGTTTTAAAATGGTGATAGAAAAGCCAAAGTCCATAAATCTGGATTCAGAACAATAAATCTCCTGGCAATGATCCACAGATAATTGAAAAAAATTCTCATCAGTTTCAACAAACTGTAAATCAGGCTTGAGTATATTTGCAGATAATAAACTTCTTTATATGTATGTCCATAGATATGCATCGTTTTTATCTGTATTTTTATACATTCAGAAGATGAAAGAGGTGGGAAATGCTACCTTCTAGATTTTTTTCCCATTCATCTTCTTTCTCTTGCTAATCAGTTCCCAGTGACTGACAGTGAAAATATCACTTTATTTTTCACCAATGAAATTTTATTTCTGCATACAGAATCACAGATCTGGAGCAGATAGGGAAAACTAACTGAATCACCAGTTCTGAATGCAAAAGAAATCTCAGACATGCCAGGTCCTAATAAAGACCCCCAGCCTTAACAGGAATGGAGGATTCTTTTGCCTTTCACAAATTCTTTCATTAATTAAACACTCAACCCAAAGGTCACACAACTCTAGAGATGGTTTTTTTTTAAAGTCTACTGCCTGTTTTAAATTCAAAGAATTCATAGAAAATAGTATTTTTGCTTATGAGTTGGCAAAGCTCCTGGCATAATGGGAATATAAAAGCAAAATGTATGCTCTTCCCCTGAGCACTGGCATTTGCATAACATGTTTTACATATTAAGCAATACTGACAAAGTGGTATTTTTAATCTCCCCACAAAACACAGGCTGGAGTTCCCAGGTGCCCCATGAGCAACCTTTCTTTGAGCAGTTCCAGTAACATTATTGGAACTCTACATGCATAGGTGGGGATAATTCAGATCAGCTGATCAGAGGCTGTTTTTCTAGGTCCTGGTATTATGAAATCCTCCCAAAAATAATGAGAAACAGCGCCCTACATTGAAAGCCTGACAGATTAGGTCCAACTAGCCAATAAAACTCTAATGGAGCAAGAATTTAGAGAGAAAGGTAAAGAATACCATGAAAATCAGTTTGTATCTTGTTTTTAACGCAGAAATTCATTTCTACTTTGATTAGGTATTTAAACAGCTCCTCTGATGGCCTTCTGACATTTCTAAGCTAACAGGAAATACAGAAAAAAATGGGAGCAATATAATTGTATTTTAAAGCATAGCTTCCTGAAATCAATCATGCAGTTATTTTTTGGTTTGTTGTTTTATCTTGGGTTTTTGTTTTGTTTTTTCCTGTAAGAAATATTTTATGAATAGAATTGATTTCTTTAGAAATATGCCACTAATGGCATTTTAATTACATTTATAATATAGAACAGGGCTAATTAAAGATGGCAAAAAATTGATTTTTACCAGTGCTATCTTTATATAGCAATAGATAACTGCAACTTCACTAATATGTAATTTTAATTTACTCCTGCCCATTTTATCAAGCACAGTTGATTAACAGGAAAACTGAATGGATTTCCAAATTTAGGTCTCAGTTGCCAGTTGGCAATAATTTTGTGGGATGTGATTTCCATGGCCGTTTCTGCTGTGTGCAATAAACCTGTTATCACTGAGAAGGTAAACAGCATGCAGACGCACAAATTGGAAGACACTTCAATCTTTGTCCCTAAATCTTTGCACTTTCCCAGATTTATTTTGTAACTTTACTGGTGGCACATAACAGGGTTACTGTGTAGTTAAGCTACCAGCACTGCAGATTCCCAAAAGTGTTCTAAAAAATAACTTCCTAATCCATTAGTGATGGTATGGCCTCAGAATATCAACACATTAGATAGAGAGGTACGAAACAGGTTTTTTTCTGCAAGTTTCACACAGCTCCATCTCCTTCAATAATGAAGAGGGAATTTTTCATTTGTATTATTGAGTTATAGGGCATCTCACTCAGGAAATGATGGGATGACGAGCTCAGGTGGTTTGCCTGAAATCTTCAGTGTGTTGACAAATGTGAAGCTTTGCAGACTCAAACCTTGACTATAGGTAGACACATGTAATATCCAATAGGGAGATATTTTAAAGTTCCTATGAGTTCTTAAAAGAATCAGTAGTCAAAATAAATTGATGCCATCAACAGCATAATCCTTCCTGTGTCACTGCATACAACACAACCAGATCTGTGTTCTGAACCTATCAACCAAATCCACGTTCTGAACACAGCATTTCCAAAGAATACTTTCTTTTAAAACACTTGCTATGAACTTGATCTCGGCTAGTTTAGAAAAAGGTATTTGGGAAGATTTTTCAGCAGTCCAATCAAAATTGGAGGAGTGTGGAAATTAGGTATCAGCAGGAAAATCAAGTGGTTTCTGGATTTGCTCAGTGTACAGTAAGAGGAAGCAGCACATCTGCTCTGTTAAAAACAAAGTAAGGCAAAAATCCAACTCATCAGCACACACAACAGCCTTGCTCTAATGGGGGGGTGAAGCTGCTATTGATGAAACAATTTATTTCTAAGGACACATGTGAGTTTGTGTTTCATAGATAGCAGGACTTAATAACAAATATATCTCCCCACAGGTAATTGAACATAATTCTGTCGTTTTTATCAATGGGGGTTTAATCTTGTCGTGTTCCAGTTCCAAGGAATACAACATTAACTTATTATTACCAAATAGTTACATCAAGTTAATTAGACCTAATAGCTGAGCTAAGTAGTAGCACTGCCATTAGTATTTACGGCATCATGCACTTACACTCCAATTCTGCAGGCACTTAATTTGACTGTAAATGCTTTGTTTGGGATACTCTGGGATTTTCTACTTTACTGCTAAGAGGTGGATCACAGTTTCCTCAGGCCTCAATGAGTTTAGTCAGTTTTAAGGAAGCTTTTTGCCCTCCCTCACACAGCCTACTGTTGTTTAAGGACCAGGTCTGTAAAACGACAGCATTTGCCATTTCAGAGCTCTTTAACCTCTCTCCAGCACACTGTTAATCCATCACTTTCCAGGGGATCATATGAGGCTTCCCAGCCAGACATTCCCTACAGCACAGCTGAAATACCCCTGTAGGAAATCAGGCTTTTCTGCGCAGTATAAAGGAAACAGAACGAAAGCAAGCAGTGACTTTTCCTTTAGCATTTATCATCTCTAAGGATTTAAGCCAATGCTGTGGTTGCACACTGTTTAGGAAAGTTGTCCTCAGAAGCCAGACAGAATTCAGAAGTGTAATGAAAGAAATGTAGCTAACCAAGTCTGCCTGTTCTCACTAGCTACACAGAATTATTATTTAAAAAAAAAAAGAAAGAAAAGAAAGCTCAATACAATAAGAGGACACAGAACGGGAGAATGGTTGAGGCTGGAAGAACCCCCTGCTCAAGCAGGGTCACCTGGAGGAGCAGGTTTCATGTTGAATCTTATGTGCTTTACAGATGGTAAAGCATCAATCCTGCAAACCTCTACACTTGTAAGCCTGCTGAAGACTTTAGGATTTTTGCAGCAGGCTTCACCCAAGCTCATCTCACCCAACAGTTTCTTGAATGAGATAATTCTATAACTCAGGCCAACACTAGAAGTAAATCTGAGAACAATATGTTAAAAGGAGAAAAGAATTTTTGTGCAAACCCATACACTGCTTTACCAGGATGAGCAAGAATCAATTAATTACACAGTTCCCAAATGTCATCCTCCTGGTGTTTTAAGCTTGTTTTGTAAGAATGTTGGGTTTTGCTAACAGACCAGAGATGAAGAGTCAGGCTTTCTTATGCTCCGTATGCTCATCAAAGAATAAATGTTAGAGGATAAACACATTTCTGATCGTCACTGTGCACTTGGGAGCTACAGAAGATTTTTCTAAAGCATTACTGGCTGCTGGGAGGAGGGAGTGAAGCCCCCTAAAATCAGAAGCTCTGGTGACCTGAAATTCAGCATTACCACCCTTTGCCCCTAACTGCAGCCAAGGACTGACCTAAGGACGGTGTAATGCAGTTATGTCTAAGAACTTGCACACTGTGGATGACAAAACATCAGAGAAGCCATAGTCAAAGGCTCAGATATTCTAGAAAAATTCCTGTTAACATCTCACTTCCAAAATGTGAAATGGAGTGGTTTCCTGCAAACTATGGAGACCTAAACCTGATTTTCTGTTCTAAGGGAGCAGCAACATTTTGCATTTATTTTGTAGTCATAGGGTTATGACAACTAAGTGTCTTCATTTACATTTGCTACAGTGCATGTTCCCACAGGCCTGTGTAAGGAAAAATCCTTAGGATAATGAGACCATTCAAAAATTCCATTTCATTGCAGATATCCCTCTATTTCCAAGGGTAGGTTCTTATTACATGTTGTTTTAGAAATCCTCATCTGCACACCCATGACATACCCAAGTCAGAGCCATTTACAACAATTAGGCATTATAAAGACAAAATTAAATATTTTAGTCTCAATAAATAACCAGACGTATTTAGAACATGCACTTAAATTTTCTTGCCCCAGGGTCTCCAAAAACCGTAATGATAAGAACAGAACCAGAACAAAGCCTGAAATGCCAGAGTGATTTAATCTGGAAAAGTGAGGATTTCTGCCTTTGAACTTTGATGCAGTCTCCCAGTTATACCTACCTATATAGGTATACTTATAGAATAAAAAGTTAGCCGAGAGTGATGTGTTCATGGAAATTTCTGACACAAGGTGCTCATTTAGGATTCCAAACATTTCTAAAACCCGTAAAGTAACAGGAAACTGAGTAACCCTCTGTTTAAAGGTTTAGATTGAAACTCAGAAATAAACCTTATTATACAAATAGCTAGGAAATTTGTTTTTTAATTAAATGAGAATTTAATGTTCAAAAAAAATCCACTATGTTTATATCAAAATACTTTTGGGCATGGCTGTCTGAACTTCAGCAGTGATGTACATACATCAAAACAGAAATCCACATCTCTTCTTAACAGCTTGCCACTAAACCACTTGGTGCTGCAGATGGTACCAGAATGTTTTCCTAAATACCTAAGTTCCTCTAAGACAGAAGAGATGAAACAGCCTTTCTTCACCAGGAATCAACCTAAGTTTAGCTTTCAATTGTGACCTTTTGTATTTCCAGCGACTGGGGAATGGGGAAAATTTCTGTTTCATCCCTGTGCTTTTTCATCTCCATTTCCCTTTTGAAGCATAAAGAAAATTTCCAGACAGTGTAGTATGGTAATGGCTCATTACATCTCCAGGCTAGGAAGTGCTGCAGCTCCATCTGCACAGCATTATATGGGTCTGCTGGTTCCCAAATTAATGGGAAGATTTTGATGTGGAATCCTGTAATGTTGACTTTGTTCACCAAGTGAAAGCTGTGCTGTTGTCTATAGTGTGATACTCACTCAGACTATCACAGAAACACAGGCACATTTAGGTCAGAAAAGAACTTTCAGATCATCGTGGCCAATCATTCCCCCAGCACTGCCCTGCTCAGCACCAAACCATGTCCCTCAGTGCCACAGCTGCACCTCTTTTAACACCTCCAGAATGGTGACTCTGGCACTTCCCTCTTCCAATGCTTGACAACCCTTTTGGTGTAGAAATGTGGGAGAAGAGAAGAGAACAACCCATGGGGTGGTGGTGACTCAGGTGCAGGACCTGGCACTTGGCCTTGTTGGACTCCATAGAGTTGACCTTGGCCCATCCTTCCAGCCTGTCTTGGGGCACCTTGACCTTGATATAACTGATGCCATGAAGATTTTTTGCCTTTTCTTTTATACCCCTGCTATACCTTCTGTATTCTTTGTGCTTTTTCCCTACATTCTTGGACTTGTTTGTCAAGCTGAGAGACTAAACATTTTAGAAGCTTCATAACTAGGGATCAGTGTGCCCCAGACCCCAAGGTCCCTCTCCAGAACACATTTTGTAAACCAGGATAGAATCATCCAGGGGAAGGCTCCTTGGGGAGGGGGTCTCACTTGAGCCTCTCATTGGGGAATCTTTGATAGATATGCTAATTAGTAACACCTATAATGTTAGGCCAGATCTCTTGAGGGGGGGCATTTGGCAGGGTGCATTTCGGTGCATATGACCTGGATGTGTGCACCTAAGGATCCTTAAAATAAATACCAAGGTAAAATCCCTTTTCCCCTTCTAGCCATGTATGACTCTTGATTTTAAGACCAGGAAAAGGCATCATAACAAGACACAAAGCAGCCCCTCGGTATAAAACGGCTGCTGTTCCACCCCTGCTCGAACACACTTGGAGAACATTTTGTAACTCCAAAGTACTCTAGAAGCATTAGCAGAATTCACTACATGAGCCAACCAAATGCAAATGGGAAGGGGGGGATTTTGCTGTGGCGTCTGCCAACATCCAAAAATAAGTAAATCCCTTCATTTCCTTTTCCATCTGAAGGATGGAGAAAACTGACCAGCTTTAGAAGTTTGTCAGCTGACACTCAAACACAGGTAACAAAACACAGGATGACATAAAACTTGTTTTATATAAGGAAGCTGGGACTGGAAAAGGTATTTTGAATGTAAAATGTTCATTTCACTGCTTAAAATTCACAGGGAAAAACATTACAATCATGCAGGGGCTCTTTGATGGACTGTGTGAAATGAATAGGTGTTAGCTATTGATTTATGATGGAAAACAGACAGTTTTCCCTACTAAATATGACAACCTAGTTGCCACTAGTCCTGTTCTGAATTTTAATAGGATTGACGCAAGTTTAAAGAACTTTAAACTTGAAATAAAAAAAACCCCAAACCATGTACAATAGTTTGATTTATAAGACTTGAAAATAAAACAGAAATTGTAAAATAAGAACTTCTAGCTTCTATTTGCAGCAGTAGAACAAACTTTTCTGCACAACATTCATTCAGAAAAAAAAAATCTGTAAGAATTGTGATTATCAACCATTAGCCTTAAGTTGTAGAAAAAGAATAATTCTGTGATGGAAGCAAAAAACGGTGATCTACTTGGCTTCCTGCCTAGTCACAATGGTCCATTAAAAGCAGAAATTCTATGAAATAAATGAATCTCTGATTTAATGGCTCTTAGATACTGTGTCTTTCATCTCTTTAGAAGAAATCAAAAACAAATAGTGTAATTACAGAAATGCTATTACCAAGTCTAGAACAGCCCCTACTCTATCAGGCATTAAGAACAAACAGCACCACAGGGAGTTAAACTTCATCCTAACTTTGGGCATAGTTTAACCACATGGTCGTCTATGACGTGAATTGCTTCAGCATGGCCACTCTTGCATGACAGGAGAGGAGGGTAAGTAACAACCAAGACAAAAAGCACAAAGAGGGTAAGCTATGCAATGACAAAAACCTGGATACTCCATGGAGAGAACTATGAAGTGACTACAAGGTAGTCTGTCAGTCCAGATGGCTCAGAAAGCCACACACAAAAAGTGTATGAAAATGTCTGCCTGCTGGCAGAACAGTCACTCATAGCTGAAGTTACAGGCCTCAAAATATCTAGACACCTTCTAGTTCATACTAGAGTCTAGGTGAAGGTATCTAAAAATCCATCAAGTTACTTTCTCTCAACAAGCATTAAAAATTTTCCTTCTAAGCTTGAAAAGATGTGCACTGTTCTGATATAGACGAACAGCTTCACAGAAAATCAGCATTCAAAAGAAAACATAGGCAAATTTAAGCCATTTTTAAAAATAGCTAAATTAATCTCAGATATTTTAAAGATATTAGGAATCTTTCCAAATTAGTGGGGACAATAACATTCTGACACAAATAGCCCTAAGATGTATGCTTCCTCAAAATGTTTTAGAAGAAAGACAAATTGCTTATGTCTTTAATTGCATGGAGTGTGTGGGGAAATCGCTGAAGTATATACAGGTAATTATCTGGAGTATAGATGAGAAGACATTTAAATGTCAGCAATTTCATAAATTTTATAACCAAAGATTGAGAGCTGGCGGAGTAGAGGACAACAAAGCATGAATGGCTGTCATTAGGGGCTAATAGAGTGTTAGGGTAGTTCTGATTCTATAAAATTCTGTAAAACTGGCTGGTGTTGAGGCACATGCAGAAATACAGCAATGGGTGTGTACAAGTTCCCAATATCCTCAAATCATCCCAGTCAGGCCCACTGCAGAAAATGATTCACGATGTTGTGATTATTGACTCTGCTGCCTGAGCTCCGTGGTTTATGGGTAGGACATAAAGATTTATCAAGACAGTGGAAGTGCTTCATGTGCTTTTAGCAGGACTTTAACCCGAAATCTACTTTTGAAAATAAGAATGCTCAATTTGTGCAAACCCTAAAAGGAAGGCATATGGTGCATTTCAAGACATTAAAAGGATGAGTCAAAATTCACAGTAGTACTATGGTTAAGCACAAATATGCTTCAGCAATGGAAAAGTCAGGGTCAACTTGGAAGACGACAAATGACAAACTAATTCATTAACGTTAGGGGTGAATAATTTAGACACGAGATTCATATCAGTAGTCCAAACTTTCTGTCTTTCCTGAACCCCACCTTCTCCACATGAGGGGGTCAGTCTGCCTGTACAGAGAGATGTCAGAAAAACAGTGATCTGACGGCACTTGTTCATATTTTTTCTTTCTTAAGATAGGTATTTCAGTTGTTGTTTTCAGAGGACACAGAATTTCAGTTGCAGGTAGATTCTGTGGAAATCAGTCTTAAAGGATGCAGAAGTCCCAGTCATCCTTCCCGCAAGGAAATCTGCCCTCACCAGCGCGATGGGGCAGCTTAAAAATGATCAAGGGATGTTGAATTGTTCTCCCTTGCTAGAGCAGAAATGGCAAGACTGGCAACCATAATTCTGTGGAACAAACTGAAGTACCATATTCTATGACATCCAAAATTTAGTTAAGGTTCTCTCATAGCAGTACTTTTATACCAGTTGGTTACTATTAATGTGATTAATACATTTTATACAGATTAGCAGTTCTAGTGGTGTTAAAAGCATTTAAGATTTGGTGCTTCGATTTATAGAAGCAAAACATGGAAAAAATGTGTCTTGTTACATTTCTTGAAAGACCCTGCATAGCCACCTAGACAAGAAAAAGTGTTTTCAAGGAAACAATATTGCAGGTGCAGTAAACACAAAATCAGCTAGATTTTGATCAAAATCCTGAACATTTTCTCAACAAGCATGAAGACAAGTCAGCAATCCACCCAAAACAATGATCCCCCAAGTATTTATCCACCCTATATATGAGAACAGACAATAAGAATGGCAAGCAAAAAATGAAATGAAAAAATCTAGCTCTAGTTCTACTGAAAACAAGAGTATGCTCTTTGGGACTGGGAGTTTAGTAAAAATAAAACCCCAGAATGGTGTTGTTTGTTTTACTAGCTTGTCTTTTCCTGAAAAGATAATAAAACCCCCCTAATTCAATATTATTTATTTGTCCCTGTTATTCAGTTCCTGGATAATTAGAACAGAGTTTTTATCCCCTGTCAGGCAAAATATTATGTGGAAGGTTAATGATGCCACCCCCAAAACATCATTAGGTTATTTGATGGAGAACATTATTTATGTATGTTACAGAAGCATTTACTCCAGGGATCTTTTTCAAGTCAGCAAGAACAAAATTTTGTTCTCTGATAAACAGAAATGTAATGAGAGGCTATTGGTTTTGGGTGGCTGATATTTGATTTCCTGGAGTTACAAAGATACTCTGCTTTTGTTCTAATGGCATTATGTATTTCTATGGTGGAAATAATTAATGACTGCACAGCTTTGGTCAGCACTGCTCTGGCAAACACTGTTCAGTTGTACTCTTACACATGGGTAAGTTTTAGAGGGCAAGTCAAATTCAACCTATATTTTCAGAAAGTAGCAAAGAAATCATATCTCAAATTCCTGCATATTCACAGGCCTTATACCTGGGCAGAAAAAAAAAGTTTTACTTTTCAGATCTGTTTAAAAATTACGTTCAGTTACTACTTTACTCATAAAGAAGTGCAGCCAGAGAAGCATTTAATTTCTGAGAAAAGATGAAGGTAGAGAAATACTTTCACTCACAGCTACTACTGCAGAACTGCACTGTCACCTACTGAGTTGAACAGCACCCTGTGAAGGAGATTAACTAAATGAAGCTGTTCTTAAGTACCAAAAGAAAGAGAAAACAAAATGATTAAAGGTTTGGAGGTTTTTTCTCCCTTCTTCGCTCCCCCATTCTCCCATCCCCATCAGTTGCAGCATCATTTGCTCCACTAAAGCCTTAAACCTACAGGAAGTATGAATCCAGGCATCTAATTTTTCCAGTGACTTTACAAATGAAATACTTCAGTTGATAATCACAGAAAAACCCCAAACCACTTGCAGATAAAAAAAAAGCTTGGGACTTGCACATAAACTAAGCTTGGGACACATGGAGTAAAGGACAAGTCAGTTCTAAGGTGCAGATTACAAACTCATACAGTCCATGAGAGGGCTACCTGTTCTTTTTGACTCAAGGCAATCAAAGAGTTAAAAGTTTGCTTGTTAATGGAAAATAAATGAAAATCTTAGGCCCCAAAGATGCAGAGAACATCACAGTCCTTACCAATTATGAGCTGAATACAGGTGAAAAATACTTGCTCCTTACCTCACTACTATGGAAGCTGCTCTGATATATGGAAGAGAACACACACAAAATTTTAATGTGCTATCTTCCCCTACTAGACCATGTAGGCAGTGTTAGAACTGCCTGCTTCACCACATAAGCTATGAACCACCCTTCTCATTTTTTATGACCCTGGAGGTTTCTCCCTTCCCCTTGTCAGGCTACCACACATTTGCCAGTTTGAGTGATGTGAGGAGTTTCTAGCATGGAAAGTGTCACTGTCAGCAGTTGAGGCTACGTGGGTATGACAAGCAGAGGAATATTAACCACAGTAAAATATCCAAGATATGTAAAGCTCAGGTAAAAGGCTGAAGTGTTAAAGCTATCTGATAGATTCCTCCTTGTACTAGTTTGAAAACAAACCAGTGGGAGGCACTAAGTCAGAATAACAATTTAATGGAAATTAAAGAAAAGGGGGAAAAAAAAAAGGTAAAAGAAAACACTGTCAAACTGACAGAGTCAAGGTACAACCTGACACCCTGTTAGGCAGGGTGGTGGTAGCAGTCTGGTAGAATGGTGGCTGCAGTCCTCTGAAGCAGTGATCCTGTAGTGAAACAGTCTGCTCTTCCTCAGGAAGTCCAATGGTGGCTGTGTAGCTCCTGTCCTCTGGAAATCCAGTGGGAAGCCAGTGTCTCTGGTGTTCAGCCTCAGATTATATCCACGATGGGATGCTTGGTTCCTCCCTCTGGGCGGAGCATCTCACAATGGGGTAACGAGTCATGAGGCCAAGTGTTGATTAGGCTCATTAACAGAAGATAGTCCGGAGGGAGTTATCTCTGAGTCAGGCGGCAGGACAATGATGGGCAATTAACAGAAAGATAGTCTGGGGGGAGGAGGCAAGGAAACACTGCCCCACCTGATTTTAACAGCTGATGGGGATGGTAATAGAATACACTGCAACCCAGGACATTATCCACCCCTTATTCTATTACCATCTACATTATCCCAAATCAATACCTTCTTAAACTCTAAAACACACATACATATATATATATATATATATACACACAGTGAAACCTACACACCGTTCTCACCTAAGATTAGGTCTCCTTGTGGTACACAACGGGTTTCCCCATCTTTCTGCATTACCCACCAAGTGCAACCAGGTCCTTGAGCAAAGACAATCCCACGGATGGGTTTGTCTTTGCCTGAGGTGGGATTAATCCAAACAGTCTTTCCTAAAATACCTCTCAGGTGTACCACAGGGACTCTATCTCCATCCACTGTGTGCAAGGGTTCAGACTCGGCAGGACCAGCTCGATTGATGGACCCTCGGGTGTTGACTATCCAGGTGGCCTTTGCTAAGTTCACTTCCCAATTTTTGAAGGTCCCTCCACCAAGTGCCTTTAGGGTAGTTTTAAGTAGTCCATTGCAGCGTTCAACTTTTCCAGCAGCTGGTGCATGATAAGGAATATGATATATCCATTCGATACCGTGTTCTCTGGCCCAGGTGTTGATGAGGCTGTTCTTAAAATGAGTCCCGTTGTCTGACTCGATCCTGTCAGGGGTGCCATGTCTCCACAGGACTTGCTTTTCCAGGCCCAGGATGGTGTTCCGGGCTGTAGCATGAGGCACAGGATAGGTCTCCAGCCATCCAGTGGTTGCTTCAACCATGGTCAACACGTAGTGCTTGCCTTGGCGGGTTTGGGGAAGGGTGATGTAGTCAACTTGCCAGGCTTCACCATACCTGTACTTTGACCATCGTCCACCATACCACAGAAGCTTCACCCGCTTGGCCTGTTTGATTGCAGCACAGGTTTCACAACTGTGGATGACCTGTGAGATGCTGTCCATGGAAAGGTCCACCCCTCGGTCACGGGCCCATCGGTATGTTGCATCTCTCCCCTGATGACCAGAGGCATCATGGGCCCAACGAGCTAGGAATAATTCTCCCTTGTGCTGCCAGTCCAGATCCACCTGTGATACTTTTACCTTGGCAGCTCGGTCCACCTGCTCATTGTTGCGATGCTCTTCATTAGCCCGACTCTTGGGTACGTGCGCATCCACGTGTCGAACTTTCACGGTCAGCTTCTCTACTCGGGCGGCGATGTCCTGCCAAATCTCAGCGGCCCAGATGGGTTTCCCTCTGCGCTGCCAGTTGGCCTTTCTCCAGCGATCCAGCCATCCCCACAGAGCATTGGCTACCATCCATGAGTCGGTGTAGAGATAGAGCCTCGGCCACTTCTCTCGTTCAGCAATATCCAAAGCCAGCTGGACGGCTTTAAGCTCTGCAACCTGACTCGATCCACCTTGTCCCTCGGTAGCCTGTGCAACTCGTCGTGTGGGGCTCCATACTGCAGCTTTCCACTTTCGATTAGCGCCTACAATTCGGCAGGAACCATCAGTGAAGAGGGCATAACGTCTTTCAGTCTCCGGTAGCTCATTATATGGTGGGGCTTCCTCAGCACGAGTCACTTGCTCTTCCTCTTCTTCAGAGGACAATCCAAAAGTCTCACCTTCAGGCCAGTTTGTTATAATTTCTAGAATCCCAGGGCGATTCGGGTTTCCAATACGGGCACGCTGTGTGATGAGGGCGATCCACTTGCTCCATGTGGTGTCGGTGGCATGATGCGTGGAAGGAACCTTTCCCTTGAACATCCACCCCAGCACCGGTAGTCGGGGTGCCAGAAGCAACTGTGCTTCAGTGCCAATTACCTCTGAGGCAGCCTGGACTCCTTCATAGGCTGCCAAGATTTCCTTCTCTGTGGGAGTGTAGTTGGCTTCAGACCCTCTGTAGCTTCGGCTCCAGAATCCCAGTGGTCGGCCACGAGTCTCACCAGGCACCTTCTGCCAGAGGCTCCAGGACAGACCATTGTTCCCGGCTGCAGAGTAGAGCACATTCTTCACCTCTGGTCCTGTCCTGACTGGGCCAAGGGCTACCGCATGAGCGATTTCCTGCTTGATCTGGGCGAAGGCTTGCTGCTGTTCGGGGCCCCAGTGGAAATCATTCTTCTTGCGGGTAACCAGGTAGAGAGGGCTCACGATCTGGCTGTACTCGGGAATGTGCATCCTCCAGAAACCTATGGCGCCTAGGAAAGCTTGTGTTTCCTTCTTGCTGGTCGGTGGAGACATCGCAGTGATCTTATTGATGACCTCGGTGGGAATCTGACGTCGTCCATCTTGCCACTTTACTCCCAGGAACTGGATCTCTTGGGCAAGTCCCTTGACTTTGCTCCTTTTGATGGCAAAGCCAGCTTCCAGGAGAATCTGGATGATTTTCTCTCCTTTCTCAAACACTTCCTTTGCTGTGTTTCCCCACACGATGATGTCATCGATGTATTGCAGATGTTCTGGAGCCTCACCCTTTTCCAATGCAGTCTGGATCAGCCCGTGGCAAATGGTGGGACTGTGCTTCCACCCCTGGGGCAGTCGGTTCCAGGTGTATTGCACACCCTTCCAGGTAAAAGCAAAGTGGGGCCTGCATTCTGCTGCCAAAGGAATGGAGAAGAAGGCATTGGCAATGTCAATAGTGGCATACCACTTCGCTGCTTTGGACTCCAGCTCGTACTGAAGTTCCAACATGTCCGGCACAGCGGCGCTCAATGGTGGCGTGACCTCATTCAGGCCACGGTAATCCACCGTCAGTCTCCATTCTCTGCTGGACTTACGCACTGGCCATATAGGGCTGTTGAAAGGTGAATGGGCCTTGCTGACCACCCCTTGGCTCTCCAGTTTGCGAATCATCTCATGGATGGGAACCACAGAGTCTCTGTCGGTGCGGTATTGCCGGCGGTGCACTGTTGCTGTGGCGATTGGCACCTGTTGTTCTGCAACTCTTAGCAATCCCACGGCAGAGGGGTCATCTGAGAGGCCAGGCAATGTACCCAGTTGTCTGATATCTTCTGTCTCCACAGCAGCTATCCCAAAAGCCCAATGATGTCCTTTTGAGTCCTTGAAATATCCATTTCTGAGATAGTCTATGCCGAGAATGCACGGGGCCTCCAGGCCAGTCACGATGGGGTGTTTCTGCCACTCGTTCCCAGTTAAACTCACTTCAGCTTCCAGTACAGTCAGCTGCTGGGATCCTCCTGTCACCCCAGAAATAGATATGGGTTCTGCTCCCACATACCTTGATGGCATCAAAGTACATTGAGCACCGGTGTCAACTAAAGCCGTGTATCTTTGTGGGTCAGATGTGCCAGGCCATCGGACCCACACAGTCCAAAAGACCCGATTCTCCCTTTCCTCTACCTGGCTAGAGGCAGAGCCCCTCTATTCCTGGTCATGTCGCATGTTGCTCCCTTCCGGTGAATACGTTCCTGAGGTCCCTTCAAGAGGATCGGTCATATTATCATTCTGGTACCGTCTGGAGTTCTGTGTGCGGGAGACCGGAGCAATGTTGACTCTAGATGCGCTTCTTGTGGTAGTTGTCCCTCTTTTTAGTTCACGTACCCGAGCTGCTAAGGAGGAGGTGGGTTTTCCATCCCACTTACTCATGTCTTCTCCATGTTCCTGAAGGAAAAACCAGAGATTACCTCGTGGGGTGTATCCTCTCTCCCTGGTTGGGGGTCGCCGGCTCCTAATGGCAGAGACTCTTGTTGGTTCTGGTGAGATCTGGTAAATCTCTTCCTTAAGTTCTTTTTTCAATTTCTGATGGCCTTCTTCAATCAAGCTCCGGACTTGCTCAGCCAAAAGACTTGTTTCCACGGATGAGACATGGGTGCGAAACGGGGCTGTGACGGTGTCCTCGTAAATCTTCAGTTTGTTCACCAAGACGCCCACCCTGTCCTCGCCTTCCCTCCATTGCAGCGTTGCCAGGTAACGGGAGTATATCTCTGGTCCAAGGCGTGCAAATCTCAACCACATCTGTGACGTGCACTGGACACCATCTGGGCTCTTAGGAAATCTCTCATCTTCTGAGAAAATGATCTCCAGCACAGCCAATTCCCTCAGGCACCGGATACCTTGTTCCATTGTGCTCCATTTTCCTTGGTGCACCTGGAGGTCTTCTTTACAAAGGTACCTGTCCCTTACACTTGTAAGCAGTCGCCGCCAGAGGCTGAGGGTTTCTTGGGTTCTCCCGATCCCCTGGTCAATGACCACATCCCGGGACAGAGATCCCAGTTGCCTGGCCTCACTTCCGTCCAGAATGGTGTCATTGGCTGCAGCGTCCCAGATGCGAAGCAGCCAGGTCAGGATAGACTCGTTCGTCTGGCGGGTGAATTCCCTCCGCAGGTCTCGCAGCTCACCCAGGGATAGCGACCGAGTGATGATCTCTGGCTCTGCCTCTTCTGCTGGGTGCGAAGGTCCTGCTGCATCCTCGTCAGTCACTATGCGGACTGATTTGCTTTTTGATTTCTTCTTCTGCACGGGGGCAACTGCAATCAGTTTAGGCTGTTCTGGTTCAGTGATGGTTTGCATGGGGACGCTGACAGTGCTTTTGGTTCCCTTCTCCTCTGTGTCAGTCTGCGTGGACATGGACGCTGTTGTCTTGCGTCTGGGTTCTTTCTCCTCTGTGTCAGTCTGCGTAGAGATGGATGCGGTTGCTTTGCTCTTGGTTCCTTTCTCCTCTGTGACGGTCTGCGTGGAAATGGATGCGGTTGCTTTGCTCTTGGTTCCTTTCTCCTCTATGACGGTCTGCGTAGAAATGGATGCGGTTGCTTTGCTTTTGGCTCCTTTCTGTGTGACAGTCTGTGTAGACATGGTATTTGCTGCTTTGCTCCTTTTTACCTCCTCCTCAAGCAGACGTTGCACCACACTAAGTAGTGTTTTGTTTCTAAGCATGGTGTACACAATGCAGGCCATAGAGAAAAAAGAGCAGAGAACTGACAAGAAGATTATACCATCCTTAACATCCAGAGGGAACTCAATTTTTTCAAAAACTGCTGTGCCTGGCCTGAAAGGCTGGAAGAAACCACTCTCTACTCCTCCCACCAGGGGCTGGCTGTGATTGTTGAAGAGGTCCCAGACATAGGAGCCCAGACTAGGACAGCCAAACAAAATTGAGTATATATTCCGAATGGTATTCATCGCCTTGCAGGTTATTATGCTATAGACATAATAAACCAATAAAGCAATTCTCATACCATTCCCTGGTTTTAACAGGAGTAATACAACAGGCAGGTAGTTCCCCATGTGAGGAAAAATATAGAGAGCAAGATACAGTACCCATGCAGACCAGCTGAGCACCATGGTGAATAGATTTCTGTTTATACAAAATTGTAATTCTGACTTTTTCTCAGAGCAAGCCCCACATTGGGCGCCAAATTATGTACTAGCTTGAAAACAAACCAGTGGGAGGCACTAAGTCAGAATAACAATTTAATGGAAATTAAAGAAAAGGGGAAAAAAAAAAAGGTAAAAGAAAACACTGTCAAACTGACAGAGTCAAGGTACAACCTGACACCCTGTTAGGCAGGGTGGTGGTAGCAGTCTGGTAGAATGGTGGCTGCAGTCCTCTGAAGCAGTGATCCTGTAGTGAAACAGTCTGCTCTTCCTCAGGAAGTCCAATGGTGGCTGTGTAGCTCCTGTCCTCTGGAAATCCAGTGGGAAGCCAGTGTCTCTGGTGTTCAGCCTCAGATTATATCCACGATGGGATGCTTGGTTCCTCCCTCTGGGCGGAGCATCTCACAATGGGGTAACGAGTCATGAGGCCAAGTGTTGATTAGGCTCATTAACAGAAGATAATCCGGAGGGAGTTATCTCTGAGTCAGGCGGCAGGACAATGATGGGCAATTAACAGAAAGATAGTCTGGGGGGAGGAGGCAAGGAAACACTGCCCCACCTGGTTTCAACGGCTCATGAGGATGGTAATAGAATACACTGCAACCCAGGACACTCCTATACCCTTCATCTTCTGACCATAATGTACCAAAATTCTTTTGCTTGCTTAAAATTCTCGGTGAAATGTGACTTTGCACATAGTAACAACTGAACACTTGCACAAGGCATCTGTAGAATTAGTTTTGAAAAAAAAAAAATTAGAAATATTTAAACAATACTGGGCATAAACATTTTCTTTACAAACCAGCACCAAACCTGTAGAACCAAATTCAGTTATATCTGCATTTGTTCATTTCACTCCTTCATCAAACTGATGTTAATAGAAGTAACCTTAGGGTATGAAGGAAATGAAATTGCTGAAAGTATCCAAAAGCATTTTGCTACCCTCAAGCTACTTGGGAAATAAGGTGCAGCTCTGCAGGCTTTTATTGTGAAGTAATTATTATAATTTACATTCTGGGTTGTTGCAGGTACACCTTGTAGCCAAATGCTTCTAGTCCCTTGGGTCCAATTACCTCATGATAATTATGCCAGTTGGTGCCGTATTTAGTTTTATTTAAAATACAATGCACAAAGTTAAAATTGATACTTTCTGAGTCTAGAGAGACATGTAAACTTTTTTTCCTGGTGTGTTACTACATGGGATGTGCAGTCCTTAAAAAACATCCTGTCAGCTGTGAATTTCTTCCCAGAGGTCAAAAACTCTGAGTAGTTCAAACTGCTCTTAGGAAAAAATCCCAAACTTATTCCTTTAAAAGAAAAATCCTTCCAGAGCTGGTAACTACAAATGGATCAGAGGACGGGTGACAAGTAACTTGATAGCATCAGCCTTTACAAAAGATGAGGAATCACTCTTGACCACTACAACATTTTCTTATTACACATGAAAGGATAAAGTTGGCTCTGTTCAAACCTCAGTGCAAGGTGAACCCACCGAGGGATGCACAGGACTTTTCAGATCAGTGAAACAGCAGAACCTTCCTCAGCAAAATAATTTTGGACTCCCCCCCGGCACACTGAATTTCAAGCTGACTTGCCATGCCTGCAATGGCAAAGGTAAACTTGTGTGACCCACAGGAAACTGTCCTTGTACAAATCCTTTGGTCCATGGTGAGATGTGGCAACCCATTAAAGAGAACCATTTCCACATGGCAAGTGAAATAAGTTTACTGACAAGTGAAATAAATTTACAGAACCAATTATACAAAGTCCCAGATGCCTAAAGAAGTAGTGGTGTAAAGAATGCCGATACGTAACCTGAATAAACAATATCATCACACATTCCACCGAAATTCACAGCTCCTGAGGGGATGGCTGTCTGAAAGCTTCATGAACAATTACAAAAAGCTGCTTACTTATGCATTTCCCAACAAATAGCAGATTACACTATAGTGACTTTTTATTTTTAATTTCAAAGGCTTGTGTGTGTGCCACATTACTGAGTACGTGGCAGATGCATTTCCTTGAAGGGTAGATGTTTAGGTATCTGTATTACCAAAAGTGGAATACAGAGCTTTGAACCTGGAAATCTCATCTGTAACAAATACTCTAAAACTCTTCAAGACAAAAAAACCCCAACATCCTCAGTCTACATGAAATGATGTTATAATATTATCCCATTTTAGCCACTGAAACTAAGAAGCATTTTTGCTTTAGAAGTTACTGAGTTTTCCATACCTTGATCTTTCATGTGATAATCTCCTTTGGAAACGCCAGTTATTGTAGCACTCAGTCACACTGTAACAGGTGTGAGATGTGGTACCTGTGTGTGAAATAAATTGAAATACTTTCTCTTTTTTTTTTTTTTGTTTGTTTTTGTTCTACCTGGATTTTAGCACATGACTAGCTAAGACCCTTGAAGGCCACAGTAGGATAACAAAGAATCCTACCAAATAGTCACAGATTAAGTGTACATGCCTAGATCTGGTTCATCACCAGATAAACAGTTCAAAGCATACATTTAAAAGCGGTTAGAACTACAACTTCTTGAAATCTGCAGGACTGACTTGCCATAAAAGCATGAAAAATGTGGACAAAAGAATATTTTAGTGCACAAAATAATCTATTTGTGCTATAGACTGCAATCTATTATACCATACTGTGTTTTCACTGTAGAAATCAGCCACTGTAATAATTCACTTTTTAGAAAAAATTTGTAGGCTAAAATATCTTTTTCTAGAAGAGATCAGATTCCTGCTGTCTTTTGAGGAAACAGATTACATATGGAACAAGAACACTCCTGGTCATTAATGTTGCTGACTTACTCCAGCATAGAGAGTGAAAAAATAATAAAAATGTTACTTTTTCCCCCATATCCTGTTCCAAATTTCACTGAAACAAATAGAAATACATCAAGATGTGAGAATTTGCAAGAACAATCTGTGAATTCAGGAAATATTCCAAACTCATGCTCCTGGGAAGCAGCCCAGCTGCAATGGCATTACTATGAAAGTTCCTACATATCATACAGCAAATAGAGTTACCCCTGCCTATTGCAGAGCGGGAAGTTCAGCAGCTCACAAATTCATTGTAGTTATGTTGCATCTGTCATATTTTTAAACTACTCTTTAAGTGAAAATTAAATTTTAGCCTTTACAAAGCTTAGTCTCTTCCAGTTTTGGGAGAGAGACTTCTAGTTTTTCATATGAAGTTCGTATCTCATTTCCTTTAAAAGGGCAGAGGTGGAAAATCCCCATACATGTCTCCTTTTCCACCCACCACTTCCCTCAGCCTTGTAACTGCTCAACGCTTTAAAGAGGGCAGCTTCTTAAATACTGTCAACTACATCATGCTTTCATTTTTTAGAGGTCTTTAATCTTAAAACACCAAAATTGTTTCATTAGATTTAATTTTGCTCCTTAATCCTGTAATCTCAGAACTTAACTAATTCCTCACATATATGGCGTTCCTCATTTCCTCAAATGGAAATTCCTTCTTGCACCTTGAAAACTGCTGCATATATGAATTATTACCTCAGAACTGGATTGAACTGATAAAATTCCTCTACTGAATTAATGTAGAATTTCAGAAAATACATGAGAACCTTGCTACTGAAGTGTTTTAGTATCTTGTCAACCAACAGTAGCCTAAAACCCATCCCTCATTTGCTGAGACACAGACCAACAATATCCTAACAGAGCACACAATTCTGACCAGCTCTGACATTATTTATTGTGAACTATAATTGGCACAGTGGTAGCAAGCAGAGTCTTTCTGCTATTTAGAAAAATAAGAACACTTGTAGTGCACAGTTCTAATATATAAAAATGTTAAATTAAGAAATTAGCATCCAAATATATACACTTTTTAAAAACAGTATTTAGGTAGTAGGACTTTATTGCAAATGCAAACTCTACTTCAAAATCAGTGGAGTAGTAATAAAATTCATATTTTTTCCTATGTCCAATCTATTTATGGTGGTTTACCACTGCATTAAAATAGAATAATTATATTTTAGAAATATTTTAGAAATTTCTACTGAAGTTGAAAAATAAGCATTATTATTTTTACTGGACACTTTCATGCCAAAACATATTGCAAAACACATTAATCATTTTCCTCCCATTCTGAACTATGTGATATAGTACCGGAGATAAAACATGCCAAATAATGAACCTAAGTTCAGTCACTTTGGCTAAAGCAAGAGTTTATTTTCATGGAAGGATGGAAAGAAAATCTAGGAGTTTTGGGGGGGGGGTTTTGAGAATCCTTGTGCTTTTCTACTTTCTATTGATAAATAAAAAGAATAAGTATAAATAAAAAAACCCTGCCCACCAGATTTCAGTCAGCTTTGGAGCAAACCCTGAGTCTTTCTAGTCAAACACCTCAGAAACTCTCCCGTGTACCTAAAGCATTTTATTTGTTGAGACCTATGGCAACAGAGAACACATGTCAAAGACTTATAGTTTGGAGCTTAGAAAAACAGCTGAGCAGCATTCCAAATTATCTTTTCATTAAAAAATTAGCGTAGGTCACAGTGCTATGAGGAAAATAAAATCTTTTTTAACAGAAAACAATTATACTCTCTGGATAAGAGGAGGAAAGGCTAACAGCCATTTGCTCACCTCCTCTGGTGTGATCTAAGTAGTTTCAACATCTTTTGAAATGATTTCTCTATGGCTACTTTGAAAAGTTATGATCACTGAAAGAAATTAATAATAAATTATAAGAAATATTGAATCCTGTTAAAAACAAATGGCTTTTCCCCAAAGGGTAATGTAAAAGATCTCAGGTTTACTTTGAACATTTTTTGAAAAATCAAAAATATTGGATAAGAGAGAATGTAAAGGAAGGGGAAGCAACAAAGTGAATGCGCTATTCCTTTTACTTTTTATCCTTCTCCAGAATTCATCTGAAGCAATTTTCAACAGTTCAATCTCCTGCTGTTCTGACTCACCGTAAGAAAAGTCATAGGAAAGGTGGTATTTATGTATTCCAAAGGTAAGCTGATCCTTTCCACCCTTGCCTCCCTCTCTTTCTGTCAGTACTGGCTAAGTACTCGAAAGGAGATCCTGGACTGCCGTAAAGAACTGGAGCCATGCACTGCAGACTGGATCATCCCTCTGCCAGTGCCAGGGTAGAATAGACTGGTCAGGCTTTCCGAGGCAGGAGGAGCTGCAAAATATCTCATGAGTAAACTTCCTGCTTTTGGAATCAAAAATGTGTGTCAAAGTCAACTAGTGGGGCTACAGAGTCTGGACCTGTATAAACTTATTACATAACTCTCTCAAATGCTCAAGGATTACCTTTTATCTTCCAGAAGCTCAATCTCCCCTCTTCCCACTCTATACATAATAATTCTCTCCCAAGTAGCAAAGTTCCCATGGACTTAACTAACAAAAAAAGGAAACTTGGCACATGAGCAGAACAATTACTTGTGACATCACTGCTACATGACATTCAGAACAGCAAGAAAGGAACACCTTTATGTCATTTTGAAGAAGCTGCCAGAGTCAAATATAAAAGACACACTGTATAGGTAGAAAGCTACCGAGATAAAATTTTGCTTTGGGGAGGTAGTTGCAGTGACAGGTATCTTAAATTTCTTGAATCAGGAACCTTCCCTCTTTAAAAAAAATTTCATTCTTCTAAATGGCTGTAGTACTCAGCAGCAGGTAAGTGTTTTTACCAGAAAGAGTTGTATATGGTGGTGTGCCCAGCAGAACAGCAAAGTTTCACCGGCTATAAATTCATTTCGTTCTACTGACTGTCAAGATTTTCATTTACATCAGCTGTATCTAAATCTAAACAGCTGTATTTAAATCTAAACAAGGTTGGCTCCAGCACGACATGCTGAAAACCCAAAGTATCTGTAATTAGAAAAAAGATTCTCATTTTATTACAGATCAACATTTGTATAAGAGTATAACATTTCATTGATATCAGTTTTCTATCCTTCGGATTACTCAATGTGAACTATCAAACAAGAACAAGCTAGAGTTTTTAGGACATTAGAAGAGATCCTTGTTCCCATAATTAATCTCTTCTGATAGTTTATTGCTATTCACCATACAGTGATCAATACCCGTTTGCACTACTGTGAATACTTTCATTACACGTCACTAACAGAAACACTTACTCCAGAATTTAAAGGAAATCTTTCAGAAGGTTGTCTTTTGGGATGAATAGAGTTTTTAAGAAGTAAACAAAAGAAAGATGCATTTGAGAAAGAGCATAATATGCACAGTAAGAGGAACAGACAACAAACCTTGGCCAACTTGCACACTAATGTAGTATTTCTCTCAAATTTAAAAGGCAAAGTATTAGAAGGCCCTGATTGAAAAGTCAAACAACAGATCATTTCCTCAGAGCAGAAAGAGAGAGATTAGTCACTTCTCTTTTTATACATTTTTGGTGACCAACACTTCTAATTATGTAAAAATGTGGTACCTTTTCTTAATCTGAGATGCCTTCCCAATCTACAATGTGATTTTCTGCCAGATACGTTTTGGTCGTTACTTCATAAACAAAGAACAACATGAAGAAAGTACTGAAGAGTGTAAGAAGGATTTAGGTAACAATTTATCCAAGGTGTCTTTCCAACAGTGACATCAATTATCCCAGCATGATCAATTATCTCGATCATGTTCTCTCACTCAGCTGTGCTTTAAGATCACCACTGTGTTCAGGTGATACAGGAGGGTTTGTGGTGAAGAGCAAGACAAATTGTCATTCTGAGAGCTTTTAGGCAGCTAAAAAACCCCCAAACCACCTCCATAACAACAAAAGCCAACAGCATTTTAGCAAATCTCCTTGTAGATAGTAAAAAAACCTTATAGTTGAGGAGGAAAAAATGCAAATTTTGTTGGATATATTTCTTATATTTTCACCCAATCTATTAACTGCATTAACAGTGATCCACACCATTAACAACTGCATAAATAGGTCCATAATAAATTCTGTTTTACGAAAGTCAAACAGATAAAGAAAACATTCATGTAGGGCAGAAAAGGACAGACTCTGTTCCCCAAACTATTAACAGTTTCCACATACTATAACAATGAAGAAGAAGGAGAAACAATTTCCATTACATAAATTTGGAGAGTTACTGAACTCCAGCGACATAACTGTTTAAAGAAAAAATAAATTGTTTAAAAATGAAAATATTGTTCATAATTACAATAATGGCTTTTCAAATTTAAGTTGAGTTGCACAAATTGAAACTGGGTAAATGCAAAGGCTTTGGGAACAGGTAACGAGTTTTCATTCAATAGCAATTAACTTAATGTAGTTCTAGCAGTTTAGCCTGTAGCCTGCACTGAACTACAAAGTGAATTTGTCTAAACATTATTTAAATGTATTTTGCATATTTTTTACTCTGAATTTTAAAGGAGAAAAGAGATTAATTTAATTTTGTGCTTTCTTACATCAGGAGATAATTTCAAAGTGGAGCACAAAGAGTTTTTTGTAGACAATACACTTTTTCAGCCTTCAAAGCCAATGATTTTCTACTGGGTATTTTAATTATTAATGATCACCTATAATTTTAATGGGGTTGAAATTAAACATGGCACCTGACACACATTCCAATCAGTGCATATAATTGGTTTTAAGTAACATTTTAGCCCAAACAGGAATTTGAGGTATTTTTTCATACGACAAGCGAGCGCACATTTTCATAAAAACTGCAGGACAGGCAAAAAGATTTTCTAAGTTCCAGATAATAGTGTCATTTTTTTCTGAGAATAGCTATGCTATGAACAAAAAAGCACAGATTACTGTCAAACACAGGTAACTATTGCAGAAATATAGATAAAATTGAATATTTCCTCTTGCTATTAACTTCTCTGAGATAAACAAACTCAGTTCCTTCATTTTTGCAAGCAAAACAGAAAAAATCCTGAGATTCAATCTAATTACTCTCATTTAATTACTTGTATTTTCACCACTGAATACAAAAACTATAAAGGAAAAAATACATGCTTATGTAAACTTTTAATAAAAATAAAATATATAAAAATAAATATTCAAGGAATATTTAAGTCGTAATCTCCCTGTTTACCATATACAGGACAAAATCTTCACCTGAAAATTGGGAGCCATTTCAATGGTGGAGCCTTTTTTAATATGAAAAATTGCTTTTATCACCAATGTCTTCTCTCGCCCAAGACTAGACAAGTGACATGGTTTTACTCATTGCAAAGAGGAGAAAGCAGAACAAAAACCCATCTGTGGGAAGGGTTTGTGCATTCCCTGGGAGGCACAGGCCTGTGTTCTAAAAATGTTTCTGCAGATTACAAAGGAGTATTTGCTGACAGAGCGCTGTGATGCCACAGGAGCCAGAACACTCAGAAGGTGTGGGGCTGTGTGTGCTGCTGTCAAATACCTGGAAACAAACTTCACATGGAAGTTTGGGGTCACTAACAAAGACTACAGCATAGCTGACTGCTGCCTGTGACTGAATAAAGCATTCCAGGATTACAAAGCTAATGCTCCAAACCTTCATGGATCTTAATACATACCCAAAGTCTGAACAGATTCACAGGTTCTTTTCAAACTTTGAGTATTCCTGCACAGAAGATTTGATCCATTTGTTTAAAGTTTCTCCTCATACTGCACTGCTGATTGAGGCACCAAAATACCCTCTTTACTTTAGTTGAGATGATCAGACACACAAAGAAAACATTTCCTCTTCTGTCAGGGTCAAAAGATGCTTATCATTATATTAGTGATCACTCAGGCCACTACCTCCAACCATTTGCTCTCAAAGTCTCTTAAGAGCTACAGCTAAACTTGTAAATATGGTTTTCCTCATAAACTCCTCAGACCTGAACAGTTTGTACACCAAGAACTCTGCAGGAGCAGGTCAGGAGGTGCAGGGAACAGTGACCCTTGTCACAGCAACAGCACAGACCAGTCATGCTGTCACGCCTACTTCGAGACAGAGCAAAGCAACTAAAGACCTTTTCTTTTATGTTCTCTGTCCTAATCCCAAATTAAGCAACCTTCCTTCCACAATTTGCCATCGTTTTTACAGTCTTTCCCCCTTTCCTACAAACTTTGCTTAAAAGTTGAGTTTCAAGCCAGTGGCACACTGAGCTCCAGCACTGCTGTAGAAAACACCCAGAGTGGCAGCAATTCAGTTCTCCCACTGTAGCAAACCATGGCTTAGGTGACAGCAGCCAGCCAGGAATGTTTGGGTCAGAAATCTATTAGCAGAATCAAACCTTATTTCATGCAATGAACTACCATACAGATTTCTAGCATTGGTCTGGCATTGTTCTCAGTCAGAATCTAAATTTCTAAGTGTAAATATTACTACAAACAGCTCAGCTGAGTCGTTTTCCAGCACCTCTTTTTGAGGTAACAAGTGTAATTTAACAGCAGGTGAACAAAAAGGGACATCACTCTTACACCATAAGTTATTATGATGATGCAAAGTCCTCATTACAACCTGAATTTCTGGTACTCACCTGTTAACGGCTGGTTTGAATGTGCCTCAAAAGAACTGTGTTTCTCCTACAAGATATCAATGCAGGTGCCCCATCAATCAGATGGGCCAGTCAGAGGAGAAGAACTCAAGGACCTTGAAGAAAAGGGGCAAATTTGTATGGAAAAAAGAATACCACTCACAATTCCTGCGAGTAGCTTGTATGTGGATGGTATTGCTTGTGTTTCCATTTTTCCACGGGGGGGGGCCATTAAAAAAAAAAAACACATAATGCTTTCATTTGCATTTACATTTTTTACCAGGACTTTTTCAAATAGAAATCTTACTGTGAACTGAGCATTTCAACCCTAAAACCATAGAAGTCCTTTCTCATCCCCCATGATGGGTTTGGCTTGCTGAGACACAGAGCTTTGCTCCAGCTGTGAAACTGCACCCTGGAATGCCAGAATTTGGCCTCAAAGTGTGGCTGAATCCAGGTGCAGATCATTAAAGACAAATGTAGATTGCCCTATGCTTTTTTTCCCCCCCCTATAGCTCCCCAGATGATTTAAATGCTTTCCCTCTCCCTCTGTGTATGTGGGCTTTTTTTAATTAATAATTTCCTGTGTCTGAAAAGACATCTAATGAGGGCAATCATCCTTTTAACGGCGGCAACTTTGACAGGCAGGATATGAAGCCGTGTGATGCCCTCAGTGCATCACAGAAGGGCAGACACATCACTGCTGCCATCCTCTGAGCAAAGACACACAGGCAGCTGCACTTTAAGAGAGATTTGTGCATTACTAAGCAACATATTGTAATAAAGAAAAATATATTCTGCTACAGCAAGGATTATGAAATGCCTAAGAGAGCCATAAAACATAATTAACAGGATATTGAGGATTTATAAAACTGTAATGACATAAATTTGCTATTCATAATTTAAACTGAACAGTTGTATGTGCTCTTCACATGTACTGTAAAGACAGGTGAGCTCTTTCAACACCACCTTTTTTCTGAATGCAGCTTTTGCCTACAATTAACATGAGAGTGACTCAGAAGAAATCTTTTCTATTTGTGTTTTTTGGAACCAGCTTAACTGCACAGAGGTAAACAATAAATTTAATGAATCAGGTTGATACAGAACATTGTTTATTGCAAAATGTTTAGCAATAAAGTCCAGTAGTTTGACTTCTCTTTTCAAATTAATGAAAGTTCTTTAAAGAAAAAATAAAACTGGGACTTCTCCATAGCAAGACAGCACATGACAAGCCAGGCTACGAATCAGTAATGCACTGGGTAATTTCACTCGTGCAGGCAGCTGCAGCACAGGAATACACCCCTGGTGACAACTCAAAATATCTGCTAGGGACCACTGAGGAGCATGCAGTGAATGCTAAATTCACAACTGGCTCTGTACAGCCTCTTCATAATCGAGTCTTCACTTGATCTAAATTTCCAAAGTCACTCTAATTACTCAAAAAGTTTCTCTCTGAATTTGTGCATCAGAACAGAAAACAAAGGTGCTACCACATGATGTGCAGCATGTCCTAGCAAGACCATGTTGCACTTTGAAAAACATAAGGAAAATTATATTCAAAACTAAGATGCTTTTTTTATTGCAACAGAGTATATCCATCTAGCACAGATGTATTTTCCTGCCTATCACCAAATCACCATGTTTCAAGTCCAGGGCTTTCCACAGACTCCGGTAATGAGACACCAATCAATTGTACTGACCCTAAATAGACCTGTGCCAATTCACGCAGGAGAAGAATCTCCCTTGTCACCTCTTTATTTGTTACTATCATTTCTGAGCCATATCAAGACCATTTTAATGCTTTTGCTTTAGTAAATACCTGTTTTGAGGCAGGGTTTGCACGTGTTAAACAAGTTTAAGATGAACTATTCAATTGAAATTTACCATTTGATTAGATTCAGTGTGAAAGGTTTTTAATTTTGTCAGGATTTGAGACTAACAGATTTCTCTCACTGAAAGAGCTTTTCATGCCTCTTAAACTACAGATAATTCAATTTATAAATGACACAAAGGGAAAGGAAGCGCTAAAACCTAGCTTTAATCTTTCTTGTATGGTGCAAAAAATTACTAAAAGATGATTGGTCAATAATTTTCCAGTATTTTTATCTTACAAATTTTAGAAGGGTAAATATAGCTTATCCAAGCAGTTTAATTTTCCAGAATCCCCTTCTTTCTTGCCAAATATTCAGGGTCTTCTGGACTTTCCATAGTGAACTTCTCCAGAAGCTGAGCAAAACCAGTGAATATTCTTGACAGGTCCTCCATTATAATTTATAATTTTTAGTAGCTGAAGTGGTTTTGCCTCACTAAAATTGACTGTCAGATCATTCCAAATGATCAAAGAGGAAAAAGACAGGTGGCCAAATTCTGAAGGAACAGCAGATGAAAATCAAGGATCTCCAAGATGAAACCCCAGTAATCTGGAAAACTGACAGATTCAGTTGGAAATTATGTTATTTTTCAGAGACAGTATTAACAAAGCAAAACAGCACTTCACAGTCTTGTGGAACTACAGAAGTGGAATAACTTCAAGTCAGAATCAGCTTGGATGGGAAATGAACAATGGGCACTACACCTACCAGGTAAGAAAAACAGCTTAGGAAGAAAACTCTAAGCAAAGAAACAAACAAAAAACCCAACCAAATAAACTAATCCCCCCTAAATCCCCTAATATCAGTTTCTGAGAAGAAAGAGTAAACCACCTCAAATCTCTCATTCTGGAATTACCAGGAATGCCATATGATAGGCTAGAAATGAACTTCAGCTACTCTAAATTTACAGTGAATTATTAAAATTGCCTCACTGGAATGATGCCAGTTATGTACATATTGTAAGTGTTAAGGAACAGATTAACAAAAATGGGAAAAATATTTAAAAATAAATCTAACAAAGTTTTAGTCAAGTAGTTTAAATTGAGTTACTTGGTCTTAGGACAAATTTGAGGGTTTATGATTACCAGTATTAAAGTAAACAGATCCTTATTTGGGATCTGTCAGTTTTCAAAATGTTTTTTTTTTTGTTAGGCTCATCTTCAAAAACATTTTGGATCCTGTGATACAATCCAGAGAAACAGATTTGGGTCAGAGTAAATAAAATAATTTGTCTGCAGCTTTGGAGTTACAAGGCTGATTTTGGAATATATCTCTTATCACTACTTCTGCTGTGACCCAAGTGAAAGAAAATGCCAGTTCTGGGCTCACAGAAGATGAAAACCAAAGCACAGAAATGGTGGGATTCCTAGTCCCTGTAGCTGAACAAATGGGGATAAATCTCAGGGAGAAGGTTTATAAGTTTTATGGAAATATGGAACAACATCTGCATGTATAATTAAGGCAAAGGATATACAATGTTACAATCTAAAATCTTGGGAAATGCTGAAAATCAGCCAACCGTGAAGCCGAGTGTACCATATAAACAAACAGCTTGCAGAGCAATTTAGAAATTCAAGAAGTGATGTAATTCTCATTATCATTCATGTATCACAGGCAACTAATAATGGCACCATGAGGCATGACTTTTTTATTAGCATAATTGTCTCCTTGATGCCACCATTATGGTTGTCTTACATTGACAAATGACTGCTGCCCATTCCTACATCTGCTCCCATCTCCCTTAGACAAATTATTTTATGTTTCTGTCCTACTTTAAAAAAAAAAACCAAAACAACAAAACAACCCCCCAAACTAATTAAATCCTTTTAATTTTGTTTCTGTTTAATTACTTTGTTTTCTATATTAATTTATGCCATGTTTTTTTTATGGTTACTGCTAGCTGAATTACACTGTTGTATGTTGACAATAAAGAAAAATGTCATAAGTGTAACCTTTGAGAAATATTAGTTCTGCTTCTTCCTAATCATTATGGATATATACCCTACTGTAACTGTATTCTGGCTGAGATGCACTCCAGCTGTATTCTGAATTATGATTTATGTATGGAGAAAACAACCTGGAAACAATCTTCAGATTAAGCAAATGACAATAAAACGTCACCTAGCTCAAAGTTCCGGGCAGTTGTTAAATTAATGCAGTTTATCTCCTCTAGAGCAGAGATATAATATCCAGAAACTCTGAAGATGGTGCTTAAAACACAGAGATATCATTAGAGGTCAGATAGATTTTCTGAGATTCTGGATCCTACAAGCTGAATTTTAATACAGCAAAACCTGTGGCATCCTGAGCCAGGATTTTGAACAGTTTCCTCCAGTCTTTGAAGTGCTCCCTTGGTTTTCAGTAATGCCACCTACTGATGTGCTCTCTATGGACATTAAAGGAACAGTTCCTTTTCATTACAGGCTTTTCAGCAGCATGTTTAAAACCTCTTAAGTCTCTAACACTGTGCTCTTTCTGAGGAAAATCTACAATTTTTGGCAAAAGATCATTAAAAATATATGATATAGCATAATACTTGCACATTCTCAGTATTTACAGAAAACATTTCTAGTGAATTAATTACTGGTGTTTTAAGGTAATTTGTTTTCACCTAAAGATTTTTAGCAAGTGAGTAAAAAACCCCATTCAAACATTAATAGCAACGGCAAAAAAATTATGTTGGATATTCCTTTTTCTTCTTTTACTTGTGAGAAGAAAGCAAACTTATGGGGAAAAAAGACAAGAAAATGAAAAACAGTTTACCCTTTGTCCTCCCAGATCAATAGGTTAATCAAAAGAATCTTAAATTACATGCCATTGGAATGCCCTACAGAAATGAGCCACTCTCAGATCTGTACCATCTTTACCAAGGACAAGATAACCTTAGATTGGGCATGTTGCGTACAAAATTGATTGGCTTTGTTTAAAGAAAATGTTCTTAGGTTAAATGGATAAAAACCTATCACAAAATTGAAAGTAAACTACGATTTTGCTCCATTAAAAAAGTCTCCTAAGCACTGAAGTTAATGAACACAATTTTGACTTAGCATTCTTAAAATATTTAACAATATCATCATACTAAATTAAAAAAAACCAACCAAACAAAAAAAAGGGCAAGTGTCTTAAATCTCAAAAAGAAGCTCCCCCTCCAAAAAGAGGGTTGGAAAGCCATCAACAGTTGTGCTGTTCTGTGGTAGGAAATAAGGCATTAATGAATGCTGGGAAACTTCTCTGGAGCTGATAGTTTTGCTCCTTGCTGCTGCCAGCCGGTATCAGGGCACAACCAAGCGGACAGATTTTCTGAAAGCGTGTTTCTGGACTGGACAGCAAAAGAGTTCCCTACAGAATTTCAAACCATCTTCCACAGCTGAGAGTCATTGGTTATTGGCTTGGATCCAGTACGTATATGTAGATATATGTGTGTGTGTATATATATATATATATAAAATTTTTATGCCAAAGCTCGTGTCATGCCAATGCATTCTGCTCTGCCATGAATTTTCCAGGCTGTTCAGACACTCAACTGGGCAATGCAGAGCTGTTTTCAGTCATTTAGACATGAGTCAAAAGCTATCTGAAGCAGGCAGGGCGTTTTATCAGATAAATCCTGATGCTGCAGGGTCAGGGTTCAGCTGCTCCAGCATGAGCACTGAGTACTGCCTTGGGGCTCAAAGACATCTGTGTGCAGCTCACGGACATGACAAGACTGTGCCCTTTTCCAGAGCAGCTGAAGGCAGCCTAGCACTACTGAAATGGCACTGGATGCTTTTGACAGGCAACTGCACCATGCCCAGAGCAGCAGAAAAGATTTTGCAGGCTAAGAATTAAAGTATCTCAAAGCAGTTTTGGTCTTGCTGCTGATGCAGATGCACTCCAGAGTGGCAGGAGCAGGAATGGGATTGTGATACACTTAACATACATGAGACAGGGGCTAAATCAGCAGCAGACAAGAGCAGCAAGTTGAAGGCCCATGCAAAGTCAGACCTTGATATCGACTCACAAGTCCATTTTCCGCTGTTTCACCAAAAAAAGAGGTCTGCCATTGTATCAGCCTGACCACATAACTGCCCCTAGCAGAGCACAGCTCTCTTCCAGCTACTCATCAGAGAAACAGCAAAGAGAACCCAACTTGGTGTATCCAGCTTCTCACACCTATCAGCATTTGCTACTCAAGACTGAACTACAGCCATGTTCTAAAACAAAGAGGGATTTCTGGAAGAAATCTCTACGTTACAGTACTGGAGAGCAAAGCACTTATCAGGAACCAGGACACTGTAACAACCATTGCTTCTAACATGCAATTTTTGCATAAAATGAAACAGTACTGCACCACAGAATGCACAATTGTTGAAGACATTAAAAACTAGTCAGCACAATCAGCATTTATTCAGCTTTTTCATTTTGTCCCCTGCAGGTTTCTTCTGAAGGTACACAAGCAAACATATTGCTATACCAGAGATGTGAAATAATGAGCTAACCACAAATATTAATTTAGTATTATAAAACAGCAGCATAATTCTTGTCATTACTTCATGTTCATTATAATAATATTATGGTACAAATCCTAAAAAGCAATGTATAGATATTGATATTTGACTAAAGGCAATTTTTTCTCATTACTTAGTTTGAATTTATATACTTTTCATAAATTTCAATACTTCAAATTACATTCCAAGTTTTTGGACATCAGGCACTACAATGAGAGCACAACATTTTTCTGAAGGGATTAAAACACCGAAAACCCTTTTTTTTTATTATTTGTGTGTGTGCATTCAGGAAGACTGGCAGAACTGGTGACTAATAGTCAAAATCAGTATCTCACCATAATCATCAATATCCTCCATCAATGGCAAAACCAAAACCGAGGTTCTAGGAGATGAGCAATGTGGAAGCAGTAGTCACTAGGCTAAAAATAGATTTAGATTGCACTTTGAGGGTTTTGTGAAGTCTAAAGATGGTAACATTTTTGTTTCAGTGTGATCTACCTTCCTCAGGCTCTAAGAATTGCATATATTGTGTCTAACTTTAACTGTCTCAGGGAAAAAAAAAATTGACTTTTAGCTTCAAAGTCTCATATCTAATAGACTATAGATTCTGGCATATCTGTCATACTAACAAATGATAAAACTGGCTGCTCTGAGATCAGATCTCATTCTACTAGAAATTCAGCCAGCTGTTATTTTAGAAGAAACAAAAATTGAGACCTTAACTGCCTTTTTGCCAAAGGACTCTGGTTACTCTGATGACTGCTCATCATTCCGTCCTCTTCAATTTTTAAAACTAAATTAAACTTTTAACACATTTAAAAAATCAAACAAACAAAAACCTGTGTGAAGAGGCTGGGGGACCCAGCACTTTCTTCTCTCGTCAGGAGCTTCATAAAGAGCTTAACAGACATTTCATGTGTTCCTGCAGGGAAATGGAAGGATCAAAGCAGGCAGGATTTTCAAGATTATGGAAACAAAGACCCACAGCATCCCACACAGGAGAAAGTGAAAGGATTTAAAAACATGACTACTTGAAAATGCTTTCTCACGTAAACACTCTATGAAGGAAAGCTCACAAGGAGAAAGTGAATAACTGAAAAACATCAACAAGTGAACAATAACTCACAATTAAAATCTGCTTCCAAAATTAAGTAAGTTCATGGGATCTAAAAGTGAACAAGCAAATGTCAAAATGCATTGCTGTTCTCTACAAAACTGGACCTCAAAGGCTCAGCATTTGTCATATTGTACATAAGGAAGAGCATTTCTCACTTCTACATCCTATTGTCACCTTTACCAAAACCAGGAATTAAAAATAACGTATGATATTATTCAATTTTCCATTTAAAATCCCGCAGACATAGAAATCACAACTAAATCACATTCTTATTCCAAAATTATCACCCTAATATCTTCCCCATAGCAATTAGCACCAGGATTTTAAATCACAAGCACCTGCATCCTAATAGAAACCCTCTAGCCAGTCACACATCAAGACCTGCTCCAAAATGTCTGTGTTACTGTATGAAAAACAAAACACCAGCACCCACAAGAAAAGAAGAGAGTTTCAGGGAGACTCTCCAACAAAATTCTTTGTATAAATTACAGAGACTCTGTACAGCTGCCCAGTGGTCCTGCTTCCTTCACTGATGCAGGTGAATCCCCTCCTGAGGAAGCATTTCCTGGGCAGGCACACCAGGATCTGGCCGCCTGTAACTTCTTGTCTGTGAAACAGGGAGAGCTGGCACAAAGACAGCTAAACACTAGAAATTGCCTTCTGTTTTTTCCTACTGGACTTCTCAAACAAATGACACCTCTGGGAGCTGTGTCTGGATAAGTAGTTTATGACAGTGTTTCCACCTTTCACACACCAGCTTGTGTCAACCTGCAAAGTACCAGGTGAAGAACTTGACCAACCCTGTTGCTGCAATAAATAAGAATTTAGTTAAGTGTTTACATCTGAAGAAGTCAGTTCCTCACGATGCTCAATGTCTACAGGTCAGTTTCTAGTTTCTCAGCACCTTTTATAAACCTGAGAACAGTTTGACTGCTGTGCACATCCCGTGGAAAGCTCCAGGCATTTTTTTTTTCCTCATTGCAGTTTAAATCTCTCTTGATCCACTTACAGAGAAGATGGAAAAGTGGAAAATGCATCTTGTCAGACTTGCTTTATTGCATTCTTGTAAACAGACCAAGATCCCACTTACTTGTTACAGAGACGAAACACTTAGTTTGTTGGCAAAGATCAAAATACAAACCGAAAGAAAAGCCTTAATGTATCACTTGGAACAGCAGGCAGCATTACAGCCCATCAGAGAGAAACTGACTCCATTCTACAAAATTAATGGGCAAGAGACACTTTGCAAAAGTGTTCTCAAAATAAGGAAGTTTTTAAACTAGGAGAATTCCCCCCAGAATTTCACAATCTTCACAGGCTCAGACACACCAAAAGAATGAAAGGCAAGAAAAAAGTTTGCTTGGCAGTCTGATATTGTTACAGACTGAGAACTTACGGGTTTAGAAAATCAGGACCATGCTAGCAGACAACAAGGATTTGCAGCTGTGGTTTCCATCTTAAGGTTTTCTTTTTTAAAAAGAATGTTAAACAGAATTTTATTTTTGTGGCTGCTTCTTCACTGCATTCACAACGAGGCCTGTCAAGGGAAGCTGTATCTTGAGGATTGTGCAAATATTACCATTTTCTACTGGGCAGATGAGCTTCCACTGCACATCTTAGGTACAAATTCGCAGTTATTTCATGGGATGAGGATTTTCTAAATTCGTGATATAGCAAGTGGAAAATTTGGCTCCATTTTCATATAAAAGAAAACTTTACAGGCCCTGCAGTTAAAATACATTTCTACACATAAACTGCATTGATTTGTTCTGGAACCATTCCAAACATCAGAAACAAAAACCTCACTGTTTACAAGTCACTTACTGGGTAAATCCACAAGCATGTTAAAGATGACTTTCAAAGTCTTCATTAAAACAGCCATCAAATATGTAACCTTCCAATAAAATTCAAATATTCTAGGCTATTAACTAAATTTTTAAAAAAGTATTTTACAAGTGCAATGCCAAATGAAATTGAGCATGATAATATTTTGAGTTAAATGGCGGGATCTCAAATTATTGGTAATCTCACCATCAAGATGATGTATAAAAAATTCATAGATATCAAAGTTACATGAACAGAAGGAAAATCTACCTAAAAATTATTTCACGTATGTGAAAGATGATGTATAAAGGGGAATAACTACACTTATAAAAATGACCTCAGAAGCCCAAGCAGCTTCAGAATTCCAGCACTTTTGTAACACTTTTTATTCTGCCTCCCTTCTCTCCACGATAGATTAATAAGAACTTTAATACCAGCTTTTAGATGATAATACTAACTTCAGATGAAACCCATACTGCTCCAACTTCTTGAAAACTATGATGAATGCAGAGTATTCAAAGACAGGCATATTAGATATACTTTCACTGTAACCTGAATATTGCATATTTCATGCAATATTGTTTACGGCAATAATGAATTGGAAAATCCTCTGCGATTTCTGTGGTCAAGTGCTATGACTATTCGTACCTTTATGGCAATTTGTGACATGAATCACTAATTCATTTTCTTCCTGAAATGAGTCTAATAGATACAGGAGGATAAAAATTTAAAGGAAATCTTAATACAGGTAGGTTCTTTTGCCCTGTTCATATTGCTCAAGACAAATACTAGGAGAGCCAGTTATGCTTGCAGATTATTCCAATTTTCTATTTTTATTCTATTTTTCTGCTTCTAAATTGATAACATGAATTCCATTAGGTTAAGCTTTTCAAGTTCTGACTACTACAGTACTGGACATGACTGAATGAGCAAAAAAGTTTTACTCCTGTTTCAAAAGGACACTCTTCATAAACTGGCAGAACAAGCGCTCCCAGGAATTGGTTCAGCCTAAAGAGAAATTTTGCTGGTAGGCTGAGGTTAAAAGAATGGCTTTTGCTGCCTTAGTGGAATCCCAGGTTATAACTTTAGTTGTAGTGTAATGTGTTTGAACAATTTCTATAACTGAATTCCAGTCCTGAGATTTGCACTAACATTTCCACCTCTTCAACAAATGCAAACAGAAAGTATGAAAGGTGAAGGCCATAAGTTATTTATATGAAATGATATTGAAAATAACCTTAGAAAAAAAACCACCAGGGAGATCTAGAACAGAAATTAATCATCTGCTTCTACACAGCTGATGAAACAACTTTCTGCATTTGATGCAGCAAATCATTAAACTTTAAGTATACGAGACAGGGAATGTTATCCAACAGAGCCCTCAACAGTCAATTGATGTAAATGCTTCAGGTCGTAAATTATGGTAGAAACACCAACTGAGGCCGATGGTCTTTATCACTGAGCATACACATGCACATACTGCATGCAATGAAAGGTAATTATTAGTTCAATGTTGCTACTGATTTGAATGAGAACAAAGTTGCACTTCAGCATAAAAATACAGTTGTATGTACATTCAAAGGAAAACATATCCCAGTGTCTTAATGCTTTATTGCCCACATCTTTTTTATTTTGGTGGTGGTGATGATACACAGTTATGTACGGTTTATGTATGCGGTGAATCCACACAGATGAACCAACAGAAGCTTCTCCAGCTTAAGAAATATTTAACCAACCAGGAACTTCAAATGCCCATCAAGACCATACACCAAACAAAACATTTCTAGGTCCAAAGCTAGAGAGGGGGGATGGACATCTAAATTCGGTGAGAGCTCACAATCACTTGAAATGATTCAAGCTGGAATCTCTTGTACACCACCAGAGTCATGGGCATCCGTAATAACCAGCACAAGTCAGAAATGCCAGTCAAGGTAAGAAACACTGACAATGGGCAGGGTGAGAAAGGTGAGAAAAAGCACTGTTTCAGGGGGATTTAACTCCAGAAGCTACAGACTGAAATCCAGTAATTATAACGAAAAATAAAAGGGAAATTCCCTAGGTTTTGGATAACTATTTTTCTGTGTAACTGATGTGTGTGTGCATTGGTTACTTTTATCCTTTATTCTGCTCCTGTAGGTGATGTTACTAAGCCTGGTACAAGCACTCGTGGGAATAGCATTTAAATCAGTGTCCCCTCACCATTTTCTGTGCTTGACTCTCATTGTAAGCCCTTAAAGCTTAAAAGCCCATAAGCTCTAAACAGCTGCCTTTTCAAACAGATACTCTTAACACCTTAGTGTTTATTCCTCCACATCTAAAGTGGTGTTCTTTCAAAATTATACTTTTCTGGTATCTTTAATTCTACTCTTACAGTCAAACCTTGTTAACAGCTAAAATTTGGATGCACTCTCACTCTCACCTTCAGCATCATGACACAACAAAAACTGCAGCTGTGGCAGCCAGTGCTGCTTTCTACAGAGCTGTAAGACTCAGCTGCAGAGAATCCTGGTTTTATTGGTGTGACTCATGGTGGTGTTTGACTAATGGTAAAACTGGGAATAATCCAAAGTGCATATGCGAGTTCCATTTGTTTTACACTCCTGCAATGCCACTGACTCCGGCACCACAGTTACTCCTGATTTACACTGCTGTAAATCAAACTGCAATCACAGTCTGGGAGTACCTTAGCGAGCCCAAACCCAGCATTTTCACATAATTAATGTTCCAAATAGCTAATGTCCTACTTATTTTTCAGACTTCTTTGCACTGTAGTTTTCATCTCCCCTGATTTAGCTGTGTAATTACTTTTCAGTGGTGGCAACAGAGAACATGCTTCCTCCCTGCTATCAAGGCAGCATTTATTTTGTCAGTTAAAGTAATTACATGTGTCACTGAGACTGAGTGTAACCACCAGGGGCCAAAAAGAGAGGAGGTAAGAAACAGGACAAATGATGTAAATAATTCAGTTCAAGAAATGCAGTTTTAGTAATTTTTTTGTCCCTCCAAAAATGGCATCATAGGGATAAAAATATCATATATCAAGTATCACACATCAAGTGAAACAAATACTAAAAGGATTAAAGGAACTGTTTCATAATCATAATGACTTAAAGAGTTTGGGAGTGGAGAGAGCAGAAGAGCAAGACAGGGTATTTTAACTACAACTCATTTCCATAGCCATTTATGTGCCAGCTACTGAAATGATGCTGTTGAGCCTCAAGACTCCCAGAGACAGCCCAGAATTGAACACCACACACTCAAAGCATTTTGGGGGAGAGTATTTTAAAATGCATTTTTTAAAGAAATTCAAGTTAGTCTGTGCTAGATATTATCAGTGGGACCGAGGCAAACCACAGAGAAGCTTTAACTGAAAGCACATTTTCAATTATTTACTTCAAGCACTGACAATAAAATGGTCAGGGCAACATGAAACTCATTATGAGCTAATTTATATTGCTCTGCTCTGTGCTGCTGTAGTTAGACTGATATAGTCACCCTCAGCTGAGAATTTGTACATTATACTGTATGTCCTAACAGGCAGTTTATGTTTTAGGATTACCAGTCTAATCCTATCAAATTCAGTGCTGCCAGTATGTAATCCTGATTAATGTTAGTGTTTTCTAAGAGTGGCACCAGATCAAAAGTAATCAGCAGAAGTCACATGAAAACCCCCCTCCCTGGATTTTAAATCACACATACTGAACATAAATCTCTGTATTATCAAGAATTCTGCTTCCACAAATGGAACACAGTTTGGTGAAAAAAATAAAAGGTCCATAAAAATGAAGCAAATTATTTTTTCTGCTGGAGCAAGAAACCAATAGTTTCCAGCTCAAGGACAAATCATGCAAACAGCAGAATGGGATGCAGTCATTACTGCTTTACTGCTTTTACAGTTAATGCATAAATGTAAGAACTAGACATTATAGAAGCCCTTATCTAGATATTCTGCTAAAAGCAATAATGGGATTTTAGCACTTAAAAAGGGAAGCTAAACTCTTAAACACAAAATTGCAAGCTCCTGCTTAAACCTTAGAGATACCTAAATTAGTTAGTTGAGAAATGTGTCTTAAATATCTGCCAGTGCCTAAAAATCTTCTTCTAAGTGTTTTTTGTAAACCTTTAAATGCTGACACAGGTAAATAACTCAGTGCTTAAGATCAGTCAGGTTCTATCAACCTGTCATAGTGAACTGCTCTAGAATTCTGTAATTGCCCAAACATTTGCTTGAATTGCTCAAAACTTTCTCTGAATTACACGGTGTGGGGGTAGGAAGGAAAGGTTAAAAAAAAAAAAAAAGGCAAAAGCTGTTTGTTTCACACATCTGCTCTATAAAATAAATAAAAGTCAGAGTACCTTTAATTCATGCATATACCCCAGCATAGAAAAACACACATCCCCAAGGATAAGACTGTGT